>NC_053427.1:88722340-89041435 GCF_007990345.1 Gossypium hirsutum
TTTTATGCCAGTAAAATAA
Source organism: Gossypium hirsutum (assembly GCF_007990345.1). Classification (NCBI taxonomy): domain Eukaryota; kingdom Viridiplantae; phylum Streptophyta; class Magnoliopsida; order Malvales; family Malvaceae; genus Gossypium; species Gossypium hirsutum. The sequence goes on from NC_053427.1 coordinate 88,722,360, forward strand.
ATTTTTGTCAAATTTAAACTTAATGGTACTCAATTTGAACAATTAGCTAATCTTATCAAGTTTTCATTTTTAATATATATTTTAAACATTATTTATTATGAAATTATAATTACTTTTAGTATATATTATTAATCTTAAGCTTAATTATCAAGTTAACTCGAGCTTCAACTCAAACTTGAATACACATAAACTTAATTAAACTCGAGTAACTCAATTATATATCGAGTCAAATTCAAACCTTGAATTTTGAGTTAAACTCAAACTTACAAGTACTCCAGCTAAACTCGGCAGAATTATAACCCTAGTCATCTTTCTCGACTCACCATGTCACCATTGTATAAGTCAAGTTAGGCTTTATTGGAGCACCGCTATGTCTTTCCTTCTTCATTAATGAAAAATTTCTACTAAAAATATATTTATTGAGAAATTCAAAGAAAAGACCTGAACTTTACACTTATGTTCCAAATTCAAACTCGACTCAACTTAATTTGATACAAATTAAAAGGCTAAAAAATACAAAGCCAAACTAATTCAAACTCATACCGACCCAAAAATCAAACAACCCAAATCAAAAATAAATTTGAATCTGAAACATCCCCAACTCAAAAAATTCAAAAAATCTGAAGTGATCAAAACTAAAATGATCCGATTCAACAAATAAAATATTATTGCAGCATCTCAGCAGAATCAATTTATGTACAGAATAAAAAACTAATCAAGAAGAATATATGCATTGATAGTTTCAACAAATATTATTTTTGTACTTAAATTTAGAAAAATAAAAAAGGTTCCCTTATTACATAAAATTCAATGAACAAAAAAAAGAAAGAAAGTATTTTCTAATTCATTTTCTCCCTCTAAAACCATGTGATTTTTTTCAATAAAAATACCTGAACCACATGGGTGTATTTTGTTTGTAAAGGAAAAAAACGAAAAAAAAGAAGAAAGAATTGCTTGGAAAGCTTATATTTAAAAACCCGAATTTTCACCAATAAATTAAAATAAAAACGACTACGATTTACAACTTTACAAACTACTACCAGATACTGGATCTCCCCGCAACCGTGGCCTGATGACCAAACAACTTGCAACTAACCCGGGCCTCTCTTAGATGATCTTGAAACAGCCCGGTTTGTGTTCGATGTTGGGAGCTGCCGGGGTTCTTCAGCTTTTGGCCCATCCTGCATAAAGATCAGGCGATGCCTAAAACCAGTTGACATGTATAGAAATACAATCTTCTAAAGACCCTCAAAATGCATGCAGATCTTCGAAACAATTGAACATACCCGAATCCAAGTTCTAATCTTTTACATTATTAACAAATTACCGACATATGTAACAAGCAACTCGTATACCTTCAATAATGAGTTGTTTCGAGATTGTGCTTGTGATTTCGCAAGCAATCGGTGTTGTCGTTGAATTTGCTCAAACTGTTCCAGCCACAAAGTAAAATTAATGTCGTTTTGTACATTCCCATTATTGAGGTTTTTGTTACCATCCTCAGTAATTTGGGATGCACCGTGATGGGAGTATGGGTTGCCTGACAATGCGTGCTTGAGTTGATCACCAGCATTGAAGGAGTATGTTGGGACGGTTTTTAAACGCGTTTGCAGTATCTTGAATGCAGCACTTTGCTGCAGTTAAATAAGAAAGACAAATATAATGATGAAATATTAATCCCGATGTGTATATGCGCCAATTTACCACGGGCATGAATAAACTTGAGGTTTCCCTTATACCATAAAGTCGAGTTCCATTGTTTTCATCAAGTCGAGTTTACACCAAAAGTCGATTTTTATTCAGTTAGTTCGAGGGAGTGATGCCTAGAAAAGAAAGGATAAAGACATACCTGAGGAAGTAGCATCAAAAGACCATACAATGCTTTCAGCAACCATACATATCTTCCGGGTTCAAGAAGCTGGAAATAGAGAAAACAACAGACCAATAACATAACGGATCTTCTAAAATCAAAAGACAAAAATGGAAAATAGAAATAAACCAATTACTTAGAAAAAAATGCAACTATAGTTACAATTAATGTATTCAACTATGCTATGCTTGGAAGCATGAATTTGTAAAATTGAATTCGGTATTCATTTGTTATATAAATTGTGAAATGAAATGCATATACTATGTATTAGTTAAGAGATTCAATATGATTCTATTTTGAAAAGTATAAAATCATGAATTTCAAAATCATAAATATTCATAGATTTGAAAAATAATCATGGATACTACATTTATATGTGTTTTACCACAGATTGTGAGCTATTAAAAGTATAAGTTCATAGGGCAAGTATTTATAATCTAAGCACCTGCAATCTTAGATGAGCAAAGATCGGGGTTTCAAGCAAACGAATCAATTTATCAAGCTGAACCAAGAATTTGACGTTAATATCTTCCTCAACCAGGGACTGAATCACAGCACTCGCATGCGGATACATCTATCAAGCAAATAAATACTTATATTAATAACCATAAAAGTACATGGTTCAACGTCGCATCTCCTCACCTTAGCCCATAACACAAAAAAAGGAGATATTGACAAGCAATTTAAAGGAGATAGTTCCTTACCTGAGCTAATAAACAGAGACTTATAATTGCCATTGGTGAATGGCTCCATGAAGCATACAAAGCAACAAATAAATCTTTTCCAGCAGCATTAGCCAGTGACTGTTTCAAAAGTTTCCGAATCTCAGACAGCTCAGAAGAAGTGAGTAGAATTAAATTCAATGCCTGAAACACGAGAGAAGCAAACTTAAAATCTGGTGCTTGATGGAAGTAACAAAGCTAAAAGTTAATTACTTACTTTATTTTATAACTCTAATAGAAGAGCATAATTGCATTAGTTAAATTCTTAAATATGTGACAGAACCTGAACCATAATGCAGGCAAATTCTAGGTCTGCTTCTCCCTCTAGTATGGAGGATAGCTCACGGTAAACCCTTTCAGCATCCAAGAGATCACAAAGTCTACGTATTATCAAAGCTCCACGCCTAAGGAAACAGGGACATGATTTGCAAAAGAAAGAGGTGAGACATTTATACATAATTAAAATAACTACAGCTAATTGGCCATTTAGCCTAAATGAGAGATAAACAGCCAAAAGAAAAAAAATCGTAATAAATTTCAAAAAGGAAAAGAAAAGCACTGGGGCTTGAGGGGACTAGAATCACCTCTCCAGGAGAGAATGATCGATCCGGAAATTTTGCACTAGAAAAACAACAAGCTGGCTGAAATGTTGGGGATCTTGTGCTATGCATGCATGAATGTCAAGAACTAGGAGCACCACCTGATAGCAAAATCCAGATTGCAACGTAAATTAGTATATACAAACAAGAGCATTTTTAGGTTAACACCACACAGACACACATGTAACACATATACTAATAACGAGAAATTTATAGAAATAGTTGGAGCCAAAAATCATGAAACCAAATATTAACAGTTTTAAATTTTATGTCCAATGACAGTTAGATATGTCCAACATAAAAACATCACGCTATTTAATACATGGCAAAAGAAGTAAGAACTAAGTACTAGTACTAGTGACTAAGATGCTCCGAATATATTCCTAGGAAGAAAATTTCCCAAGCATTGTTCGATTATCATCCATTCAGCCTATAGAAGGACAATTATTGGAGATAAAGAGAGCAGTATAAGCACAGCAAGGAATGAAACAAACAAAAAAACTCAATAATGAATGTTGAAAATATATAGACTAGCAGTAACTTGTGCCAAACTATCGAAATATACTGTCAGAGGGATTGAGACAGATGTTTTTCTAACAAAAATAAAGCAAAAAAACCAGAAGGAAACAAAGCAAACTAATTGCGTCCAAGAAAGAGACATCATACTGAGAGTGAAATATAGTGATTCTTTAGGCTCAATGTTTTGAAAACAACTGATCCTTAATCCCCAATTCCTTCCAAAAGAGAGAGAAGAAAGAGGCGATATGGACAAGGAAAACCTCTTGCAAAGGCAAGTCTCTATCTAAGTTCATAGGAAGGTAAGGATATTGCCAGCTGGGTTAGCTAGTTTCAGTATCACCATTCAAGAAACAAATTAAAGGACATAGGGTTCATCCTATTGAATTATAGCGATACTAAGACACAGAACAAGAATAAAGAAATGAAACAAAACAAAACCCTTCATGGAACAATTGAATAGAAAACATTTAAGTGGCAGCAGAAAATCACCTCATCAGAAGAGTCAGCTAGAGCTTTCAAAAGGGTGTCAAATATGTCATTTAGAAAACACAATACCTGTTTCAGGTTAAAAAAAAATTAAGCACCATCTATATTGGAGTAATATTGGCATAAAAAATAGCAATTGGTTATAAACTTCAAATTTCAGACTTTAAAATGAGCTTATACACTTCTTACTTTGCTTTATATTGAAATTATCATGCCTTTACACGGGAAATCAAGACTTTTTAATACACAAATAGATTTCAGGAAGCAGCATCAGATATGCTTCCACCAAACATGAAAGCCAAATAACATATGGAAAGATATGAGATTTACCCAAGATAATGAAAAACTAAAATATCATGCACACCACCAGATGTATATGAAATATACAAATAACTGCATCATCACCTCAGAACGATGTCTGTCTAAAAGGGTTGATATCCAGTGTAACGCTTCAATTCTCGTGGCTTCCCACTCACTATCCAGTTGCCTGTCAGTCAAAAATATAGTAATTACTATAAAATCATTGTAAGATGAAATTATTTCAGAAGCAAAACAAGTCTCAGTTTTAAGCACTTTTTTTTTATAGCTCTTCAAATTGAGAAGAGATATATATAGCCAGTTTTCAGGAGCAAAGTGCAAACTGCTAGTAACATTTCAAACCTAGCATTTTTCCCAGGTAACAAAAACTACACCTCCTTGCAATGGAGAGAATGGCTCCCACATTAAACGCTTCTTCTGGTTCACCCTTGACTGAACGAAGCTCCTCATTGGTTTCACGAGCAAACTAATATTTGAAACACACAAAATTATCAGAGGAAAGAACTCGCAATGAGTTTCTAAAAGGCATTGCAGATGGCTATTTAAGACACATTAAGGAGAATACAGAAGACAAAAGCTTACCCCTCTAATTTTCTCTTCTTTATCAGACATGCAGGGGAGAATGGCTCCGAGTATGTCAGCATAGTAAGGAACAAGCTGGTCTCCACCAAGTTTTACAAACTCATTTATCTGTACAATGAGAAAATCAAAATGTGAAATTACCAAATTAAATAATTAGTTCATGAATAGCAAGAAAAAATAAAGAATATCATGTTATTGACAAATATATTGACAAGGGGAAAAATCCTTTATCAAGATTATTTTCCTTTTTCTGCTTTAAAAATCTTCTCCCAGATATGGTAACACAAAGTCTAACTCTACTTACCCAAGTCATAGCTGTTAACCGAGTGAATTCATCAGGAGAAGCAGCCCTTTGCACCAGTATTTCAGCCATGCGACCATAATCTACAGACTTCAAGAGAAGCACTGCTCGAGTCAGAAAATTAAAAATGAACAAAATATTTTCTTTTTAAGAGAAATACTTTGGTAAACGATAAATAATAACGCAAAACTTCTTTTATAAAAAATCTTGAGGCGCCAATCATGCCATTCCCATAAAGATTTGTGGAAAAGACAACAATGGCATAAGAAAATTAAAAACAAGTGCCCATGAAACAAATCCAGCAAGCAAAGAAAAAAATAAGTATAAGTCTTACTGGGGAATTCTTGATCTCTTGGAGAAACTCAGAAAGTGCTGAATCAGCTTGTTGCCGTATTTCATGACTGGAATCACTTAACATATTAAACAAACCTGAAAGTTATTAACAGCAAGTTAATTAAAACAATTTCTCCTAGAAAAGTAGCGGATTAATTTAAAAGACTGTAACTTAATTACCATCAAGAAAATCAGGTAGGAAACCCAACATGTCAATATCTGGAACACTGTCCAGTACAGTTATCCATCCAACCAAAAACTGACGGACATAGGGATTCAAGACATTCATGCGTTCCCTCAACAATGGTATAAATTCTTCAATACTGAAGACAGAAAACAAATCAATAACATTAAAAGATTTTGCTCCCAAAATATTTGATCAAGACCTATAACTATGACAAGATTCATAGAGCACAATTGGAAGGGAATAAAGCACACCTGAACTGGTCACTTTCTGTAACAATGTCCTGTTTCACATGGTAAAACAGGAGTAATAAATCCCATATTCACATAGTTACCTAGATGCAAAATTTAAATGAGGAAGCAATTATTAACCTTCACTAGCCTATCTAAAAGGTGAGCAGCACTCTGCACATTGGCTGCAGAATCAGCTGATAGCTTGCACAAAGCATCAAATATCTGATTAAAGAATATGATAAAATCTCCTCGGACAACCTGTACAGCAGAAAACGGCAAATCCAGTCCACCATCAGTCAAGAAAGCAAGAGACAAAAAAATTTAATTTTATAAGCTAGCCAATCCCCTTTCACCTTTGCAATGTTATATAGAGCTTCACAAGCATAATAACGAACTCTGCTATCTTGGTCAGAAAAAGAATTAAGCACTGGTGGCACAATTTGCTGGTAGATGCATAAAAAGCAAATTAATCACTAAGAAGAGAGAAAGCTGAGAAATAACTGACACTTATTAATACTTGAAAAAATAAAAAGCAATCATCAGATGTAAGAGCATCTAATTACTCTAGAAATGGAAACAGTGTTCTATCTCAGCGAGTTATGAAAACAGTGCTTATGAGAGGAACAACCAACAAACAATTTGCATCTAATGACTTAATCACGAGGTCTAATTCAATCCTTGTAAGTGTTTCCAATTCTATACATGTTTCTAAAAATGCCACGGTAAACGTTATTCTATACATATGTCAAAAGAAAGGTATTCAAAGGCAAACTACTAATCCATACTTCAAGATGTTGAGAGGCTTCAGAAGTCAACCCAACAGTAGCAGCAGCTAAACCTATCAATCCTCCCTACATAAACACAACGCAAAATTTAACAAAACTGAGCTAAATTTAAAATTAAATAGATAGGAAAATCTCATACAAATTAAAAATGATTCAAAATTCTGAATATGATTCATTATCCACCAACCTTACGGTGATTAGCTTGTGGCGAGTACGTATACTCAGTGGTCAACAAACTGATCACCGCCGATATCTTCTCGTGATCTCCTAAAGCCGCTAGCTGTTTCACAATTCCTTCAACCTAAAACATAGAAATATTAATATTCAATTACGATAACAAAAAAGATTAAGAAATTCAATTATCAAAACATCAAATTCCAAGGAAATTCAAAAAAAAAACCTCAAGTGCCGCATTCTTCCGCTTCTCGTAAAGCTTATCGGAGAGATTACGGAGAACGGAGGCGGGAACCACAGAGTGCGCGTCAGCCATAACAGAATCTTTTTTCAAAAATACAAATACATAAAACAACGACAGACAAACTTATAACAAAAATCCTTCAATTAAATCAAATTTGTTTCCTGATCTTTTCAAATTCGAATCTGAACATAACTTTCTATTTTTAATTTGAATGAGAAATCAGATCTGATGAAATCAAGAATATGCGTAGCGGTTATTTTTTTGTCAAAAGGCAATCGGATTTTCTATTTTCTTTTTCTTTTTTTGTATTTCATGATTATGTGATTTTTAAAATAATAATAATAATATTGATTATGTTAATAAAATTAAATGGGTTTGGATAAAAAAGATAAAAGAGCACTGCAAGTGACACGTTAACGAAATGATCAAATTACTCTTTTTAAGGGTAAATTACCGATATTTTCTTAACTATTTGTATTTTTTTTTCGGTCATTAATTATGATTAATTACAAAATGTTTATTCGATTAATTGATTTTTTTTGGTCACAATGGATGATGGGAGAATGATGTGGTGGTTTTTAAAATTATTATAATAGCAACTTTAATGTTCAACATTATATATTATATCAATTCAGTTTTGATTCTAAAAAATTAACCCTCAATGTTTACACACTATATAATTTGGTCCTTTTTTTTCCAATTTTTCATTTCTTTTGAGCCTTCCACCTAAAAAACTAAATCTATCAACTAAATTTGATCGAAAATACACTAAAAATAAAAACACTCGAAAGTCCAAGATAATAATTTTCATCTTTTCTCATTCCTTTAAAATTAACTATCAATATCACAAATAAAGTAAAATTGAAAAAAGACAAAAAAAAAGATTGCACAATGTATAATGTTGAGAGTTAATATTTTTGGAATCAAGACTAAATTAATATAATGTATAAACGTTAAGAGCTAAAGTTATTATTAGGTCAATTTTAAAAGTTGCTAAGTTATGTTTCTGGTAGTAATTTAACTGCGAGTGACCAAAAAAAATTTTGAATAGTTAAATAACTAAAAAAGAAAATTTTAAATAGTTGAGTGATTATTTTATAATTTTTTATAATTAGATGATTAGAAAAAAAATACTAATAGTTGAGTGATAGTGAAAGTTTCCATTTTTTATTGTAAAGTTTAGCCAACGTGATTGAGTCAAATGTTCTTAAGGGTATACTTGGAATTCCCTGTAGTAAAAATGATACTTTTTAACTTTTTTCCACCAAATTCTCTAGATTATAGACAAAAATATTTTCTCTAAATAAAAAAAAAATCTTCATACAACTACTGTTGTAAACCTAAAAGAAAATTTGAAAGAAATAAAATATTTAACAGAAAAATAAGATAAATATTTTAAAAAATATATATTTACAACAACAAATTAATAATTATCTTTAAAAAAACCCGTGAATAAAAATCACACTCGGATATTTTGTGCACTTCTTACCTAAGATTGAGCCAAGTCAACAGTTTGTTTAAGATAATAGGTTGAAATTTGTCATATATGTACGTAATTTTCAAGAATTTACTACTTATTTTTTTATTTTTTTAAAATTTAAAATTAAAATTCAATTATTAATATTATTAATTTTTTTTAAAAATTAAAATAAAACTTAAAAAATTAAAATAAAACTCACTCAATAGGAATGCTATTTAAAAAATTGAATAAATTACACTAATAATCATCCGATTATTAACATTTTGTTTTTGATCAGCGAACTATTAAAAGTTACAGAACGATCACTTAACTATTAGATTTTGTCTTTTTATAAGATTAAAATATATAGAAGGTCCTATATTGTAAGGATTGGATCAAATTAGTCCATCTATTATTAAATGGATCAATTTAAACCTATATTATTAAAAAGAATCAAATAAGTCCAAATTGCTATAATTAAAATTTACATTATAAAAAATTTCTTGAATTCTTTTTTCAATTACAAATTAATTTACAGAAACATAAAAGCTTTATAAATATTAACTTTGTTAAACAGTAAACGTTAACTTTATTCCAATTTGGTCTTATATGATTTTTTTTAATAATACATGTACTAAATTGATCCATTTAATAATAAAAGGACTAATTTGATCGGGTCCTATAGCTAACGCTTTTGCGCTTTCCTTCGCCTCGATTGTGCCTTCTGCCATTTCTTCTTCGGAACCAACTTGCTCTTTGGTTTCAACTTCAACTCCGGCGAGAACTTATAATTTGGATCCCTCATTCGTGCTTGAATATCCTTGAAAAACTCCATATTCAATTTCTTAGGTCCTCCTTGTCGAAGCTCCTCATATTCCGGTCCCGAAACAATGTTCTCAAATGCTCCTATTAAAATGTCGATGTCGCTCATCACTTCCCAAACATTCGTATATCGCCCGTCCGGTCCTTTCTTGAGTTTCTTCAAGGCGTTCTCAACTGCTAGTTTCCTTGCTTTCTTGCCCGGTGATAGCTCCTCGGGTTCTTTTTCAGATTTCAGTAGCTCCGAGATGGTTCTGTACTTTGGTTTTTCCTCGAACTCGAAAAGTTTATCAATGTACTTATCGCTGGATTCGTTAGGATAAGGTTCAGTAGGAATATCATCGTCGTCGTCACATTCACTGCCAGTCCATAATGTCTTTTCCTCATCACTCCCAGACCATACGCTTCTTAACTCGTCACTGTCATCGGCATCGATTAGCTCGGAATGATCTTTAGCTTGCTGTCTGGCTTTCCGTATCTCTCTTTCCAGACGGTTTCGATCAGTTTTAGAATCTATTTCGTCATTTTCAGGATCACTTTCATCTTCACTGCCAGTCCATAGGGTCTCATCTTCATCCATCTCTTGTTGCCAAGCCTTCCTGAAATCTTCATTGCCGGGTGTTTTGCTCCCAAAGAGATCGTAATGTTTACGCCCTTCTCGAGCATATGATCGGAATACTAGCAAACATTAAACAATATCGTGGTGAGCATACAGTTGGTTCGGTAGGTTCAATTTCAAAGATTTGGAAACCGGTTAAACCAAATTAACTTACAAAATCAACCAAACTAACCGATTCAGTTTTATTTATACTAAAGGTGATCAATTTTAAAAACCGATAGCCAACCAAGCTAATCAAATAAGACCAATTCTCAAAGCTGATAAATTTCAAAACCAACTAAAATTGAATCAAATTAACCAAATTTGATCATGTGTCATGGTTCGGTAAATGTACCATAGAGTCGAATTACATTTTGCCCCCTCTATTAAAAAATGGACAAATTAATCCTTATATATTAGATCAAAGAGCAAACTAGTCCTATTAAAAATTTCATCCATTTTTACTGTTAAAAATTGGTCCATTTATGTCTAAATTAGGCACATATGACGCGCCATGCGTAATTGTTTGGTTATTCTACCAGCAACACCAATTTTTAACAATAGAAACGGATACAATTTTTAATAGAAAGGACTAGTTTGTTATTTAATCTAATATACAAAAACTAATTTGCCTAATTTTTAAATAAAAGGGGCAAAATGCAATCTAACTCATAGCACAAAAGGCCTCCATGGCACTTTTACTGTATGGTTCTTCAAAAGGAATATATATAAAAAAAATACCAATTAAAAGAATAACATAAATCATGTAATTTGAACCTATCATATTTCAACCTCGCATGAAAAAACCAACTCTTAGCACAAAGGGCATCCATGGCACTTTTACCGTCATGTTTCTTCAAAAGGAATATATAAAAAAAAAACCAATTAAAAGAATAACAAAAACCATGTAATTTGAACCTATCATATTTCAACCTTGCATGAAAAAACCAGTATGAAAAATATCTATGAAGGGTCCACTTAAGAATCCTCACTCATCTTCTTTGTGCTGGTACTTTTTACAAACATTGACTACATTCCCATTTTTGTATCTAGCTCAAAATAACAACCTAAACAAAAGACTAACGGGTTCTTCACATACATTCAAGAGATAATATTCATGAAACGGGCATCACAAAAATTGAGATTTTACACGTAAAATAATAGAACCACTGTCTGTTTATACTTTTTACAAACACATTGACTACATTGCATATCTGCACATAATTCAAAATAACGAGCTAAACAAATAACTAAGGGCTTCTTAACATACATTCAAGAGATAAAATTCATAAAATGGGTATTAGAGAAAATGACATTTTATGCGTAAATGCATAGAAACACTTTATGTCAATACTTTTTACAAACACATTGACTACATTGCATATTTGCACCTAATTCTAAAACAAATAACTAATGGCTTCTTCACATACATTCACAAGACAAAATTCATGAAACGGTATAAGAAAAACTGATTTTACACGTAAATGAATAGTATCAATCGGTTTAAAAAAAGAAAAGCAAGAATATTACCTTGAAAATTAGGGTAAAACCCGCCATTAAGATGACTTGTTGAAGAGCTTAGCAAAGGATTTAAATGAGATTCTGACCTGCAAACAAATTGGGTTTTATTTTCTTTTTATATTTTCATTTAAATCTCAGATTTTCAGGAGAAAACTAAATATATAAAGAGTTAAATAAAGACCTTGAAAAAGGTGGCGGTGGTGGCGGCCAACAGGGTTTCGGAATTCTGAATAAAAAGAGGCGGGAACAAAGCCTGCGAGCCATAGTTCGCTACAAGGCGGCAAAGCTAATGCAAACCTAAATATAAAACAATATGGTTTTTATCAAATGGTTCGGGTTATCCAATTCTGCTTAAGCAGCTTTGACTGTTTGACAATGTGAATTTTTTTTCGGGTCAGACTGATGTGATCCGAATTAAAATTTTAATAATAATTCACTTTAATTACAAAATATTTTTGGAATTTTATTTTTTTAGAATAATAAAATTAAAATTTTAATAATAATTCACTTTAATTAAAAAATATTTTTGGAATTTTATTTTTTTAGAATAATAAAAAGAATTATTTAAATTAAACTGAAGATCCCGAGAAAAGAATTTTAAATTAAAATAATTAAACCGGTCGATTTTCTTATTAAATGGGGTCAAGTTCGTTTAACTTAAACTTATTTATCGGTCAAACTATTCCTTTAAGCTTGAAAGTCTATCTAAAATTTAGAAGAATTTGAACAAAAAGAAAATATTGAAATTAACTTGAATGAGCTCGAATAAATATTTTTGAAGATTTAACCTAACTCAAAAACATGTTTTAATTCAAAAGTTAATAAATTCACTTAATTCAAATTTTAATGTTTTTATTTTAAAATTTCAATTTAACTTTTTTTACTAAAATTTTGGACAAGAAAATATTGATAAAATTACAAATTTAAGTTTATTTTGGGTATTCATTTAGATAAAATATCTAAAAATAATTATCATTTTTTACAATAATAGTAACAAACATTTGTTTTTGCTTTTTCCTTTATATTTATTTTCCTTTTTAACTTGATATAATTTTGGTTTCAATAACTTGCTTTTATTTAATATTAAAATTAAAAAAAAGAACAAATAAAAACAAGTACTAGTGAGATAATTTTTAAAATATATATTAATAAAAATTAATGATGCTCTAACTATTTTTTTTTAAGTATTCAAGACCAATGTATATTTGATCATATGTATGAAGTATAGACCTTTCATAAATCCTTCAAGTCTAATAAGTTTTAACTTAATTGGTATTGATATTGTAGAGAGCAGGCCTATGAGTAGTTCTAAATAGTGTAAAAAAGAGTAGATATAATCAAAACTTATAATGAAATTGTTCAAAATAAAATCCTCCAAACATAAGAAAAAACTTAAAAACTTAAACAAACTCATATATCAAGCACATACATGTACCCGAGACCAAATCCGCTTTGGCTCCATTGCCAAATAGTCCAGAGAAGATCTTCAAGTAGTTTATAAAGTAGAATTTTTCATGATTGAAATGATTTTCCATGCAAGTTTTTCGTCAGCCACTGACCAATTACAACAAAAGAACACTGATTCCGAACCATTCTGAAGACTACTAGATAATCTATGAGGACAATTATCCGACGAACAAACAGATACACGGAATGATTCTACTTGAAGTTCTTCCCCTAAATCCAGTATGTTACCTTCGGAAAGTTCATCCGATAGTATCATTGATAATCGACTAATCAAAGTGCTTTTGTCAAAACCGCAGAGCATATGGGAAGTGGAAGAGAGGTCTTCGGTTCGGGCCATAGGCATTGGGATACAATAAGCAAACTGAATCTCATGCTTTTTTTCTCCCAACATATGTAGAATCTCATCTTGGTGTATAACTTTTGCCTTTTTGCCTTTTTCGACTACTAAGATACCTTCTGTAGCTCTATCATCACTTACGGAAAGCCTTGAAACGGCCTTTGATTTGTTTGAATCCAAATAAGATTTATCGGTTGAACTACGTGTTGAGAACTTGAAGTTTGGGTTCAAGCAACTTCGGATAAAGGTACCTGAAGCATCTGCTTTCACATAGTGTGTCGAAGGAATGGTGACTGTTTCATTGTTTGCGGGACAATAACACTGGATCCCAAGTTCAGACTGAATCCTTTCTTTAAGAGTGGCCATTTTCGGCTTCTCACCATGTACAAGTATAGCATGTTTGGGTGAGAGAAATTTGACAAGATCCATAATACCCTTGGCGTCGGTATGAGGACTGAAAGATAGCTGATGAATCTGCAACACAAATCATATCTTCAGGCTAATTACAACCAAAATATCCATATTAAATATTCACACCCAAGTCAAAATAACATAAAAAACAATCAGATTTCCGAACTTAATATAAAGGATACCAATAAACTTCGGTGCAATCAAAACTAGAATATCAAAATTACTAATCAGTGTCGCCTCTCGGTCTTGCCAAATAAGAGAAAAAACAGTGCAGGCTTTAGGTCATTCGTAGATTTCTGAACTTAAAAAGACTTTCATGTTTTTAATATTAAATGCGACATTACATTCAAGAAAATACTAGTTCCCTATATTATAAGACGAGTTCCACTAAAAAGTTTTACGCTCAGCTGCCTTGTAAAAGACTCCTTTTTATTTTTGTTCATTAGCTGCTCTTCTTTTTTGGTAAATCTTTACTCCAAGAGTTACAAAATAAAAAAGGGGAGGGATCCAAAACAAAGTCCACATGCATATAAATGATTTTCATTTTTAACTAACGGAGGGGACAGATTTAAAAGCAGTAAATTGCAGCAATGAAATAAGCTCAAAAAAGGTGAAACAAAAAGTTGAAGAAAATGAGATAAGCTTTAGGAGATGAGAATCAACCTGGCATCGCACATTGATTTGAGTGTCCTTGTCCAAATCAATTTTGGTCGGTTTACCAGACATTAACTTATGGCCAATGGTTCCAGCCACACAATACCTACAAAAGGAGAAAAATGAGAGTAATAGAAACTCAAACAAACATAATTCTAATGTGCATAATGCCTCTCAAGTAAGAAGGAACCGCATGTGCACATAAACACGGGATAGACCAATGTGTATTACCAGAAGTACCCGTGTCCAACACATTTCAAGGCATGGGTATTGGGATATGAAAAAATACTTGTGTCAGACACATACTTGTATTCAGAACTCACAACCAAGTCCAAATAACATAGATTTTTATTCTCTTTAAATGAGTTACAGTGGTTAAATATGATATTCAAACTATTTATATGTTTCATCTTATAGAAGTAACAATACTAGCAGCCATTTAGGATATATATGCTTGATAACGTATAAGAAGGCCATACCCAGGCAACGTCACAAGATTGTTTTCTGAAGGCGCCCACTGCATAAAAACCTCGAGTGAAAACCCACCAACAATCATACCAGGTGTAGCAAAGAGAACACAAGGTCCAGGAGCATTTATCAAAGAACGGTCAAAATTCCGAACTGCAATAGATAGGCGCAGAAGAGTAGCAGATGAAATATTATCATAAAAGAGAAGCAGTACCAACAACTCTACAAATAAATAGCTCAAGCAACTTTCAATTTCCCTAAAATCTCCAAGTTCTATGATTCTGCCTCTTCAATTCCAGAATTTTGAAAGGGAAACAAATTCAATCAAGATTTCAAATCAAACTAACAGCATTATTGACAGAAACTAAACAAAGTCAAATATCTTCAATAGTATTCCAAATATTCTAGATTAACTACTAAAGAGCTTACTTACACATGATAGTCATCCAAAATGCAGCATAGAAGGACCTAATTGGAGGATTAAAACTATTAAAGGGTTTTATTGTTACTTTCTTATGCTTTATGAGTTTCATGGTAATTTATATATGTTGAGGGTCGGTTGGCTCCTTTGGAAGAAGTCATCGAAATGTCATCCGCCAGGCAGCCAACCCGGTCCCCCAACAACCGAAGGTATTGTCCCCAGCCTCCGCAAAGAGTTGTGTACAGTTTGCGGAGATAAGTGGGCTATAAGCCTCAAGTTGGTGGTTCAAGTTGCACTGTGCTCAGGTTGCTCAATAATTATTCACACAACCAATACTAACACCTCTCCCAAGTCTTGCAGGTACCACCAACTGAGGCACCCCCCTCAATGAACCATACATGGCTCTCCATGGAGGCTAGGGACAAAACCCTGACATAGGGACAATACCTTCGGTTGTTAGGGGACCAGGTCAACTGCCTAGCAGATGACACTTCAAAAACTTCTCCCGAAGGAGCCAACCGACCCTCAACACACTCAGATCTATTTTCTGTCCCTAACTGCCAATTAACTCCAATGTATATAGAAACTGCTCAAAAATGAAACCTAGCAATGGCAGGAGCAAGGAAATAAGTAACTGCTGCCACTCTTTAATCATTATTTAAGCAAGCTTTGTACCATTTTTAAAATCAAATGCATTATGTGTGGCGTACGTCTCCTTGATCTTCTGGCTCGTCCAGTTAATAAGCATTTTATAATACATATTGGCTTGGATTGTCAAACCTGAAACATGATGAATCCAACTTATCACCATAATATGTAGTTAATCTTCACCCAGATCACCACAATATAGACTAAACAAATGTAAGGTTCCACTGCTATAAAATAAGCCAATAAAAAAGAAGAAGAAAATCAATGATGCAAAATGTTAAACACTAAAGATGGATCAAACCTGCTGAGAAGTAGATAGGAACTTTTAGATTCATCCGTTCCCAGTAATCTTCCAACAATATACAAAGTTCCTATGCGATGATATTAATACAAAATTGAATATTAATCTGGAAATCAAGTTATACGGTATCAAAATATTCAACATGAAGGCATCTATGACTAGTCAACAGTATAACAGTTACAAATAACAATAAGCAGCTTGAATTGGAATACTATTTTTTTAAAAGAAACAGAGATTGGCTGAGAATTATTGACTCCTTAATAAATCAACAAGAGTTAAAAAATTAAAAGAAAACTGATTTGATAGAGTGAATTGTTTGAACTTGTTTCCCTCATGCTTAGTAGTCATTTAATAATATGGGAACTTTGAACAACTACTGGTCGGATAATTTTGGTTGCACGGCAAATATTTATACTGCAGAAAAATTAAGGAAAAGTGTGGAAAACAGAAAATAGGATTATAGGAAATGATGAGCATACAATTAAACTTTACAGGCAGAAGCAATTTTATGTAGTTTTATTTATAGAAAAAGAACCCTTAAATGCCAAGAAAAAAAAATCTAAACAAAGTCAGTACAAGGAGGTCAATATAGGGAAATAATATATCTTATGATCCTATTATGAATGAAATCCATAAATGCGGCAGCTTTAAATTCACATAAAGGTTTGTCGTACAAATTTAGAACTTAATAAGCTACCTCATTTTGTCTAGCGCCAAACATAGTTAAGATGCCCCCAGTAATTAGAACTTTTGCTAACTAAATAATTTTATTAGCTAAACAAAACATAGCTACAACACATATATATTATATATAAGATCAACAGTAATACCTGAGCTCTTCCTAGAGCAAAAGTAGGAATAAGCACTTTTCCTCCAGCAGCAACACAATTATGAACCTGAAATGAATCACCACCAAACACCAATGCCCCCCCCCCCCCCAAAAAAAAAAAAAAAAAGATAAAAGGAAGAAAATCATTCCAGTAGGGTGTAACTTTAAAATAAAAAGCACATACATAACCAAATATCTTCATTCATGAAAGTTGGAAGTACTAAAATAAGGAATCTTCACAGAAAACACACACAGGTAAAATGAAACCATCATACTTTAACATTTCTCTCTCTCTCTCTCTCTCTCTCTCTCTCTCTAGTCAATCACCAATAAAGTTTCTAGAACAAATTTAATAATGCATCTAAGAGAATTCAGTTACCTATTCCTAATCATCAGAACTTAAGCAACTATCACCACTGTATTCAAAACAGAATTTCCTCCCCCACCCCCTCTTCCCTCAAAAAGGAACAATTAAAATAAAGTAAATACTATCAAGATAACATAGAAGATAATGCAAGATAACATGTAGAAGCAAACTGCATGTGGACTAGATACTCTAACTGCAGCAGGAGCAAGTAAATAGTCACAATGCGCAAAAGCAAATTAATTTTCAGGAAGTAGTGTATACACAAGAGGTATAAATGAAGCCAAAAAAATAGCCTGAAATTGTGAAAGTAGTGTATACATACAGCTTTAAGGAACTCCCTTTCTCGCCCATATCTTGAATCACGTATGGTTGTTGCATAAGTAGACCTGTTATAGAAATACTATTATGAACGTTTGCATCACGCACTAATAACCAGACTTCACTTGTTAATAAAACCAAAGATAAATATAATATGTGTATAACATTCATACTCTGTTATGAGAAGATCCAACTGTAGTCTATCAATCTGAGCTGCCCCAAGATGTCTATCTGGCGTCATATTATAATCTCCTGTGTACACCATAGCAGCATCTCCCACCTTCGCATAAAACATTGCTGCCCCAATAACCTTAGAACAACCAAAGAGAATGAAAAACGTGTATATCCATACAGTAAAAACTGGTAAATACATCTTGATACCCATAACTGGTAAATACATCCGAAAAAAGTATCCATTAAAAAAGGAGATACCAAGTTCCTTTGTTCACCGTAAGTCCTCAGTATTTATATTTTATCTCCGGTTTCATTAATAAGTGAAAGTTTGGTTGTGGTGCATGATGCTCTGAAAGTTTATATGATTGGATTGAACCATTCAATGCCAAGACTGAAGTCAAGGTCAGGCCAGACTTTACTACTTGGTCCTAGATTGCTCCTCTCAAACTAAATGCTGCTCCTAATAATTTGCAAAGATTTACTCATATGACTCCCATAAAACAGAAAATACAATTACTTCAAGGAACAAAAACAACAGACCATACAGGATTAATATTCACAAAGTTCTCTTCTAGACAACCATGCCACATCAAAAAAGAACTACTGCCATGTAATTCATTTGTCTAATGGGCTACAAAGCACTCAATGAGTTTAACTCAACCAGTGGTCCAACATTATTCAATCAATTCTTCCACAGCCCTCTTATGACCAAAGAGCTAGGTAGCTCTGTCAAAGCAGATGAAGTTTAACGGACACACATAGCAAATCTCCAATGATAAATGTGCACCTTTCGTATACTAATGGATAACATGTATAAGCACTACAAATATGAAACAGGACTAATAAAAAGACATGCTTTAGAACTGAACTTAAAATGCTTACATGTCCTGCATAGTAGGCACGGATTTGAAGATCTTTATCAACCTGCACAGTCTGCTTCAAATCCACCGGTATAACTGTAATAAGGGATCAGATCAGAGTAAAATAAAAATGATAACCTCAGACAGGATACTTCAAGCAATGAATAAAAACTCGAAAGTTGGTCTTGCATAGAAATATATTTGTGAATATGAAAGAAACCTAGATCATATATTTAGGAAATCTTCACAATTCTATTTTACTCGTTAGTCCATAGAAGGTTCCGATCTAAATTTGAAATTGTGAAACTTCAAATAAAATTATATAGATGATAAATAGGTTCAAGTTTACCAGTTTTCTAATCTACTATTTAGAGCATGTAAATTCAGGAAGCTAATAATGATCAGAGATCACTAGTGTAATGCTACTCAAGGAGAAGTCCTAATGTCCAAAAAATAAACTGATATCATGCTTGAGTGCATTTTCAGAGTAGTTAATGTTCTGTTGTAGCTTGGTAACAAATACAACATGCAGTATGGAACATTATCTGGATCTATCGTCATTAAAATGATTGTCATGAAGATTGGAGAGGGTTCCATGTTCTAAAAATAGCAGAGTTATGCAAATGATTCTTTTCAAATTCTTTCCTTTTTTTTTAAAGAAAAAAAAACGCATCTGCACTAACTGAGCAAAAGAAATGGAAATTTAAGTACCCTTTTTCATGCATTCTGCAATATGATCAGAAGTAAACTGTTCGTCCTCGCCCCTTCGGTCCATATTCTTTCTGTAGTCCTCCAACATCAAAGGGGCCAATGCTTTTGTCGGATACTACCAATACAAAGAAACGTCATAAAAAAAAAGTAAAATCAAAACAATAATTATAATAAATACCCCAAGTGAGACATTTCATCAAATGCATAGACAAAGAGAAGTTACAGTCATGTAAATTGGACCCTTATAACCGCAAACTTCAGTGAAATAAGGAAGTGCTCCAATATGATCCAAATGACTGAAAAAAAAAATTCATCAAAAGCCAATCCAATAAATTATCAACTGAAACAAACAAAGAGTAAACCGAATGAAAGAATACAAGTGAGTAACAATGACACAGGTGAGAGCATTATCGAAATCTCCAGTCTTAGAAATGAGAGAGAAATCTGGGTATCGGCGAGAATCAGTGTATCCCATATGCATCCCACAGTCGAACATGATTCGCTTGCCATTTATCGAGACCACCATGCAGCTTTTCCCAACTTCTTGGCCTGCCCCTGAAAATTTAAAAAAGAAAAAAGTAAAAAAAAATCCATTTGTATGTGAAAAGAACAAAAACAAAAACAAAAATGGGAATTCATGAAATGGGAAAATTAAAAATTGGGTAGTGTTTAGAAGTTACCAAGGACGAGGCAATCGATCGCCATGATTGGAGTTAATCGAGTTCAAAGTTCGAAGACTTGAAAATTACTTGGTTGGCACGCTTTCCTGCAATTAGCAATGCATTTTGGCGGGTGAAGATTTTGTATTATTTTTTTTCCATAAACTACAACAGTCCCTAAACTTAGTTTAAAATTAAGTTTCGGTCATTCAACATTCAAAAGTTACCTAATCCAAAGTTACGAGCTAAACAAATAACTAGTGGCATCTTAACATGCATTCATGAGATAAAATTAGAGAAAATGACATTTTACGCGTAAATGAATAGAAACACTTTCTGTCAATACTTTCTACATACACATTGACTACATTGCATCTTTGCACCTAATTCTATAACAAATAACTAATGGCTTCTTCACATACATTCACAAGACAAAATTTGGTTAAAACTGATATTTTACATGTAAATGAATAGTATCAATCGATTTAAAAAGAAAAAAGCAAGAATCTTCTTTTGAAAATTTGGGTAAAACCCACCATTAATATGACCTGTAGAAGAGCTTAGCAATGGGTTTAAAGGAGTTTCTGACCTGCAAACAAATTGGTTTCGTTTTCTTTTTCTCATTTAAATCTCAGATTTTCAAGAGAAAATCAAATATTGAAAGTGAAATTAAATTTGACCTTGAAAAAGGAGGCGGGATTCTGAAGGGAACAAAGCCTGCGAGCCATCGTTTGCAATAAGGCGGCAAAGCTAATGCAAACCGAAAACATAAAACAATCAAATGGATCGGGTTATCCATCCGATCCGACCTTTGCCTGATCCGAATTGAAATTTTAATAATGATAATAATAAATAAATACAATTTAATTTTATATTTTAATATTTTGTGATTTTTAAAAGGAAAATTTTCTTATTTATACATCAACTTTGTTATAACATGAACTTTAATTGGAGAAATAATAAATTTAGTCCTCAATATTTTATGTGTTTTTTAATTTACATTTTTGGTATTTTTATAATTAATTTTTTATTTTTTGAAGTTTTAAATTTATAGTTTTTTATTTTATTTCTAGAATAGGATCAATTTGATTAATTGTTCAAATTTTGTGAGTAAAACTTGTTGAATTTTTTATAATTAGGATTAATTTGACATAATTTAGAAAATGTTAATAACTAAATTTGTTATTTAACCAATCAAAAGATGGCCATGTCTGCATTCTGTCTGGTGACCTAAAATATTTAATGATAAAATGACTAAAGCTTACAACTTATGAGTGATTAAAATAACGATTTTTTTTAAATGGGTGAATAAAGTAAAAATGTGAATAAACTCGGTGACTAAGTAGTTTATCCTAAATTTTAACTTAAACTACTAATGAGATAATGATTGGTCTAAGATCGAGGGTTAAATTTTTAGCTTTTAAAGTATAGGAATTAAATCTTAAAACTTGTCAAAATACAAGGACTAATAAAATATCTTGACCAATAAAATTATTATAAATGTGTTATTTTTAAATATATATGTATATAAAATATTTAAAAGAAAATTAATGGAATATTGATTTTTTTATAACATGATTCTCAACTTTCCTATTTATATGAAGGAACATATATGTATTTAGCACGGGTTTTGATCCATGACCCGTAATAATAGAGTCTCAAATTTGTTTTAATTTAATTATGATAATAAATAGGTTAATTACACTGCACCTCTTCCAAATTTAAATCAATCTCAAACTTTGAAATACTCTATTTGAGTCCTTAAAATATTAATATCATATTAATTAAGTCTTTTGGTGCATCTAAGCTTCAAATTGGACATTAAATGTTAGTTTCAATACGATATAAATAATATTTAAATCATGTGAAACAAAATTTAAATATATCTATATATTAAACTCTTATTAAATTGGTGTTTCGAGTTAATTGAACATCAACTCGGTTGGGTGATTACCAAAATATTACTTTTTACAATATAATTTATATTATTTCGAATGTATTTATACTATATACTAAACCCTCAATTAAATTTGTGTCACGAATCAATTAAATAGTAACTTAAATGAATAATGATTAAAATATCATTTTTCACAAAGTAAAATTTTTTAATATTTATATAAGAGCAATGAAAAGAATCCATAAATGATAGGATTTGAACTTATGACGTGACGATTTTCAAAATTTTAAATTTACCATTTCAATTTAAAAACATGAAAAAAAACAAACTAAATGATACATTTGTATCGACATTTGTTACTTTATAAAATATAAGGTTGTTTTGTTCCCTAAAAAAATAATATTTTGGTAATTTTCCAGTTAAATTGATATTGAGTCGACTTGTAACACCAATTAAGTCAATGATTTAATATTAGTATAAATAAATAATTAAAATAAAGTATTAAAATAAAGTTGGTGATATGACACATTTAGAGGTACAGTTGAATTGAACTAAGTTAAAATACTATCAAACTCGACTCGAATTTTGAAGCTCGATATTGGGCTTGATTGACCATCTATTTTTAGGCTCGAGATATAATTGAGTTAATCGAGCTTAAGTTCAATTAAGCTCATTTATCAATTTTTATACTCAAGCGAGAAGTCAAGTTTGAGCTTAATTCAATAATTGAGTTTAAAGTTAAAGATAATGACGTAATTTAACAATATAAAAATATGAAAAACTTGACAAGATTCATAGGTCATTCTAATAGAATATTATTTAGTTCGAATTCGGCTTAATCTATAACTTGAGTTGCTTAAACTTAACTCAATAATTACAAAATTAATTTAAAAATATTTACGATAAACAAGAGTCAAATTTGATGAATTTTGACTTAAGCAACTAATTATCTGATTTAATTTGACTTAAGTAACTAATTATCTGATTTAATTTGACTTAATTATCCACAAAAAAATTGGGATTTGAATTTAATATAATTTTGTTTTAAAATTTAAAATTAATAATAGTAATTATTTAATTCAAGAAAGTAATAATTATTATTTTAAAAAATAGACTATTTTAATATTGGGTAAACTTCACTAATAGTCATTCGATAATTAATAAATTTATTTTTTGGTCACCTAACTATGAAAAATTACAAAATAGGCATCTAATTTTTCAAATGTCTTTTTTGTCATACAGTGGCTTTTTAAAATTGGCACAGTTGTAACTTTAACCTTCAACATTTATATATTATGTTAATTTAATCATGATTCAAAAAATCTAACTCTCAACATTTACACATTATGTAATTTGATATTTTTTGCAATTTTACTTTCATTCGTGACATTTTCACCTAAAAAGTTAAAAAAAAACTCTCAATGTAAAAAAAGAAGAAGAAGAAGCAAAACTGCAAAAAAAATCTAATTACACAATATGTAAATATTAATGGTTAAATTTTATTAGAGTCAAGACTAAATTGATATGATTTATAAATGTTGAGGGATGAAGTTACTATTATATCAATTTTAAAAGTTGCCACTTCTAAGAAGATGGTGATCGAAAAAGGAAAAATTGAATAGTTGAGTGACTATTTTATAACTTTTCATACTCTAGTGAGTAAAAAGAAATTTAGTGACAGTTAAATGACCATTTTATATTTTTTTATAGTTAAGTAGCAAAAAGAAAAATTCACTAATAGTCGAGTGACTACTGGTATAGTTTAACCTTTAATTTTTTAGGACTTTCTCTTCAGTGTCACTGTAAACCGGATTTAAATCCACAAATTAGAGAGAGAAAGATAGAAATGTACTATTATTCCCCCCCCCCTCACAGAGCTCACTCTCTATAAATATATCAAAATTTGTTCAAATCAGCTAGATTTCAACTGAGTTTGAAACCCTAGCATTTGGATCCATTTCGAGTTGTAGATGTGAAGCGAACTTTTCTCTTTGAACACATATTTCTTTTTTTGGTTGCATTTTGTGCTGTAAAGTGGTGCGACTAAGTGTTTGGATCGGAGATGGAAGAGGTTGCCGGCGAAGCGGCGGAGGTAAGAACCAACGTGAGGAGTGAGTCGCCGATGAGGATGACGTCGGCCACCACGGCGGGTGTTCCTCCGTCGTTGACGGTCTCGGCGTCGTTTAGAGAGAGTGGAGGCAAAGGCTCGTCGAGGAGGAGAGGTGTTAGACCTAGCTTCGACGCCGATAATGATTTTGTTCCGTTTCTTCACGGGTCGGATCCAGTGAAGCTGGAGCTTACCAGATTGGAGAATGAAGTTAGAGGTGATGAATGCGGATCGATCTAGGTGTTTTTCGCCTTGATTCGGTTAAATTTGACTGCGTTTTACTGCTTTTTTTTATAAATATTATCTGTTATTTTATTTTGATATTATCCTCTTTGTTTTTGGATTGGATTACAGATAAAGATAGAGAATTGGGAGAAGCACAAGCGGAAATTAAGGCATTAAGAATGTCTGAAAGGCTAAGAGAAAAGGCTTGCGAAGAGGTTGGTTATTTGTTTATTTATTTAAATATTATTGGGCTTTAGTTTATGTTAGAAATTAAATTGTACTGATAGGTGAAGCGTTTTAGGAATAGTCGAAATTAAAACAGTAATTATTTAGATTTTTTTTAAAAAAATCTGATGTTAAGGATAGATGTCTGATCTTAGTGGAATGTCCGCCTCTTTTTTTTTTCATTAACGGATTTGAGTTTAGGGGCAAATTTAAGGTCTCTTTGACGTTAGAGATTATATTACTGTTATAGAAATAATAAATTGATAGAAGATGGGTTGTCTACTCTCTGTATTTTTGTGTGTATTGTTAGGGGAGAGCAAAACTCGGTCAAAATCAACTTAACCAACCTAACACTGTTTGGTTTAATCGGTTTGGTTAGTTTGGTTTCGGTCTATGTCTGTTAAAAAAAATCAGTTATGTTACATATAAAACCGAATCAAACAGATTAGCCTATTTAATATAAATATAAATGAAATATAGTAATAATATATAATATGAATTAAAAATGCAGTATTGTTATGTTACTGTGGAAAAGTAGATTTTTCTGATTCTTGGAAAGTTGTTTCTAGTCTTTGATGATAAAGCTTACTGAAATACATCATGCATTGGTTACTTGGACTTGGTTGTGCCCCGTATGTTCAATTTTTTAAAGATTTTCACATAATCTAGAACTTGTTTCATGGTTTTCCTATTACATTAATTGTTCTTTGTTAACCTTTTCCCCCCCATATTTATCTACCGCGGTTTAGGGTTTGCTCTCATGATTAAATGGATTGTTTTGATGTCTTGAAATTCAGATGGTTAATAGACCTCCTTGTTTAATGACTTACTATTTCTGCATATAAACGTGTGGTCCGTAGTTTTGTTCCAAAAAAACATATTATCTTTATGTAATTTACAACTCTTCTATGCAGATCAGGGCTCTTGCATCTAAGACTGTAGTTATGAAACTTTTTGCAGTGGTTTTATATACGATCTTATGACTGTTCGCCTTATTGGACAGATTTGAGATGTGGTTTTACTTGGACTTCTTGATTGAGATGGAACTGACTGTTTTTATTCTTCTTTTGTACCATAGCTCGGTGACCAGCTCTCAAAAATGGATGGGAAGCTTAAATTGACAGAATCTCTTCTTGAAAGCAAGGTATTGGTTTCAATTCCTTTCAACCCTTATTATTTTTTCTTTTGTCGTGCTTCTAAATTTAGTTAATAAATATGTTCCACAGAACCTTGAAATCAAGAAAATAAATGATGAGAAGAAGGCAGCCATGGCTGCTCAGTTTGCAGCTGAGGCCACTCTGCGGAGGGTTCATGCTGCTCAAAAGGACGATGATATGCCTCCAATTGAAGCAATTCTTGCACCCTTGGAGGCTGAGCTGAAGCTTGCTCGGCAAGAGGTATTTATATGTCTTTTTAACCTTTGTTGCTCTGACTTTTCATTTTTATGGAAATACCCATGTCCAGCATTCCTTTTAGATAAATGAATATGGAGATATTATGACCTCCAAGGATCTTCCTAATACATAAAAAACGAAACACAGAAAAATCTAACCTCATCCGTGTTAGACACACATGTGTGCCAGACCGTGACATCTGAGTCCGAGTAACATAGTTTTCAACTGTTGGTTCTGTCTATAGAGAGAAGTGGAGAAGGATCTCTAAACTTGTATGTGATTGATTATTTTCTTACTGGTTATTTCTTTCGTTTTTTGTAGATTGCAAAACTTCAAGATGATAATAAAGCGCTTGATCGTCTAACTAAATCAAAAGAAGCAGCTTTACTTGAAGCCGAAAGGACTGTTCAGGTTGCATTGGCCAAAGCGTCCATGGTGGATGATCTCCAAAATAAAAACCAGGAGTTGATGAAGCAGATAGAAATTTGTCAGGTATTCCGATCATTTTTTATGTTTCCTGTTCTCAGGTCCATATATTTTTGGCTTAGTCCGTTTAAGCGTATAATGAAGAAAGTCACTTGTTTACAATTTGTCTATGGTAGGAAGAAAACAAAATTTTGGACAAAATGCATCGCCAAAAGGTTGCAGAGGTTGAAAAGCTTACACAAACCGTAAAAGAGCTGGAAGAGGCTGTTCTTGCTGGTGGTGCTGCTGCAAATGCAGTTCGGGATTATCAACGGAAAGTTCAGGAGATGAATGTAATGCCTGGATTTTATATGTCCAAGTTTGCTTGATTCCTTTTTGTTGGTATTGTCCTAAATCTCTTCTTGAAATGAATGATTTGTGTTTATGTTCCTTAGGAGGAAAGAAAAACTCTTGATCGAGAACTGGCACGTGCGAAAGTAACCGCTAATAGAGTGGCCACAGTTGTAGCAAATGAGTGGAAAGATGCTAATGACAAAGTGATGCCTGTGAAACAATGGCTTGAAGAGCGGAGATTCTTGCAGGTTTTTGCAGACGGTTTCTCCCATTGAATAAAACTACAAGATGTTGCCTTAATACTTTCTATTCATTGTGGACTTTATTTCTTCCAGGGAGAAATGCAGCAACTTCGTGACAAGCTTGCTATAACCGAGCGAGCTGCAAAATCTGAAGCACAGTTGAAAGTAATAATCTGATTGTGACTTCACCATTCTGTTATTTATGACGTTGCTGTTGGTTTCGAAATTAGAGCTTTTGTTTGATTTTCCAGGAGAAATATCAATTGCGGCTTAGAGTTCTAGAAGAGAACTTGAGAGGATCTTCTAACAGCTTTAGTCGCAGTACTTCAGTTGGAAGAAGCACGAGCAATGGGCCTTCCAGGCGCCAATCACTTGGTGGAGCTGAGAACTTCTCAAAGATTTCATCCAATGGGTTTTTACCCAAGAGATCACCGAGCTCTCAATTGAGATCCTCTTTGTCTTCTAGTACTGTGTTGAAGCATGCGAAAGGAACATCTAAGTCATTTGATGGAGGCACGAGATCATTAGACAGGGCTAAAGTGCTTTTAAATGGAGCAGCCTCAAATGTTTCAGTAAACCATCCTTCTGAGGGGATCAAGGAGAGTGAGTCACCGAGTAGTGAAAAATCGAATGATTTCCAGCCAGTAGACACTGAGGACAATGTTCCAGGAGTTTTGTACGATTTGCTGCAGAAAGAGGTCATAGCATTGAGGAAAGCTGGTCACGAGAAAGATCAAAGTCTTAAAGATAAAGATGATGCGATTGAGGTAGATGCATTTGCTCTTTCAAGCCAATACCATTTTTAATTTATCATTCCAGATAAATACTGTAGTAATCCTTGTATCTTTCAGATGCTTGCTAAGAAGGTCGAAACATTGACAAAGGCAATGGAAGTTGAGGCTAAAAAGATGAGAAGAGAAGTTGCAGCTATGGAAAAAGAGGTTGCTGCCATGCGTGTGGAGAAAGAACACGAGAATAAGGCCAAGCGGTTAGCTAACTCCAAGGGATCGGCTGCTCAGCTGCTTACTGGAAGGTGCTTTTATTGTTTATATCTTTGTTTAGATTTTTATACTCTTCATTTTCCTTTAGGTAAAAGTATTAGGAGTCGCATTGCATTTTACACCTTTTACTCAAAAATAGGCAAATTAGCTCTTGTATGTTAGATCAAAAAGCAAACTGGTCCTATTAAAAATTCTATCAATTTTTACTGTTAAAAACTGGTCGTTGTATGTTAGCATAAGTTAAAAACTGGTCTTTGTATGTTAGCATAAGGTACACATGGCATGTCACATGTCATGCCGGTTTTTAATAACACAAATGGATAAAATTTTTACTAGAAAGGACCAATTTGTTCTTTGATATAACATACAAGGATTAATTTACTCATTTTTGAGTAGAGGGGACAAAAGGCAATTTGACTCATTGTGCAGGGGCTTCCATGGTACTTTAACCTTTTCCTTTAGTACTATAAGTTAAAATTAATCTCCCTAGTTTGTTGCATTTGCCCCTTATATATTGCGGAGTTAGCAGCCATGGTATGACCCTATTTAACTTCTCTTCATTTTTCTTTAATTACTTATGCTTGACATCCGTGTTAGATGCATATCCAGATGCTGGTATGAGGATATGACCTCCAAGAACATATGAATCCTATCTTAGTAAAAGATACTGGACTCTGTAACCTTGTTGGCTGTTACCCATTATGTTGCTTAGGACTAAATGTATATGCTGATCACATTATATAGGTTTCCCGGGGATTGTAACACACTTTTGGATAGTTTACTTTTAAGACTACCGATGAACTTTCGAATCAGTTAGATGTTGATCTTGGGATTCATTTAAATTTGGTACTTCAAGTCTTTTCTCGTACTCGTGTATTATTGTTGGATACGAGTATGTATCTGACATAGGTATATTCAATTTTTTACAAGTTTTTTCATGCGTTTGGAAGGGTCATACACAAGACTTGCTCTAATATTTGTCGGATACAGCTTCAAGTTGTAGTGATCAGTCTTAATGGATCCACTGGTCATTTCTTTTAAATTTTCTGCCTAATTGATTTCCGATGACTCTTCCAAGCCTAGAGTCAAGGCCTATTATATATGAATGTCACCATGCTAGTTTAGTTTTCATTGATTACATATTGATACTCGATATAGCTTACCAAATTCTCAAATTTATGCAGAAATACGTCTCGAAGTGGGTTAACACGCAGCACTCAATGACAGCAAATTTTAATCGAAGCATCAACTACAAGGAGTACACATAAGTCTCCTGGATCCTTTTACTTTTTATAATTTGTTACCTCCTTTGGTGATTGATTATAAAGATATTATAACTTGCATGCTGATGAACCTGCGTTCATTAAAATTGACCAATAGATGAAATCCGGGGAAAAAAGGGTAAAATTCGGATGAAGAAGACATCGATTCGGTATGCTTCTAACAAACTGCTTATTCCACTTTTTAGAGATTTAGCCAAAAAAAGAAAAACAGGAAAAAGGAAACTATTTCTCTGGGCTAACATTATGTTAGGTTTTCATGAGTGGCCAGTGATTGTGTGGTTGTATAGGTAGTTTCCTTTTTTTCCCCGGAATTTCTGCCGTTGTCCCATTTTCCGTTTTTTGCATTTCATATTTGTAATCTGCAATTAGTGTGATTTGTCTTTCAAGTTTGTTAATATTCTTGTATTGAGATCTGTTTGGTTGTGTTATTCATTAATAGTTGCTTATAGATCTGGAATGATTGTTTTTGTTTTTTCTTCGGATGTTGGATGCTGTTTTTAAGGGTGAGGTTTTGTTTGGTTGGGTCTTAAAATTTTAAAATCCCTACAAATTTTGCAGAACCGATCGATGTATAAGTGAGAAATCGAACTAATCTAATTAGAATTAATCAATTCGGTTTGACCAGGTTTTTCGGTTTCTCATTCATTGTTAGGCTGGATAATGATACCATTCTAGAAATCATTTTAATATTTAAGCGTTGGTCAATGATGTTTGAACCGGACAATGTCGGCTGGTTGGATTGGGAGCCAGCCGGGGTTATTGATCCGAAGAATGGCTTTGATCCGGTTAAACCGGTAACTAGCATGGACCGATTGAATTGACAGTTGAATTGGGGTTTTTATTTTTTAATTTTTAACCATTTTTTAATCGAACCGGTTGGATTGGTGAATTGGTGGCTGAACTGGTTCGGTTTAAAAAACATTTGTGTTGGTTTGTTAAGTTATTCGATTTAGAAAAAAAAAAAACTAAAAATCAACCACACAATCACGTCCAAATTAAAATACATATCAATAAGCATTCTTGATAAAAATTGATGTCGGAGACTGAGTGCTCAGATTTATATTTAGCTTAGATCTTTCAATATGTCGGTTTTGTCCAATGTTATTATGGTCTAGGTAAGTCATGATTGAGTCATGTTTTTAATGTTTATTTTTATACTTATACTCCCTCAATAAAAAAGAATTACCTTATCAAATAAGGTGAAAGTCTAAGAAATTTCTATTTTAGTCTTTGTATTATTAAATGGATCTATTTATTCATTGTGTTATTAAATGTGCTATTATATAAATTAAAATTAAAATAGAGTTAATATTTACTGTTTAAAATAATATTATTTATTATTTTCTTGTATAGTTTTGTAAATGAAATTTTTGTTTCTTTTAATTGAATTGGAATTGAAAAAAATATATTTTTTATATTACAAATTGTAATTCTGATACAGTTTAGATTTATTTGATTGGTTTTAATAGTATAAAGAATAAATTGATTTATTTAATAATAGAGGTATTGGATAAAATCAAATTTAAACAAATTAAATTGATAGATTGAATGAACATCTTAAAATCAATTTTTTTAATTGAATAAAATTTGAAACTGAACAAACTAACATTATAATTTGACTAGATTTTCAATTTTTTTTGGATTATTATTTATTTTCTTAATTTTCCTGCTAGGTAGAAGCTAAGCGGGACTTGAAAGATTCCCAATCGAGACCCTTTTCAATGTATTTTATGTTGGAAGGATCGAAAGGACCTTTGATTCTATCAATGGAGTTTATCACTGCTCTTTTTGGTATTACACTCTTTGATGGATCTGGTGATGTCCCATAGCTCAAACACGATGAAAACCCCTGCAATAATGGCAAATTTATAGAGGAATTAACTACAGAAATATATTTAAAACATATTTAATACACATGGATTAGAGTTTATGCATATAGGTGCCTAATAAGATGCATCAAGAAAAAAAAAAACTTCAATCAGTTAAAGTATCATGACGATTTTTGTATTAGAAATTAGTATTTTACTCTATCTCCTCAAAAAGTTAATAAATTAATCTTTTAAATGTTAAATCAAAGAATAATTAATCCTTTATATAGTTGATCGTATAATTAGATTGTGAGACATAGTATGCTACATATATTTTATATTGACATATAAGGATTATTTTTTAATAATAAAAAATGAATAAAATTTTTAATAGAAGTATCAATTTACTTTTTTTATCTAATATACATGAATTAATTTATTTATATTTTT
This sequence comes from Gossypium hirsutum, assembly GCF_007990345.1. Lineage (NCBI taxonomy): Eukaryota > Viridiplantae > Streptophyta > Magnoliopsida > Malvales > Malvaceae > Gossypium > Gossypium hirsutum. The sequence continues at coordinate 88,754,123 of NC_053427.1, forward strand.
AATAAATGGATAAAATGCATTCGACCCTTTGTACATGGGTTTTCATAATACTTTTATCACTTAATCTTGATCTATTTCTCCATTTTGATAACTAAAATTTTTCATCCCACTTTAGAATTTTAGCAATCATTTTCTTCCCGACATGAATAAGAATGTAAAATGTTGCCGGATGCTAGTAATTTGGTAGTAAAATTCGATGAAAATGAAGATTCTAAGTATCAAAATGAGAAAAAAAAATTTAAGTACTAAAAGGAGAAAAAATATAATTTAAGAGTCAAATCATGATTTAAGAAAAAAATTAATATACTTTAATATCAATTAGAACGTATTGAGATTTAAGACTAATTTAAAATCTACATTATAATTTAGACGTATATTGAAATTGATCCTCAAAAAACAAAAACAATTATAATTTCATAGACAGACCTTGAAAATAAGAACCTCAACTTCTTGTTCATCCACAAGTGCATGAACAATAAGAGCTTCTTCTCTAGCGGATTGGCTATAAATTTCGAGCATTGCGATCTCTTCGTTATACCCATTTTCTTTTTCTTCTTCATCATCATCGTTTTCATATCTGATTCTTCTTCTTGCAGCAGCACAAGAAATGTTGCAGAACTTAAAAGCTTTAGCGGCAATGACAATGGCGGAACGATTGGTTTTTAAGGAGTTTATTTCCTTGGGAAAAATGGGTATCATTGGAGGTGTGAGAATTGTATAGCCCATGTTCATATATGTTTCGGCCATGGTTGAATTTGAACCAGTGTTCTTCTTCACCTTTGGGAATTGGATGGTTTAAAAAGATAAGGTGGTGGCACTATCACAGTTTTAACGTGGATGGTGAGAATATCATAGCCCACGTGCTCTTCAATCTGTTTTTTAAAGGGCTAATTTCACTAAATGTTCTCAGACAATCAAAATATCCTATTTGAGTCGTCAAAATTTTAATATCGTATCAACCAGTCTAACCATTAATTTTAGCCACGTAGAGACAAAAATTAAAAATTTTTTCCGTGATCAGATTAAATTATATATTTTTATGAGAACTAAAATAAAAATAAATTTTTTTAATAATTTATATTTTTATAATTTTAAAATATTAATTAAAATTCTATTTTTTTAAAAGATCAAAGTGTAATTTTATTTTTATTAAATTAAAATTTTGTAAAATTTCAAGAATCAAAAGTGAGATTTTATATTTTAGGGGACTGAGACTCTTGCCAATACCTTTGACATCGCTCCTACATTGAAGGCTAATGAACATATTAAAATAAAGTTAATATGTGCCATAAGTTGTTTACATTTTTTAGGAATTTGGTCCTTATTTATTTTAAATTTCAAAATTTAGATTAATTGTTTAATTTAAAATATTTTAAAGTTTGATATAGAATTTGATATTTAATTAATATGATAATGAACTTTGGAAATTTAATTAGAATATTTTAAAATTTAATTTAGATCAAGGGTGAATATAAAAGTTAGTAAGGCCTCGGTCCATTTTGTCCCTTTAAAATTTTAAATTAATAAAGATAAAATTACACACTAATTCTTTAAAAATGATAAAATTTTAATTTAATTTTTTAAAAATTATATTTCTACTATAATAAAAATTATAATTTAATTTCAACACCTAAAATAATTTAGGGGCTTCCCGGTTTAGAGTTGGAGCTGTTTGTTATTAACCATTTTCTTAAAATATTCATATACATATTTAAATAGGTGAAATAGTGGTTTTGGTGTCTCAAGTATGTTAAAATTTGGACTTATTCATTCATAATATTATCCAAATATTTTTAAATCATCTTTGAATAATTGGTTAACATGTAAACCTTCTATTTAACTTTTAAAATAAATACTCTTAAGCATTCAATTTGCATGTAACTTTTTTATAAAAATTTCGGGTTAATTGTCAACACATTAACAAAAGTAATTGAGGATTTAATAATTTGAATTAATTAAAACATTTTAAAATTAAAAAAATAGAATAATAATATTAATTAATCTCGACCAATTTTATTATTAAAAAATATTATTTTTTATATTTATAATTAAATTAAAATTTTAAAAAATAATATTACAACTCGATCTAAGAACACTGCTAGCTGTAAACAACTGCTCTTGCAGTAAAATTTTAGAATAGTGATGAAATTAGATTATAAGGACTAAATCAGTAAGATTAACATAGTATAGGGACTAGTAGAGTGAATTTCAGTTATTTTTCTGATGGAACTGGCGGTTTTCAATTCTGATCAATAATGGTATTTCAATTTCCCAATTTTTCTCTACTTCAAACCTAAAATCCCGATTTTCAAAAATTCCAGAAAATTAAAAGTTCAATAAAATGGCTGAAATACCACCGCCAAAACCGATTTTACCTCAAGATTGGGAATCTTTAGTTGAAGATTTCCAGTACGGCGGTTTCCGCCGCGAGAAATGGCGGTCCCTGTCCCCTTCCGTCGTCGAACTCGCCCTTTCATCGATCCTCAAAAAGGAATTCCCTTTCAAAATCCCTCTCGTAATCTTCCTCGAGGAATTTTCCGATCTATTGTTCCCCCAAGATCCATCACTCGCTTCCCTTATGGACCGCCTCGTCGAAACCCTACGCGCCGTTGTCCAATCCCCGACCGACGGTGTCCATGTCACTTACGCATTGAAAGAACAGATGATGGTTTCGACGACCTCGATTTTGATCTCTACCAACTCAGTCGAGTCCGTCGAGGTTCGGTTTACGGAATCCGTCGTCGAACTTTTATTAGCGGTTATAAACCGGCCGAACCATGGACCGGACCGCCACGCACGTGCCACTGCTTGTGAGTGTCTACGTGAGTTGGAGAAAGCTTACCCTTGTTTACTCTCTGATATTGCTGGTCATTTATGGAGCTTATGCCAAAGCGAACGAACCCATGCTTCGCAAAGTTACATTTTGTTGTTTACAACTGTGATTCATAGTATCGTGAATCGAAAGTTAAGTGTTTCTATTTTGAATACTTCGGTTCCTTTGATTTCTTTTAATGTACCGCAATGCGTTGTAGAATTAGAAAAGGAAGGGCTGTTAGAGTTGAATTATAAGGAATTGAGAAGAGCAATGGCGTTTTTATTGGAATGGCCACAAGTTTTAACTCCTTGTGGGATGATGATTTTTATGGGAATGATAATGCCATTAGCAGTAGCTTTAGATTTACAGCCTTCTATGCTTAAAGTTCAGTTTTTTGGGATGATTTATTCATTTAATCCTTTATTGTATCATGTTGTTTTGGTCATGTATTCGCATTTTTCCGAAGCATTTAACGAGCAGGAAATTGAGATTGTGAGAAGACTTTATTTGGTTTCATTGGAAACACAGCAACATTTGGTGTTTCGATTGCTTTCAGTGCATTGGTTGATGGTTTTTCTGAATAGGTTGATGGTCGAGAAGAAGAAGTCGATTGTAGAAACGGGTTTCATGTTTTATCCGAGCGTGTTTGATCCACTTTCGTTGAAAGCATTAAAGCTAGATTTACTTGCTTTCTGTTCTGTTTGTATCGATAAGTTGAATCCTCAAAGTGTTTCAGATATGGAAGGGAATTCGGTAGTGAAGCTCTTTCAGGATGGTCTAGTATCAGTTTTGGGTTTCAAATGGTTGCCTCCTTGGAGCACGGAAACTGCAGTGGCATTCCGTACTTTCCATAAATTTTTGATAGGCGCATCATCTCATTCCGAGGCTGATCCTTCCACCACCACTGCACTTATGGAATCCGCCATTTTCAATCATTTAAAGGTTTTTTCTTTTTCATTATAAAGTACTCATTTAATTATGCCTCAATGAATCTAATTTACATCTACTTAACTATATGGAGTATGTCCATTATCTGAAATAGATTATTATGTCGATCATATAATTATTATGATGGCATTTATGTAGGAGTGGATTAATCAGGTACAAGGAATGAAATTAAAACATAATTTGCCACACGTATAAAACTTAATTCAATTTATTTAGTCTTTTCCAGTTCGTTTAATATGAATGAAAAATGTTTTCTTTTTTTTTTTGGAATTTATATGCATGGGTTTGTGTTTATATAAATATAGGTGAATGTACCAAGGAGCTTGATCAAATTAGTCCCTCTACTATTAAATGGATCAGTTTAGTCTATCTACTATTAAAATGAATCAAATAAGTCCAAATTGGAATAAAATTAATATTTACTGTTTAACAAAATATTTTTAAAGTTTTTATTATTCTATAAATGAAATCTTTTCTTTGGAATTGAACTTCAATTGAAAAAAATATTTTTTAGGGCATTTTTTATATAGTAAATGTTAACTCTATTACAATTTGGACTTATTGATTCTTTTTAATAGTACAGGGACTAAATTGATCCATTTAATAATAGAGGGACTAATTTGATCCAGTCACTATAATACAGGGATCTCCCAGGTACTTTAACCTATACAAAGTTCATGAATTGTTTGTTTTTACTCAATAGTTTTATAATAAAAGTATATGCTAATGGGATCATTAGTTTTACTGAATTGGATCACAAGTGTTCCTTGATTTGGAATGTGTGTACCAATTCGAAAATCGCTTAGAGATAACGATTTCTGGTAACTGAGATGCAGAACTAGACTCGAAGTTTATGTTTTAGCTGATTCTAAATCCTGAGTATGACACGGGAAAAATTATACTGTTTATGTTTTAGCTGATTCTAAATCCTGAGTATGACACGGGAAAAATTATACTCCAATGGGCTATATGCTGATATTTGTTAACTTCTTTTGTTCAGGGGATGTTTGTTGACTTGATACTGGAGTTTCAGAGATTGGTTCCAGTCATTGTTGCTTTTATTGACCGTTTGTTAGGCTGTCAAAGGCATCTTTGGTTGGGAGAACGTCTGCTTCAAACGATCGATGCGAGTCTGCATTCAAGAGTTGCAATTGATTATAGACTAGTTTCATACTTCCCGATTTTCGATAGGATTGCTGAAAATCAAACAATACCTCCGCGTAGGTTGTTAGAGCTACTAACCAAGTTCATGGCTTTCCTTGTTGAGAAACATGGACCAGACACAGGTGTAAAATCTTGGTCTCGGGGTAGTAAGGTCCTCGGCATTTGCAGAACCATGCTAACTCACCATCAGAGCTCTCGTTTATTCCTTGGTTTATCCCGTCTCCTGGCGTTCACCTGCCTTTACTTCCCTGATTTGGAGGTTCGTGACCACGCAAGGTATGAAGGGACGACTTTGTTCTTTTTCCTTTTTTAACATTTCTGTTCCATGTTGACCCAACGGGAAGAAAAATAGTCTAAATTATAAGGAATCTCGAGAAGAGTTTTTGATTATTTTCTGTCATGTAAATTTACAGGATCTACTTGAGGATGCTGATTTGTGTACCCGGAGTGAAGCTTAGAGGAATGCTAAACCTTGGGGAGCAACTCCTTGGTATTTCCCCCTCGTCTCATTCCGGATCATTCTTCAACGTGCCATCTCCTCGACATTCTCAAGATCCCAAGAAATTAAAGAACATCGCATCCTATATCCATCTCGAGCGGATGATACCACTACTTGTCAAACAGGCTTGGTCGTTGTCTTTATTACCTTTAAGGGTCGGGAGTAACAAACCAGATTTTTCTGGTGGCTTTAGGGATGGTGGAGCCTCGACAGATGAAAGAGAACTTGATGCCACTATACAATTTGAGACTGTATTAGATGGTCAGGTAATGGATAAACCACAGGCGCCATTATATGTGATGGACTCGAAAGTTTCAGAGATTTTAGCGATATTAAGGAGACATTTCACGTATATTCCTGATTTTAGACATATGCCGGGGCTTAGGGTTAAAATTCCTTGCTATTTGAGATTTGATGCGGAGTCTTTCAATAATGTTTGGGGAAGTGAGTCCCCGAAAAGTGGGTTACACGGAGTAGATGCCCTCCCTGCCATATATGCTACAGTATTGAAATTCTCATCGTTGGCACCATATGGGTCAATTCCGACATGTCATATACCCTTTCTTCTCGGTCAACCTCCAACTAGTGGTGATTTTCGTGGTGAAAATTTTTCACTAGACATCATTGCTACACACGATGGTGATGGTGGTAGTGAAGAAGATATCTATAAAGCTCCTGCAATGATCGAATTGGAACCACGTGAGCCAACTCCCGGTATGGTTGATGTTTTCATTGAAACAAACGGGGAAGATGGTCAAATCATCACAGGACAGTTGCAAAGTATTACGGTTGGCATTGAAGATTTGTTTCTTAAAGCTATTGCCCCACCAGACATCCCAGAAGATGTTTTACCTGATTACTATTCAGATTTGTTCAATGCCTTGTGGGATGCATGTGGTACTACTTCCAATACCGGGCGGGAGATTTTCCCCTTAAAGAGTGGCAAAGGGTTTGCCGCCATTCATGGAACCAGATCCGTGAAGTTGCTTGAGATTCCTCCATATGCTTTAATTCGTGCCACTGAACATTATCTGGCACCATTTGTAGTTAGCGTGAGCGGAGATCGTCTCATTGACATGGTAAAGGATAATGGAATTATCAGAGACGTTGTATGGCAAGATGAAGCCTCTGGACTTTTGCTTGAAGCCCCCACCTCAGTTGCCGAACCTGACAGTATGCCTCTTTATCTTACTTTAGTCGAGAACGAAGAAGAGCAGGAAAGTCAGTTAAACATTGGCAAAAGAAGTCTCGGTTGCATCCATGTCTTGATTTTTCTTCCCCCGATGTTCCATCTCTTGTTACAAATGGAAGTAAGTGATGCTTCGACTTTAGTTCGTATTCGCACCGATCATTGGCCATGCTTAGCTTACATCGATGATTACTTGGAGGCATTGTTTTTGTCATAAAGGTGATTGCACGAACCAGTTGGGTTAAACTTCGAGTTTTGCCAGTTGGATGCCATTTTTAAAAGGTGATTGCTTGAACTAATCGTGCTAAACTTCAAGGCTTCATTCGACACGGTTCGAACTTCACTCTGGTTGGTGCCGATTTTTTGCATGGATTAATTGAATTAAACATCGAGATTTCACTGCATTACGGTTAAATACAACCCGTTGTTGTGAAACTTTTTGCATATGTTTATGTATTCTTTTTTTAAGATGATATGTGCATTTTGTTAGGAAAGGGGAGCTTTTTGCACCCATTTTGTTCATGTAATGCTGTTAGGGAAAAAAAAAAAAAAGCCTCTGCAACACATCTCAGGACTTTGTATTTTTTTAAAATAATAATAATAATTATTTATTTTCCATGTATCACAATTTTGTCAGTACATTTAAATATTTTAATTATTTTTTCGTATCATAGTTTATGTCATGTCTTAATACAAATTAGATTCTGATAGTAAAAGTATTATGGAGATTTCTGTATTATGAGTTTAATTATATTTTGTATTAGACTAATAAGTAAATTCGTTTTTTCTATTAAAAAATTAATCTATTTTTATTGATAAAAATAATTAGACAGTTACATGTGATGTGCCACGTGTGTTTTATTCTGATGTATAAGAACTAACTTTTAGTAGTAGAAATGGATGAAATTTTTAACATAAGGACTAATTTGCTCCTTGATCTAATATATAGAAATTAATTTATCTATTTTTTTAATAGAAAGATAAAATACAATATGAATTGTTTAATTTGTAGCGAAGGTATACTTCAGCAAGGCATAAGAGAAGCTTGTTCCACCTTCAATTAAAAAAGTCCCTAACAAAATAAAGCTCTCATGGGGTTTTGGATAAGGTAATTTTATTAATTAAATTTAAATTATAATATCTAAGTATGAATATAAAACATGTATTTTAAATATATATAATTAATTAAATTTTTTTGTTAAATTTTAATGTTTTTGAAACCGGATTGGTGGTTGAACTGGTCAAAGTCATCGGGTTTGTTTGATTCAAATTGAGTAAATTATTAAAAAATTATAACAAAAAAAAGTAAAAATTGAAAATTATTAAAAGATCATAAAATCTAGTTTAATTAATTTTTAGCCTAATACAATCGGTTCATATCAATTTGTGGATCAACTGATTGTTTACCTTGTTTTGGATCAGATCGGTCTGTTCTTAATTTAACCGTTCTAACTAGCTGATCCAATCCAGTTTCAACAAACTTATTAAATAGGATAAATTACACCTAATATCATTAAATTATTAGTAAATTTATGTTTAGGTCACTCAACTTTTAAAAAAATTATAAAATTATCGCTAAACTATTCAAAAGTTTTTATTTAAGTCACTGAGCTATTAAGATTTTTTTTAAAAAAAGGAAAGTTCAGTTAGTGATCTCTAAGTGACGATTTGACAATCAATATGGTAGATCAGTACCTATCAACGAGTATAAAAAACATATGTTAGATCCAAGTCGATCTGACAATCAATGTTAGGAATCGGAGAAGAACATTATCTAGACTTTGGTTCGCAGATTGTGATATTCAAAACTATTTCATAAAAGAAAAAAATTGAACTATAAAAGATAATGGGAATAAGAGCTTTCAATTGATATAGGCGATACGAACAGAGAAAGTCATACAACAACAATTTGAACAGCTCAATAACAAATAAAAACTTTCGAATAATTCAATCATTATTTTATAACTTTTAAAAATTAAATAATTAATAAATTAATAAATTAATGTGATTGAGTGCAGCTTATCTTATTAAATATCATGGAACTTCCACAAGGATACAAGTGGGTCCTATACCTATTGGCCAAAAAAGTATCCACCTAAATCCCACAATTGTGAGAATATATAAGGCAATATATATATATATATTTAAAAAAACCCTTGAATTTGAATTATGTCTAACCAATATTTTCTTTTTTTGTCTTTTTATTTGGGAAAAAAATCCAAAAATCCCTTTGATTTTATATGAAAAACAACAGCATATAATATTATATATATATTTGCAATTTTTTAGTCCCTATTTACCAAACCCCATATAAATTCAAATCCATCCCCACTAAAGAAAAATAATAGAAACACAAAATAATTTGGTTCACACATTCTTATAATCTTCAATTATTTTTAAAAAAAAGATACTATTTAATTTGCCTTTGCAAGTAAAGTCAACTTAATTGATGCTAACAAGCATTAATTAAATACTATTAGTTAATATTTCTAAAAGAATACTCTCACATTCAATACAGTAATTTTAGTTCTCAAAGTAGATTGTATTCATATAATAAACTTATAATTTAATCAATATTATTATCCTAATCATTGTTATAAAAAATAATTTCTCAAATTATCTTAAAATATATTTTAAAAATTTCACTCGTATTTTTTTTGAACAATTTCATTATAAATTCTAATAAAATATATTTTTTTATACAATACCTAGAACGACTCGTAACTCCTTCCTAATACATAAATAGAAGGATAGTGCAATAGGCCCTGGTAGAGTTTTCTTGATATACTATAATAGACAATAATAATTATTCATTTAATTTTTTCTTATTTTATGCATTGCTAGTGAACAACATTGACATATGTCCTTCAATTATATTTATTTTTAGGTTAAATTGCATCTAAGGTCACTAAACTATTAGTAATTTTACAATTTGGTCATTTAACTTTAAAAAAATACAAATAGTCATTGAACTATTTGAAATTTACTCATTAGGCTATTAAATCACTGTTGTGTGATTTTTTTACATTCGCACCACCTATATTAATCGAAAGCTCTTCTTCTTTAATCTTTTGACGAAACAATTTTGAATTTCATGGATATGCAAATCAAAACCTAAACAGTTTTCTTCTCCAATCTCCGACATTGACCGTTAAGTCGACTTGGATTTAACGTACAGATCATCAAACCGTCACTTGAAACTTGCTAATCAGACTTAAAATAAAAAAGCTTAACATCCTAAAAACTTTTGAATAATTTAATGACTTAAATGAAAACTTTCAAATAAAATTCAATGTCCATTTCATAACATTTTGTAATTAAATGACCAAAAGACAAATTTACTAATAATTTAGTGACCTTGGATATAATTTACCCTATATATTTTTTTATCCATTACTGTTTGACTAACTCACTGTTTCCATAGTTTCAAAAAAAAAAACTCACTGTTTCCATCTTACAATCATTTCTAAATTTTTCACCTTGTTTCAAACACCATTACTAATAAGCTTTATTTAAGACACCCATATGAACCCCAAACACCCCCACTGGTAAAAGAAGCTTCAATCTTTTTTATCAATGGCGGCTTACACTACCTGCAACAAAACATGTCTCTTTTCTCTTGTCTTTCACTGCTTTTCTTCTGTTTTTTTTTTGTTTCAAAACCATAGAATTTTAATTTTTTATTTACCTTTTTTTTTTAAATGTGAATTGCAGCCATTGATGGAAGTAGGTCACCATTGTTTCAAAATCTAGATTCGGATTTCTCTTCTGGGTATCTCGAAGATGCTTTACTTGAATTCACTGAAATGTCAAAACGGAGACGATTGTTGTCGTTTCATGGTGGTGATGATGATGATGATGATTTAACAAATAGCTTTAATGATCTTGCAATGGTATATACAAATTTTTTTGGATTTTTTCTTCTTTTTTTCTCAATAATAAAGCAATTATTTATGTCAATCAAAAGAATATACTGAAATATCTGTATTTGTTTTTTATGCAGAATTATATGAATTCTGAGAATTTCAGCTGCATGAACCAGTTAACAACCATTAATGGAGTTTCAGGTAATGATTTTTTCTGGTTTAATTCTGGTTTAGTCCCCCTACTATGTTAAAATTTGGGATTTAATCCCCTACTTTAATTTAACATAATTTGGTCCTCTACTTTTAGGCTTTAATGCAAAATTGGCCTTCTAATTATAACATTTTTCCCACATAAGTGTCTAAACTTTAATTTAACATTTTCTTTGGTACACCTTCCTTTCATTTTACCTCAAGTCACAATATCAACTAATAAAAATGTGACACGTGGCACATTATTACTATATGTGATAAACTTATCGAGTAAAATGAGAGGAAATTGATAATTTAGATGTCACTTTTATAATGTTATTAGTATGTCCAAATTTATAACACTGTTAATTGTTACCGTTAAATCGATGATTTGACTTTTTTTACTGATACGTGATCCATAGTCAGAACCACGTGAAAATCTAGTTAATCATGTACAGATAATCAGTAATAAATTTGAATTTCCATTGAAATCCCCTAACAAGGATGAAGCTCAGGTAGAGACCTTTGCCCCTTGGTTAAATGGTATAATTCTCCTTGTAGTCCTTTTTAAAAATTAAAAGTTCAATTTTAATCCCTTTAAACTTTGGTCAAATGAAAAATTTTCATTTCTGGTCCCTACAAAAAATTTATTTATTCAATTTAGATCATTTCAACTTAAAAAAATTTAGCTTTGGCCCCAACATTTTTAATTTTATCTCGATCACCAATATAAAATTTCTAGCTTTGTCCTTGTGCTTAAAGTCGTTTTAGAAAAAAAAAAACCACGTCATCACTTTAACAACAACAACTAACGGTCAATTTAGACCTATTAATAACATTATAAGAGGAGAGAGACTCAATTATGACAAATTATATTAGATGGATTAAAACTTAAATTTTAGCATAGTAATGAGACCGAAATCAAAATAAAACAATTTAAAAGTTTTTTGTTATGGAAATTCGTATCTCGGAATATGTCAAAAACAAATATTTTTAAAACATGAAAATTCAACAAAAAAATAAAAATTTCTATATCTATTTTACAGTTCAAAAAGACTAATCATTTTATGGTTCATGATTACCTTCCTAACAACATCGTCTTCAAATTTTCATGATTACCTTCCTAACAACATCGTCTTCAAATTTAGTTAACCTTGATTTTCTTTTAATGTATAAGGAAATGAAGATAAAAAGAAGAACAAAAGGGTGATAAAAAGTGTTGTTTATCCATTTGCATTAGTAAAACCGGGAGGGATTGAAGGCGATATGACATTAAATGACATTAATCAAAGGCTTTTAATGCCGCCGACAAGACCGATCCGACACCCTGTTGGGGACTCCGCTTGTCGGCCATGCATGTCAGCCGACGGTACTGGCCTTTCTGGCAAAGCCGTGACGGCACTCACCAAAATATACACTAAAGGAAGTGGCTCCATCACCATAATTAGAACTAAAGGTTAAGTGAGTTTTCTATTGGAAGTGGCTCCATCACCATAATTAGAACTAAAGGTTAAGTGAGTTTTCTATTGATATCGAAATAGTTAAATTATGATATTGATCCCTCAATTATGCTTAAATTTGATGTTTAACTTTTGTAATTTAATTTGGCATAATGTAGTCTTTACTTTTACAATGTTATTTTAACACTGTTAGCTAACAAATACTCCAATTAAAATACCAACACAGTTTTTTCTTAAAAGTATTTTAATTGGAATAGTTACTTATTTGGACTAACTAATTATTTAAACTATATTAAATTTTAGGGACTAAATCTTAAATTTAAGCAAAGTAATGGAAGTTGATCTATAAGGTTTATATTTGATGGCATATGTACACCAAAAGTAAATTTAAATGATTTTATTCACCCTTATTGTATCAAATATTAATAAATATATATATATAAATAAAAGAGAAGTGTGATAATTAATGTAAAAAAATATTTCATATTTGGCATATTATATAGTTATTAATAGAATTTAAAGTAAATTATTTTTTTAAAGTAAATTTCACTAAATATTAATTGCAAAATATTTATAATCATAAATATAAAATATCCTTAATTTCTAAAACAGATAATATTACGAACTTAAACATATTCGAATTTATATCCTTTAAGTTGTTATAACAACAACAATACCAACCAAAGTAATGCTTCGTTGGCAAACACTTTATTTGTTAATAATAACAATACCAATAAAACCAAACTAAAACACATTTGACTGTTGTTGTTAATAGGCATAGTAATAAATTTATCCCTTAACGTTTTCATCTTTTATCAATTTGGTTGTTATTCCTTTTTTAACTAAATTTGGACTCCAACCTTTTAAAATGAGTTAAATTTGATCATCAATCTTTTTTAAAAAGTCCAATTGTTTTTTTTTTGAAAGAATTACTGGCTAAAACTTTAAATTTTTAAACATGGACACCCGCGTGACAATCTACGTGTACTTCATTCTATGTTTTTGAATTTTTTTTATAAATTTTGAATTATTCGTGATGTGGCATATAAGGAAAATAGTGACATGTCAACATGAAATACACGTGGACTGCCACGCAAGTTGCCACGACAACTTGTTTAAAAATTAATGTTTTGGTCAACATTTCCAATAGAAAAACAATTTGACTCTTTTTGAAATGTTATGACCAAATTTAACTAAAAAGGAATAAGAACCAATTTGTTAAAAAAAATTGTAAACATTAATGAAAAAGCCTTGGTCAAAACAATTTTGTTTAATCTTACGTTGGACCGGAAATTGGGATAGAGTATATTTTTTTAGTAAGGTAGAACAAGATGTAAATACAATATTTATTAACGCAGTTTAGATTAACAATCCTATGTTTAAAGAGCTTTGTTCAGAGAGAGATTTTATTCAACTAGTATAACTATTGGTTAAAGCCTAAACTACCCTTCAAACATATATAAGGATATTATATTCAACCAAAATTGTTAAAAATCAATCTCCCGAATCCCTAAGACACTCCAAAACTTGTCACTAATGTACATCTTTGTTTAAAAATTAGTATTTTAGTCAACATTTCCGTTAGAAAAATAATTTGACTCTTTTCGAAATGTTATGACCAAATTTAACTAAAAAAAGACTAAGAACCAAATTGATAAAAAAAAATTGTAAACATTAATGAAAAAACCTTTGTTGAAAACACTTTTGGTTAATCTTACGTGGGACCAAAAATTGGGATAGAACATATTTTTTTAATAAGGTAGATCAAGATGTAAATGCAATATTTATTAACGCAGTTCAGATTAACAATCCTACGTTTACAGAGCCTCTTTCAGAGAGAGATTTTATTCCTAGTACAACTATTGGTTAAAGCCTAAACTACTCTTCACACATACGGATATTTGTAGCCTAATATTCAACCAAAATTGTTAAAAATCAATCTCTTGAATCTGTAAGACACTCCAAAACTTGTCACTAATGTGCGTCAATCAAGCCTATTTACAAGGTGATACAAACAACCCCTTTAACAAAATTTTGATAAACTTCAAACTCCCAATTAAAAACTGATTTTATCTCTTAAAGTATCTTCAAAGATTATTCCATTTGTTTTTTTAAAGCGGCTTAAAATACTTAAAAGATAAGGATAAGGATAACACTCTTCAAGGAAGTATCATGAATGCCCTTATAGTAAGAGTTGGATGGCATTTTATCCCCTCACTCAAAAAATGAGCAAATTAGTCCTTATATGTTAAATCAAAGAGCAAATTGGTCATTTTGTTAAAAATTCCATCTATTTTTATTGTTAAAAACTAGTTCTTGTATGTTAGCATAAGGTACATGTAGCATGCCACATGTAATTGTTTGATTATTTCGTGATCCACGCCAATTTATTCTTTAATCTAATGAATAAAGATTAATTTGCTCATTTTTTTCAACAAAATGAACCAAAATACAATTTGACTCCTAGTAAAACTAACTCCATGATAATTTTACTGACAGTTCAATAATTCAAACTCTTCTCCTTTCTCAAAAAAGCCAACCGAATGAATAATTTTAGATTCTCTATTTTATACGAAATTCTCCTAATTTGTTAGTTTAAATAAGAGTCAAACATGCCAACTAAAAAACTTTGACTACACTAAAATTATTGTTCCATTTAACGTCGGAATCATATCTTGTTTTTAATTTTTTTGTCTTATTTATATTTAAATCCGACAAAGACATGCCTTATTAATTGAATCAAACAAAAGCCGATTGAGTCTTAACTTGATCGACATGGGCATTGTTATTAATGCAGGAGGATGTAGGTTCAATTGGTATGGGCATTATCCTCCTATTTATGAGTTAGAAAGGGACTCTAAATAATTCTAAATAATTTTAGGTATTGTATAAAAAATAAATCAAAATATATAATGGAATTATTAAAAAAATTAAAATAAAAAAAGCAAATAAATCCAATAAAGAGTCATCAAAATTCAAATGAAGTCAAAACTTTTGAAAATTTTAAAGCTTTTTGCAACAATGGCATATCATATAGGGCATGCATATATCTTTACATTGTAAAGTGCTTACAGTTCATGGTAGTTGAAACATTTAATTATGCAATGAAATTAAAATGGAACATACTATATATTTGGTCCTTCATGTTTTAAGGACTAAATCTCAAAATTTATAAAAGTATAAGGATTAATAGTATATTTTAATCTAATTGTTTTGGGTTGAGTAAAAGTATTATGGAGGCCCTTGTACTCGTACTAGGAGTCGGATTGCATTTGCTCTCTCTACTAAAAAATGAGCAAATTAATCCCCATACATTAAATCAAAAAGTAAATAGGTTCTTTTGTTAAAAAATTTCTCTATTTTTGTTATTAAAAATAGGTCCATATACATCAGCATGACGTACATGTGGCATAACATTTATCACTATCTGATTATTCTATCAACTACGTAAGTTTTTAACAATACAAATAAATAATTTTTTTAAAAAAATAATTAATTTATTCTTTAAATTAATGTATAAATATTAATTTATTTATTTTTTAATAAAAAATAAAATATAATTTAACTCTTAATATAAAATACTCTATAATACCTTTACTTGTTGGGTAGTTAGGTTTAGCTCAAATTGATTAAATATTTGGCTATTGAGGATGACATCAAAATTGTCCTCTTTCTCTATTGGTCAACGCCCATCTATTTGAAACTTTGACCTTTCCCCGACAAGAATGAGAAATATGGGACCCATTATTAAACATAAAATATTCGTACCCTGTTTTTGATCTTACATGCACCTTAAATCTCAACCGTTGAAAGTCTTTAAATTTTCAAAGTGGGGAACTATCAGATTAATCCGACGGTTGTAATGAGAAGCAGAGCAAAACATGAGATTGAGAGTGACCCAAGTCCGTTTCACAGCTGTAAGGCAAAAAGGTCGCAGCTACGTGGTTGAAAAAAGGGTAAATTTTACCAAAGTCACTAAACTATTAGTAAGTTTACACTTCGGTCACTTAACTTCAAAAAGTTACAAAATAGTCAATGAACTATTTGAAAGTTTTCATTTAAGTCACTAGGCTGTTAAAATCATTATTTTATGACCTTCTTTATTTATACAGCCTGTACCAATCCAAAGCTCTCATTTTACTCATTTTCTACAATTTAGTTTTTTTTTCTTGAAATAACTTAAAATGTCATAATTCTATGAACGAAAATCCAAATAGTTTCCTTCTTCATCTCCAACACTAACCATCACATCAAATAGTTTCTTATGAAATTGTGTTGAAAATGCAGTGATTAGGGTCTCGAATTATATGGTCGGTCGAGTGTTGAGATTTTAGAGCAAAGGGTCGGGGATGCTTTTATTAATCCGTAGATACGGATATTCTCTTTAAATTTTAAAGGGAATAAGGTACGTTGATTGTTGTTTTTTCGATTAAATGAGATATTAAATTATCTAAGTTCAGCTAAAAAAATTGGATTAGTTATTGTCTAGCTCGAGTTATGAGACTCGAGCTACAAACTAGTCACATTTAAGTATGTGTTTGACTCAAATAACTCATAAAACTAACTGAAATTGGATCAATCACTATTGAGCTTGAGTTTGAGTAGCTCAAGAGATAGTGATGTTGCCAAGGGTTAAACAGATCCTTAGCTCCTAAAATGGTATAATACTAGTTTAGTCCTTCCAATACAAAGATAAATTATATTTTGTCCTCGTAAAAATTTATAATTTATCTTCCATCTTCTAAAAATAGTGAAATATTAATTTAATCCCTATATAAATTACAAAGTTGTAAGTTAACATAACTCTAAGATTACCTCCAAAGTCTCTTATAAATTTATAATTTATTTCTGCTCACACCTATCGAGATACGCAACAAGCCAGATTGGAGTATAGCAATTAAACTCATTTTTTTTATTTCTTTTTTTTAAGAAACGAAGCTCAACCAATTCAACCATTATCTCAAAATGAACTCAAGATTTAAAAGTGAAATTTGATCGAGTTCGAGTTTGAATCCTTATATTCAGTCAATTCTTCATTTCAAATGCAAATTATGATGTATAACTTGGATATAGATACACCATCCTTGTATCAATGTTCCTTGCCGATGCTAACAAGTGTCATTATTATTATTTTTAAATAAAAACACATATATGTGCATGCTTTGTAGCAATTATTTGGTTCATCAGATTCATCCTTCTTTCATTAGTTGTATTTTTTCTTTCTCCTCAAATATTCATCCACAAGAAATTATTATTAGATAAATCCATATATTCGTATCAAATTTATATATATTTTTTCATAATTATATTTAAATATTTTATATTTATCAATTTATATATTCATCTCGTATTTTTTTTCTTTTTCTTTTTTTGTTTCATATTCGTAAAGGTATTGATAAAACACTTACAATTACAACCTACTTGAATTTGATTAAGAAATTTATCAAGTTTAATTTTGAGTTGAACGTGTTAATAAGAGTTGTATTATTTCGAACAACTCACGTGCTCGAACTTAATTATTGGAATTAAATAATCAATTAAGCAAAGCACACGCAGTTTGACCATATCTTGACTCGAACTTCAACTTAGAAAATAATATTCGGTCAAGTTTGATCCAAGCAAAAGTAATCATGTTTACAATGTTTTATGTTTATATTAACTTTTGACCGGTAAATAATTTGTGTTACGTAGATTTTAAACTATTCATATATCCATCTCGTGCTCGTGTCATATTTTCTTCGTGTTATAATTATATTTAAATATTTAAAGTATTAAGAACATCTAAATACTCGTTTTGAGGTAGAGTCTATACAAAAAAACCTGGTTCCAGCTAGAGTATTGAAATTCAAGTAATTAATTAAGCCAAGCTTGCATTGTTTGACTATATCTCGACCTGAACTTCAACTTAGAAAATAATATTCAATCAAGTTTGAGACAAATAAATAATTTGTGTTGAATAGATTTTGATATATTCGTATATCCCGTCTCGTGCTCGTGTCTTATTTTTCCTTGCTCGTATGTCTTATTTTTCCGAACTATGTAATCATATCGTGTTTGCTCCAATGCTGTTAAAAAGCTTGAGAGCTTCAAAGTAAGTGAAGAACATCCCAATTTGGTAATTCTAGGGTTTTGTTCCAAGGAATCGAAACACCAATACATGCCTGATGGATCTCTCGGGTGGAAGTTCGGGTTCGTTCAGTTGGGAGAAAATCCAGAAAATTGTGCTCGAAACCGGGCAAGGGATCTTTTTACATGGATGAGAATTTCAGACCCAGGACTTCGGATTTCGGGATAGTGAAATTGAGCCTGAAGAAGCATGATCTCGTCTCATTATATGAAAGAAGTGAAACAATGGGACATATGGCACTAGAATTGATGGTTTCAAGGGATTTCGAGGCTGTTTCATGAAAATCCGATGTCTATAGTTTCATAATGTCTTAGAAATGGCATGCGGAAGAAGGCATGTCGACGTCGATGCAATCAATTCGAGCAAAGTGCATTTTCCTACTTGGGTCTATGAAATAAATGAGGGGAGATTTGGAGTTTGAGAACCTGAAGAAAAGTTGTTCATAATCGGGTTATGGTGCACTCAAACTTGGCCATCTTGGCCATCGGTTTGCCCCTCCATGAACAGAGTCCTGGAGATGTTAGAAATGAACCTTAATGATCCGGAAATGTTTCCGAGGCCAGTGCTCATTTCGGTTCAATACCTGTGTGAAACAAAGCCAGAACCAGATTCTCCAAAAGAGATGCTATTGCCTGAGACAATGGAGAGAAGCTCATAGTAATATCAAAGCATTTTTCACCAGTCTAAGCTTTCATCTATACACTGTACATAAATGTTCTCTGCAACCACGGTTCTCGTATAATTAAAACTTTTAAGTATCCTAACATAAAAAAATCCGCATTTTCTTCAATTCTAACGTCGAAAAGATGTTAGAACAAAATACCAAATGATAAGGATTGGCTACATAATCATCATTCACAAGTTTATGCTAATAAAGGGAATAAATAAAATGCCATTGATGTCAGTTTAAAGATACCGAGGAAAAGCAGCATTCAACTGCCAGTCTCTAACAACACTTTCCGGGTGGACGAAAGGAGAATATCCGAACAAAATCCAACAACTAAAAACTCGTCCACAACTTTAAACCGGAATAAACGGGATGTTCTTAAAGCATGAGCACAAATGAAAAACTACAAGGTTCGAACAAAGATGGCCATGGGAATATATACAAGTGAAGCAGACCATAATTGATGGAGTTCAACTATCATTACCACCAATATTAAACCTACCTGATAGTAACAAACTTGTTGGTACCGTGTCTTGCCCAATGACTCCTCAAATCAATCGGATTACTGAAGTTGTAATTTTCAACTGCAAGTTTCTCAAGGACCTTCTTGAATGCCCCCTGACTCATTTTCCGGCCAGCTATCCTTGCACCACGCCTTTTGGTGCTCATTGGCAAAGGATACATGGATACGTTTGTGGTACAACAAGCGGATTGCCAACCACCAAAGCCCCATCGATAACATTGCTGAGCCGTTCCAGTGCATGAGCAAACAGGAATTGGAATGCCTGAAATATCCATGTCATACCCATTTATTTTAAAAACAATACTCTTCTTTGCTGGCTTCACACGTTGAACTGCAGAATTGGCATTTTCCTTCGGCTTCTTAGGCTTTTTGGCCTTCGGCATCTTAGGGGCAGCTCCACCCTGCCTTTTCTTCGGTTCAACACCCTCCTTATTAGCTGGTGGCTCTTCAACACTACTCGCCACCCTCTCATCTCTTGTTGAAGAATCAGGTGGTGGCTGCAAAATTGGCAATGAATGAGCTGCCGACGTTTCCGGGAGAACGGCGTAATTAGGAGTGGTGGCAGGGAACATGTTGAAAAACTTATCTCTGTCAGCAATCCAACTATCCCTAACATAATTCATGGGGATATGTGCCTCGGAAACAATGGGGTCCCGCTGGTGAAAGGTGGTATTGGTAGTAATCATGAGATTGGGATCACGGCCGGGAATAAAAGACTTTGCATCCCGTTCAACCATGCTCGACATTAGCTGCAGACCGAGATGTCCTTTAAACGACGGTTCGTAGTAACCCCAATTACGCATATTCAACGCATCGTCATCCATGAAGCTACTACATATAGTTAACAACACAACAGAAATTATTAATCTTTTACCATGATTCAAAATTTTCCATTCAAGTACTGTTTAGCACTCCCAGTTGAATAAACAACAAATACCACAGGGAAACAAAATAGGAAGAAAATAAGGGTTAATATAACTTTTAGTCCCTGAACTTGGAAATTAGGTCCACTTTGGTACCTTTACCTTTTTTTTCTCCATTTAGGTACCCAAACTTGGCAGCTAAGTCCATTTTGGCCTCTAAACTTAGATTCCAACAAGATTTGATTATGTAGTACAATCTGAGAGTGCCACATCATCAAACTTTTACATTTGCCAAGTTTAGGAACCAAAATGGACCTAGTTACCAAGTTCAAGTACCAAAGTGAACTTAATTATCAAGTTCAGGGACTAGAAGTTATATTAACCCACAAAATAAACATCGGATTCAAATAAGAAATGCATTGCAATGACATTGAACGGAGATAAAACACAGATCCAATTACATACAAAGCTAAATAAAGATCAAACAGAAACAGCATTTCAAAAGTCAAAAGAGTGATATATAAATCCGTTTGGTTCCCAAGAATATAAATGGAAAGAAAATAAGTCACATTTCTAACACTAAACCTCCAATGAGCTAAATTATGGAAACCAAAGATCTCATTCCACAGTAAATAAATAAATGAAAATATAGCAAAAAATGGAAGAAGAAAGAACTCTAAGATTCCGAAGCAGCATAAATTTAAATCTAAAGATAGCAATAGAAAAAAAAATGGAAACTTTCAGATTCAAACTCAGTTCTAATTTGCCCACATTTTCCCATGATCCAAAATTTCCAAGAATCAAAACCCATAATCAGATCTACTAAATAAAGCTAAAAAGAGCCCCCCACAAAAAAAACAAAATCCTGTTTCTGAGCTTCCAATTTGGGAAGTTCGTAAGAACCCTAAACCTGCTTCAAAATTTCAATCTTCAAATCTCAAAACAAACAAACAAATAAATATATAAATAAAATATATTAATAGCTTAACAAAGGTGTTAGGACCCATATATCTATTATCCAGTATTTGTTAGAGAAAAGAAAGCAATGAGAGATGATGAAAGCAAAAAAGAAAAAAAAAGGAAAAATTAAATTAAAAAATAGAAAGGAAAGAGAGATGTAAGTGAGAGGAAAGATAAAAACTTACTTTGGGGGTGTAAAATAGCTCTTTAGGGTTTTTTTTTCCTTTTTTCTGGAGAGAGAAAGAGGAGAGAGAAACCACAGAGAAAAAAAAACCTAAATAAAAAGAAAGAGAAAGAGAGATAGAGACTGAAGTCTACAGTGTAAAACTCTAAACAAATACAGAAAGGTTAAATATATTTTTTAAAAATGTTATGTATTGGGTTAATTCCGGTAAACGTCGTCGAATTATCGTAAAGATTTTAAATTAGTCATAAATTTTAGGGTAAATTCAACCAATGTCACTAAACTATTAGAAAATTTACGTTTTAGTCACTCAACTTTAAAATGTTACAAAATTATCACAGAACTATTCAAAAATTTTTATTTTAAGTCACTAAAATGGTCATTGAATGGTGATAAAAGGTGTTCATGGGCTATGTAATCCAACCGACCCGATCAACTCAACTCATATTGGGGTGGGCTGGCTTAGTTTGACCAATTTTATTGTTTAAATAATAAAATTAAAAAATATATTAATATTATGTTTATGATTAAATTTAAATATAAAATGATTTACTATTATTTTTAAACAATAAAATTGAGTTAAACGAATTCGAGGTATTTTTTTTTAAATCGAGCCTCAACCTAGCTTTACTCATAAATACTTCTAATGGTAATAAAGTATTTCCAAAGTTTAAGCATTCAATCCATATTAAATCATATTTGAATAATTTTTTAATTATTTCAAATGATTTATATATAAAAATTAATTAATTTTAAATATAAAGTATATGAAATATTAGTGTAAAATAATTTTTAAATAACGGTACAAACTTTAAATCAATTGAAATTAAATTTAACTATATTGTGTAATTTTTATATTCAAAATACACTAAATAAAAAATTCAAGACTTAATTTATTAAGTTATTATTTTGTCAAAATGGAATCCATTTTTCTATAAAAAAATTCAATATAGTGTATTTTGATTAAAAACTTTATATTAAATTTATTTTGAATCGATTTAGAGTTTGTATCACTATTTAAAAATTATTTTATACTAATATTTTATACACCTTATAATTAAATTTATATAATTTTTTGATATAATTAATCTAAATTATTAGTAAGTTTATGTATTGGTCACTCAACTTTAAAAAGTTGCAAATTAGTCATCGAACAATTCAAAAGTTTTCATTTAAGTCGCTGAAATATTTGAAAGTTTTTTTTAGGTCACTACCTATTAAGTTTTTTTGGCATAATGATTTATTTGGCACTTCAACTTTACAAAAAAGTTATTTTAGCTCCCCATTTAATTTTTTGCCTCTTTTAGCTCTTAAACTTGTGTTGTTTGTCAAATCATCTAAAAATAGATGAAAAGTTAACATTCGTTAATATTGCATCAATTAATTAATCTTTTAAAATTTTAAAATTAAAAGATAATTAAATTAATTAATTTTATTAAAAATATAAAATTATAACTATGATAACGTGTTTGCCATGTCAACAATTAATTAATCTTTTAAAATTAAAAAAATAAAAATAAAAATTATTAAAAAAGTATAAAAATTATAAAAAAATATTTTTAAAAAATTAATTAATTGCTAATGTGACATATATATGGACTGCTACATGAATGCCATATTAGCAAAATTAACCAATATTAACTTTTTTTTAATCCATTGTGAGGTGATTTGACAAATAATGCAAGTTCAAAGGCTAAAAGAGGTAAAAAAAAATTAAATATAGAGCTAAAATAATTTTTTGCAAAGTTGGAGGATTGGATGAGTCATTATGCATTTAATTTATTTCACACTCGACATGAATAGTCTACTTAAATAAAACATGAAATATGATGATTTGATTTTTAAAATTAATGTAGTACAAAATAATATAAGTGGCTAAGATCACTTTTTAAGCATACTTACAAATTTATATTATTTTTTAAATTTTTTATTTTTAATAATTTGTATAATTTAAAAAAAATTACAATTATTTTATATATTTTTACAAATTTTAATGTATTTCTTTTTATAATTTTCAGTAATTTTTACCACTTTTTAATATTTTAAATAATTTTTTATAATTTTAAATAAATTCTAATAAATTGAAAAAAACTTAATTATTATTTACAAATTTTGACAATTTTCTGTATAATTTTTTCATATACGTTCTCACTGGCCAATTTTTTTTTTTAAAAGCGGTTAGCTTCTCGGTACAAAAAATAGATAAGAAAGCAAAGTTAAGTGCCAAAATGAAAATAAAGCGTTTAGGTATCAAAATAAAAAAATAGATATAAATTAAGGGCCAAATAGTAAATAAACCCTTGTGTATTTCTTTACACTTTTAAACTTTAGTGTCTCTCTCTTTCAGTTATTTTGTTATTTTTTTCTATGAGGTTTCTCTCTCCAGAAAAGGGCAAATACGCTAAAGAGCTATTTACACCCTCAAAGTAAGGGTTTTTAATCTTTCCTCTCACTTTCATCTCTCTTTCCTTTTTTTTTTTTGGCCTTCTTTTATCTCTCATCACTTTCTCTTTCCCAAACAAATACTGGATAATAGATATATGGGGTCCTAACTCCATTGTTAAGCTATTAATATATTTTATTTTATTTGTTTATATATATATATTTGTATGTTTGTTTGTTTTGAGAGTTGAAGATTGAATTTTGAAGCAGGTTTAGGGTTCTTATGAACTTCCCAATTTGAAAGCTCAAAAAACAGCAATAATGACCCAACTTTTTATCTAGTAGATCTGATTATGGGTTTTGATTCATGGAATATTTGGATACTGGGAAAATGTGGGCAAATTAGAACTAAGTTTGAATCTGAAAGTTTCCGTTTCTGCTGCTTTGGGCTCTTAGATTTTTTTCCATTTTATGCCATATGTTCATTTACTGTGGATTGAGATCTTTGGTTTCCATAATTTAGCTCATTGGATTTTTAGTGTTAGAAATGTAACATATTTTCTCGGGAACCAAACAGATTATATATCACTCTTTGACTTCTAAATGCTGTCTCTATTTGATCTTTATTTAGCTTCGTATGTACTTGGATCTGTATTTGATCTCCCTTCAATGTAACTGCAGTGCATTTCTTATTTGAAGATTTTCCGATTTTGTTTTGATGTTTATTTTAGGGTTAATTTAATTTTTAGTCCCTGAACTTGATAGTTAGGTTTACTTTGGTACCTAAACTTGGCAACTATGTCCATTTTGGTCCCTAAACTTGGTAAATGTGAAAGTTTGATAATGTGGTATTTTGAGATTGTGCTGCATAATTAAATCTTGATGGAATCCAAGTTCAGAGACCAAAATGGACTTAGTTGCCAAGTTTAGCTACCTAAGTGGACAAAAAAAGTACAGGTATCAAAGTGGACCGAATGTTCAAGTTCAGCGACTAGAAGTTATATTAACCCTTATTTTTTTGATTTTGTTTCCCTGTGGTATTTGTTGCTTATTCAACGGGAGTGTTAAACAGTACTCGAATGTCATTGAATGGAAAATTTTGAATCATGGTAAAAGATTAATAATTTCTAGTGTTGTTAATTATATGTAGTAGCTTCATGGATGAGAATGCATTGAATATGCGTAATTGGGGTTACTACGAACCGTCGTTTAAAGGACATCTCAGTCTGCAGCTAATGTCAAGCATGGTTGAACGGGATGCAAAGTCTTTTATTCCTGGCCGTGATTCCAATCTCATGGTTACTACCAATACCGCCTTTCACCAGCAGGACCCTGTTGTTTCCAAGGTGCATATCCCCATGAATTATGTTCGGGATAGTTGGATTGCCGACAGAGAAAAGATTTTCAGCATGTTTCCAGCCACCACTCCTAATTATGCTGTTCTTCTGGAAACACCGGCAGCTTATTCATTGCCAATTTTGCAGCCACCACCTGATTCTTCAACAAGAGATGAGAGGGTGGCGAGTAGTGTTGAAGAGCCACCAGCTAATAAGGAGGGTGTTGAACCGAAGAAAAGGCAGGGTGGAGCTGCCCCTAAGATGCCGGAGGCCAAAAAGCCTAAGAAGCCGAAGGAAAATGCCAATTATACAGTTCAATGCGTGAAATCAGCAAAGAAGAGTATCGTTTTTAAAATAAATGGGTATGACATGGATATTTCAGGCATTCCGATTCCGGTTTGCTCGTGCACCGGAACTGCTCAGCAATGTTATCGATGGGGCTTTGGTGGTTGGCAATCTGCTTGCTGTACTACAAACGTATCCATGTATCCTTTGCCAATGAGCACCAAAAGACGTGGTGCGAGGATAGCTGGCCGGAAAATGAGTCAGGGGGCATTCAAGAAGGTCCTCGAGAAACTTGCAGCTGAAAATTATAACTTCAGTAGTCCGATTGATTTGAGGAGTCATTGGGCAAGACACGGTACTAACAAGTTTGTTACTATCAGGTAGGTTTAAAATCGGTAGTAATGATAGTCGAACTCCATCACTTAACATGTATATATACCCGTGGCCATCTTTGTTCGAATCTTGTAGTTTTTCATTTATGCTCATGCTTTAAGAACATCCTGTTTATTCAGGTTTTAAATTGTGGGTGAGTTTTTAGTTGTTGGATTTTGTTTGGATAATCTCCTTTCATCCACCTGGAAAAGTGTTGTTAGAGACTGGCTCGGTATCTTTGAACTGACATCAATGACATTTTATTTATTTCCTTTATTAGCATAAACTTGTGAATGATTATTATGTGGCAAATCTTTATCATTTGATATGTTGTTCTATAACATCTTTCGGATGTTAGAATCGAAGAAAATGCGGATTTTTCTATATTAGGATATACGAGAACCAATGTTGCGAAGAACATATATGTCAGTGTATAGACGAAAGCTTAGAGTGATGAAAAATGCTTTGATATTACTATGAGCTTCTCTCCATTGTCTCAGGTAATAGCATCTCTTTTGGAGAATCCAATTCCGGCTCACGCAGGTATTGAGCTGAAATGAAGACTGGCTTCGGGGGCATTTCAAGATCATCAAGGTCCGTTTCTAACATTTCCAGGACTCTGGTCATGGAGGGACGATCCAATGGTCGAGTTTGAGTGCACCATAACCCGATTATGAACAACTTTCTGGCTATCATGGTGTCACTTTTCGTCAGGTTCTCAAACTCTAAATCTCCCCTCTCATTTAGTTCATAGACCCAAGTAGGAAAATGCACTTTGCTCGAATTGATTGCATCAACATCAACATGCCTTCTTCCACAAGCCATTTCTAAGATTATCATTCCGAAACTATAGACATCGGATTTGCATGAAACTGCCTCAAAATCCCTTGAAACCATCAATTCAGGTGCCCTATATCCCATTGTTTCACTTCTTCCATATAATGATACGAGATCATGCTTCTTCCGGCACAATTTTGCTATCCCGAAATCTGAAATCCTTGGTCTGAAATTCTCGTCTAACAGTATATTCCGAGGCTTAATATCTAAATGAATAATACCACCTCCAGATCCTCCATGTAAAAACTCGATCCCTTGCCCAGTTTTGAGCACAATTTCCCGGGCTTTCTCCCAACTAAACGAATCCGAATTTCCAACATACTTGTCGAGAGATCCATTAGGCATGTATTGGTTAACAAGAACATGTTTAGATCCCTCGGAACAAAACCCTAGTATCGGTACCAAATTGGGATGTTGAATCCCACTGGTTCTTGAAACACCATTAATGAAATGTTCTTCACTTACTTTGAAGCTTTCAAGCTTTTTAACAACAATGGAGTAATCATCATGAAGTTGTCCTTTGTAAACTGTACCAAAACAGCCTTCCCCTATTTTGTCTTTGAAATTGTTTGACATTGAAAGTATATCTGTGTAATTGTATCTTTCTGGTGCTAATGGTTGCTGAATTTCTGAAGATTTTTCCCTGTAATTAAACAGGAAACACGATACCATTATATTGTTTGGAAAATATAACATAATATGACTTATGCAGGAATGAAGCTAGAAAGTTGTTTTCAGGAGTTAGAGATTAATCATAAATTATTTGGGAGGTTAAAAGTACAAATCTATTATTATACTAATATAAAAATTTATAAAAAATTTAAGAACTAGATGAAAAATCTATTATTTTAAGAAGGGGGCAAGGCCATTGCCAATCCCTTTGCCTTCGTCCCTGGATTCACAAGCACTATGTAATGCAAATTGTTTACTGGTCAAAAATTATATAAATATAGAACATTTTAAACACAGGTCAAACTCTGCGAGCTTTGCTTAATTAATTGGGTAAAATACACCTAAAGTTATAAAAAAAATTGTCATTAAACTCTGCGAACATTCTAAAGTCATTGAACTATTTGAAAGTTTTTATTTAAGCCACTGGGCTGTTAAGTTTTTATTTTTAAAGTTCAGTTAGCAAACTCTAAGTGACAACTCGACAATTAATACGATAGATCAATAGAAAAACATATCTTAGATCCAAGTTGATCTGATGGTTAGTGTTGGAGATCAAGGAAGAATGTTGTTTGAAGTTTGGTTTGTAAAATTCAAAGTTGTTTCATAAGAGACAATCCTAACTATAAAAGAGAAAAGGAAGAAGAACTTTCGATTGGTGCAAGCAGTGTGAATAGAGAAGTTCATATAACAACAATTTTAACAGCTTCGTGATTTAAATGAAAACTTTCAAATAGTTCAATGACCATTTTATAACTTTTTAAAAATTAAGTGACCAAAACGTAAATTTATTAATAGTTTAATGACATTGAGTGTACTTTACCCTAATTAATTACTCAGATTCTTATACTTTAAGCTCGAACTAAGCTTTTCCATACACAATTTTGATTGTTAAAATAAAAAAAAGTTCGGTTAAGCTCACGAGTTGCTCAAAATGAGTACTAAGGTGAACTTAATATGACTCTTTTCATTACTTGTTCTACTTAAAGATCAACTTGAAAAATATTGAATTCAATTCAATTTTTTTCGAGTTGAACTCAAGTAACTTCTAAACACAAATGGCGAAATTAAAAAAAATATTGAGTACAAGATGAATATACGAATTGATAATAAAATACTTCAAGTATAATTATGACAAAAAAATGCATAAATATGATATAAATATACGAATTATCGAATTTACCTGTAATCTTTTTTTGTAGACAAGTATTTGTGGAGAATGAAAGAAAATACCCCCAGTGGAAGAAGGATGAATCTGATGAACCCAATAATTGCTTAAAAAAAAAAAAAGGGGTTTAGGATGTTGTCATGTGTTCTTATAAAGGAAAAGGCACATATCAGCGTCGTATAAAAATACCGGCAAGAAACATAGCGGCAACAACGGTGTATATATATCGAAGTTCGGCATTATAATCTGCATTAGAAATGAAGAATATCATTAATATAAGGATTCAAATGTTGAAAAACCCGAGTTTAACTAGAGTTCAGAGTTTGAGTTCAACTTGAATTCGATTAGATTCCACTTTTAAATCTTGAGCTCAATTTGAGATAAAAGTTGAACTATTTGAGCTTCATTTGTTTTTACTAAGAAAACGAGTTTAATTCCTATACTCGAATTTGACTCATTAGGTATCCCAATAGGGATGGAGTAGAATTAAATTATAACTTTATAAGAGTGTTCAAATGTAATTTTACAATTATATTAACTTATAACTTCATAATTTATATAGGGACTAAATTAACATTTCACCATTTCTAGCAAGGATAAAATTAAATTATAAATTTTTTGGAGGTCAAAAATACAATTTATCTTTGTATTAGCTCATAAATTTATAATTTTTAGAAGGACTAAATTAGTATTTTACCATTTTAGGAGCTCTGGTCTTATCTTGAACTACTCAAACTCAAGTTTTCAAATAGGTTTACGAGTCATCCAAGTTAAGCACATACTTAAATGCAACTAGTTTGTAGCTCGAGCTACATAATTAGAGCCAGATAACAGTTGGCTCAATTTTTTTGAGTAAATTATGGTAGAGGTTACCCATTAATGGTTTTTTTTTGTCACCTATTTATAAAAAGTTATAAAATGGTCTCTCAACTATTCAGTTGTCTTTTTGGTCACCAATATTGGCTAACGTAAAAATAAAAATATTAAAAAATCCAATATAATTGGATGACCAAATTGAAAATATTGAATAGTTGAGTAGCCATTTTGTAACTTTTCATAATTAAATGACCCAAAAAAATTACTAATTGTTGGGTGACCAAACAAGAGAAGAAACCATAACTGAGTGACTACTAATGTAGTTTACTCATAATTTTTGGAAGGACTAAACTAGTATTTTTACCATTTTAAAATTTAAGAATCTATCTCAAACCACTCGAACTTGAACTCAAGCTCAATAATAATTAATCCAATTTCAATCAAGTTTACGAGTTATCTAAATCAAGCACCAACTTAAATTCAACTCGATTGTAGCTCGAGCTACATAACTCGAGCCAAACAAAATCGACCCAAAATTTTTTATCCTAATTAATATCTCATTTAACCGAAGAACTTAAAAAAAAATGTACTTACCATATTCTTTTTCACATTCAAAGAGAAAAGAGGTATCCGCGGATTTATAAACGCATCCCCGACCCTTGGCTCTACAATCCCGACACTCGACTGACCATACCATCTGAAACCCTGATTGTTGCATTTTCAGCACCGTTTCATACGAAGGATTCACCGGTACTGATTCTTCATAAAACGCCGGCGCCATCGCAATAACCTTACATGTCTTCGGAACATCATATGAGGTCAAACTAGACCAATTCGTAACATTAACATAAACATGAGACGAATTCCGAGTCAAACACGGAACGATACTGTTATTAACGGAACCGACCGAACTGTCTGAGCATCGAACATAGTTCAAAGTGTACGAATTAGTAAAATTAACCAATCCCGGGTACCGATCGTCCATTAAGATTTCGCTCGTCGATAACGATCTATTCGGTAAACTGCACTTTCCGTCGTCGGAAAAGTTGACGTCGACGAGTTGAATCGTGTGATTGTCGTAAGAAATTCCTTTCACGTAGTACAATCCGCCATGGAAGTTCATGATCGTCTTGTTGTTTTCGCAGCGAAGCTCGAAATCGGGATCGCCACATGTGAATGGATCGTTGGGTAATCGGAAGGGGTAGCGGATTTCGAGTGAATCACCGCACGATGATGAGCAAATCGGTGGTGGATCTTTTCTTGATTCGGTTCCATTGATGAATGAAAAGAGCAACAAAAAAACCAGAGCTGACATCAGTTTTTTCATTGAATAAATTTTGATTTGGTTGTTTTGCAGTGGGATTTTTTGTGTTGAATGATTTGCAGAAGATAACAAAGATTTCGATGTGGGATTTCTTTTTCCAGTTTTGATCAACAAGACGCGTTTTCTACACTAAAAAAGTATGCTTCCGCCATTGTAGTTGAAGTGGAAGACCAGGGTGAAGTCAAATTTTTGTTGATGAATTAAATTTCGAAGAAAGGCATCGGTTTTTTTTTTATACTTTTCAATATAGGGTAAATTACACCAGTTGTCACTGAACTATTGGTAAATTTCTTTATTGGTCATATAATTATGAAATGTTACAAAATAGTCACTCAATTGTTTTATTTTGTCCTTTTGATCATCAGCGGTTAAATCGCGGCAGCTTTTAAAATTTGCATTATAACAATTTTAGCCCTCAATATTTATATATTGTGTCAATTTAGTCTTGTTCTAAAATAACTAACCTTTAACATTTACACATTATGTAATTTGGTCTTTTTTAGAGTTTTGTTTTTCTTTAGAATAGGACTAAATTGATATAATGTATAAATGTAGAGGGTTAAAATCACAATAATGTCAGTTTTAAAAGTTGCTAAGCTAGCTTCCCGTTAATAATTTAACGGCCGGTGACCAAAAATCTGAGGTGACAAACATATTATTATATGTGTCATGTAATGTTAGCTTGTTATTTCCACATATTACCCCCTTAAAATCTAGTTAATGGATTAACAATTGTCATTTACATAAAGATTGGAATTTCAAAATTCGAAAAATATAAGAACTTAAAATGATCGAATTGAAGAGCATGGACTAAATCTATAATTGTATGCATAGTATAGAACTAGTAATTGAATTAATCAAATGGATTTAAGTGCTACTGATTGAGTCAAGATTAAAATTGACCAATTCAAAAAGCACAAGGACTAAAATTAATCAAATTAAAGCACGTGAACTAAATTCATAACCTCCCAAAATGTAGGGACTAATAATAGAAATTTACCTTTTATATAAAGATAATGAAGTTTTAATTTTGCAGTTTTTTTAGGTGAAGAAGACGCGTTTTCTGCAATTAAGTTTTCATCTTATGTTAAGCAATTGAATTGGATAGCGGGAGTGGAAGATGACTTAGCTCAAAGTAGAAATTTTTTTTAAAGGATCTAATCAAATTTTTATCAATCTTAGAAGGATCAAAATATAATTTTAACTTTATTAATTTAAAATTTTAAAAAATTTTCCATTTAAAGCGGTTGGGCCCTGCCAGCACCCTAACGGTCCCACCAAAAATAACATTCATTCTTTATAGTTTTATATTGGGTTAATATATTGTTTGGTATCTGAGTTTGGTTTCAATATTCAATTTGGTATCTGAATTTTTTTTTTTGTTTCAAGTTTGATTTTAATGTTCAATTCGATACTCAAACAAAACAGAAGCATTAGGCCCAATGAATGTTTGGCACGTTTGCTCTAGTAAAAAAACCATAGGTATTTAATTGGAACCAAAAAAGGATCTTAGGTGCAAAATTAAATATTAAAACCGAACTCAAGTACTTAACTCAGCTACTAAAGTGTACATTAAAACTAAACTCAAGTGTCAAATTAAACATTGATACTAAACTTAAGTACCAAATTGTATATAAACTCATTTATATATATAATAATTTCATATTGAAGTGAGTATTTTAATATTCATCACTAAATCGGAGTTAATAAATTGATATAGACTTATTCAAAAGTTGAATTATTTATTTGGGTTAAAATAGGTTGGACTTAATTATGATTATCTGATTTAGATTGAATTATAATTTTATAAATGAAAAAATTGTCTTTGAACTCGTTAATACTATTATAAAATTCATTTTAAAAAAAATTAAATCTTACTATTATATCATCTAAAAAAATCATTATTTATTGAGTTAAATTAATATAAAATTTTGAGTGAAAGTACCTATTAGGTTGCTCTATTATAGAGGTTGGTGCAGATCAGTCTATTAAATGAATCAATTTAATCACCGAACTAATAAAAAAATCAAATCAAACTAAAATGTAATAGAGATAACACTTAATGTTTAAAAAATAACATGAAAAATATTTTTTATTTACGATTCAACTACAAATAAAAGATTTTATTTGCAGAAACATAAAAGCTTTAATATTAACTCCAATCATTATTTGATTTTTCTACTAATATAGGGACTAAATTAATTCATTTAATAGCATGGGGACTGATTTGAAGCAATCTCTATAATAGGACCTAAAAATTTGTATATGCAAAATTTTAATTCTAGCTTGAGCTCGAGCAACTCGAATTTAGAAAATGATACTCGATCAAGTTCGTTGAGTATCGAGCCTCAAATTTTGAATTAATTAAGTTTGAATTTGTCACTATTCAATCTCTGCTCAACTGGATTAAAGTCCTATTGAGTTTTCTGGATTTTTTTTTGAGTGATTTAATTTCAGATTAAATCAATTAAAAATTCTGTTCAAGTGCAAAACATCACACAACTTAGGACGTGTTCTCTAAGTGTTACATTGAAAATCGACCATAAAAACCTTGTGCATCTTCAAAGTTGTCTATTGACTCTAAAAAGGGAGCTGAGGGGCCTCTTGATGCTTGAATTGGCAAAACCTAAATAGGAAAGAGCGTAAGATAAAAGCCAAAATCACTAACAAAAAATGGATTAGCAACAAAAGAATCCAATTCTTTTTATTTATTTATTTCCCGATATAAAATAATGAAACTTATTAATAGAATGACTATAAGAAAGATCCATTCATAGGCGATTTTTTCTGCTCCTAGAAATCCTATGCTAACAAGTGTAATCAAAGAAATTACTAGGTTTCTAATAAATAGTCTAAGTGCTCTCCTCTCTTTACTTTGTCGCATCATTTTTTATTTTGTCACAGAATTTTTTCCATTTTGATTTCTATTTATTTACCGTGCTTTTACCATGTCTCCCGAACAATCTCAGTACATATGGCGCAAGACGATTCCACATATCGAGGTCGGAATGGGATCGGGTGTTTTCACGTCTTACCGTAGTGCCCGTGGAAATCCAAACGAACGAAAGGAATAGTTAAGCATTCTCATAGGCTCCAGGCGAAAAAGAGAGGAAAAAGGCTCTTTCTTTTGTCACAAGAATAGCTCCAGTTGAATAAGCTGTGATGTCCCTCTCATCTGTGCTTGCCGCCTTTTCACCACGGTTGGCTGACTCCGGCTTTCCAGTCTTCTCTTTCCTACGCGCTGGACGGATGCTAGCTCTTCTCTTTGCAAGAAGGTTTGTATGAGAATTAAATTATATTAATAGAGTGAGATTCGTGTGCAGCTGATGAAATAGCTAGGGTTGATGATATAACTCTAACAACGATTATTGCTAGTTTTCTGGTAGTCAAATTGATTAGGTTATTGGTTTGATTAAAAATATTAAAAATTTATTAAAAAAAAAAAACCTCAATTCTACAATTCAACCGATCTGATACCATCTTCGGATCAATTCCAATCTAACTAGCAAATCTAGTTTCGTTCAAACATTATTGGCAAAATCATAGTTTCAAGTCTCCCATGTGTAAAGCTCTTTAGCGGTTATAGTTTTGCCTATTCATAGAGGGTAGCATAAGGGATTGGCGGGGCCAAAGCCCCTAAAATAAAAAATATCACATTGGTCCATTTATATTTTATAAAATTATAAATGAGTATAACATCAAATTGCAATTAACTCCCAAAATTGATTTAACTCAAAAAAAAAATATTTTGCATGTTTTCGCCTCGATCTTGCAAGAAAAAAATGCAAACTTATATACATCATAATCTATTTAATTAAAACACTGACAAACAAACCAAAATATAAAAGATAATATATATAAGTCTGCATTACCATATAATATATACATAGAAAATTTCACGAAAATAATTAGAAAAATGAACTGGTTACTGCTAGAAACTAATTAAATCTGGAATTTCTTGTTGATGAGAATTATAAACTGGAACATATTCAATGAGTGCAGCAGTTTCTTCGGCAAATGAAATTTTCTTATTATTTTTTTCTTCATTGATCTTTAAATTTTCATCAAAAACCACCCATTTATCTGTTATTACTGTCTTCAAAGCTTCCTTGTGT
Source organism: Gossypium hirsutum (assembly GCF_007990345.1). Classification (NCBI taxonomy): domain Eukaryota; kingdom Viridiplantae; phylum Streptophyta; class Magnoliopsida; order Malvales; family Malvaceae; genus Gossypium; species Gossypium hirsutum. The sequence continues at coordinate 88,788,882 of NC_053427.1, forward strand.
TCAACAATGGCTGCCGTTTCGTCATTTTCCTCGATACTATAATCCCCGACAGAATCTTCGTAGGTCGTCATGGTCATATCTGAAGCCCCATTGACGATTCTCTCGAGTTCTTCAACTTCTTCCTTCGGGATCTGAGCAACCGTGGGGAACTCGTTGGCGTTCATGACGCCGAATTCCTTACAAGACTCGAAAAACAATGACAGTTCCTCGCCTTGTGTCATCGCCTTTTGGAGAACCTTCAATGCCGTCGCTGCTTCGGGTTTTTTGACCGAGTATATGTTCAACAGAACCTTGGTGATCTCGGTGCAAATCCGGCTATAAACGTCGTATATCTCAATAATGATACAATCCATAGCTTCGAGAATCAACGGCAGTTTCATGTTTTCAGCTCGTGGCTTGACTTGTAGTAACATATCTAGCAAATATTGCAATTTTTGTAGTTTCGACAGTTGTTGCGCCATCGGCGAACGTTCATCGGATTTTCGATTGTCTTTTTCCGTTAAAACGAGGGCTTGTTGGTCTAAAAACGCATAGTATTCACGTACAAAAGCATTGAAACCCCATGTCTTTCCCGAGGTTGTATGCCCGTCGGTAAAACTCGATAAATCGAATGGCAACCGCCCCATCTTTTCGACGGCGGGAACTTTACAATAAAACACACCGTGCATTAGCATTAAACCTTTAACAGCAACGACCCAACTCCGAGTCTTCTCCATTCTCCTAGACAAAGCCCAAACGAGAGGACGAAGACTAATCGGCGACGCTCGTATCCACGAGAACACAATTTGAGCATTCCTTTTATCAATATGATACTCATCATGGCTCGTGGCTTTGATGATGGAGATCTCGAGATCGGGATTCCGAAACGAACTTTTGCCGGAAAAATTAGCCCAAACTATGCTGTTCTTATCCTTAATAATGCCAGTGACCTTCTTCCATAACCCCATAATTAAATTTTCTTTTCTTCAATTTTCGTAGCTAAATGTTTGTTCTCAGAGAAGAGGAAGGAGAAAAACAACTACGAATTGAAGTTTCTGAAGCTGTTTTTTTTATTTTTCCTATTTATTTTAGGTTTAAAATTTTAATTTCCAGCTTGTAAATGCCCTTTTACGTAATTATTGTTATTTTTTTATATATTTTTTGGGTCAACAAATTTAAAAATAATATTTTTTTTTTAAAAAAAGGACGTGTTGAGGTGAAACGGTTTATATTGCCGGCTAAATGTATATTACTATATTAGTGACTAATGGTTTGGCAAGATTGCTTGTCTATCTGCCATCTGTCTATAATAATTTAAAAGGGTTAATTTCATTAGATGTCCTCAAACAATGGAATGAGATCTAAATTACTCCTTAAACTTCAAAACTTACCAATCAAATCCTCGAATTGAAGTATTTCATATCTTTCTATCAATCTAATCATCAACTTCGGTGTTAAATACCTACTTCGGCCCAGCCCATGAATACCTAATTATTTCTTGTGTATCTATCATTTGTCACTATATATATTGAGATACCATCAAGTGTTTGAACTTCAAAACTTTACAATTAAATACTCAAATTAAAATATTTAATGTATTTCTATTAGTCTTAAATTCTAATCATCATTTGCAACGTTAAATACCAACTTTGACCTAACCCATGAACACTCGGCGAATTGTTGTGATATATTTTGAGATTTGTATAATATATATTGGTCAAATTGTGATTTTAATTTTTTTTATGCTCAAATTTGTGATTTAGTCCTTACATTTCAATTTGACATATGGTCATTAATTTTTATGATGTTATTAATTAGTTTAAATAATACACCATTAACCATTTTTAGTTAAATTACTAATGTGGATTTTTTTTTCATAAAACACCTCTTTATAGTCATCATGTTAACATGGGTTTTTCGAGTTGGAAGCGGTTCATATCAAACGATTTATTCAAAATAGTTAATATCATTAATTATTTGAATTAATTAACGATATTATAAAAATAGGTGATCGAATTATTTTAAATTAAAATACAATAACTAAATCTCAAATTTTAAATATAGTAGAGGGTCTAAAATCATATTTTGATAATGTTTATTGCATGCATGTTTGCCATATACATTTCATGTCTTATTTTTTTTGTTATTTAGCCTTGGTTCTTTTAGTAACAAATGGGAAAAGTTTTAAGGATTTGAAAATAAATTTTGGGATAAATATTAAATTTATGCATTAACTTCGATTCAATGTGTAATTATACACATAACGTAGAGCACATTTAAACTATATGGATCAAATTATAAATATTTATGTACCTACTACGTGTACATCGCATAAATTTGACGTAATAAAAACTGATCGTGCTAATAAAATTTATGAGGGTTATTTCATTCTTTTTTAACTCGTCAAATTTATATTGTTTATTGAACATATATTTTAAATATGTTTCATGAAAGGACTTGGCAAGCAACCCACCCTTTCCGCCTGAATGGTAAATTTATTGTTTAACCCTTAGAAAGTTATAAAATGTTAAGTTAATACAGTGGCGAATTTGCATTTTGGGGTAAGCTAATTGAAAGACCTAATTGATAAAATACTCAAGGGTTGGTACTACGGAGCAAGCAAAGGCCTCCCCTTACCACCACACAAATGGTAAATTTATTGTTTAAACCCTAGAGAAATTATAAAATATTAAGTTAATATAACAATGAAATTGTATTTTGATATCCCAAAAATTTATAATTCAATTATGGCTCGTAAGAAAAAGATTTTTGACTTCACGACCGATGATGTTGAAGAGAATGCTTGGAAGATTGAAGATATATTTTAAATTCAAGTACATCTAGTACAATTAACCCAAAAAATTCAAACCAAACCTTAAAATGAACTTATTAGGCATCAAGTTCAATAGATAATTAGGTAAAGAGTTAATTGCACTAGAAATCCCCAAACTATGGTTTTCATTCTAAATTGGTCCTCAAACTTTAAAATGTTCTAATTACATCCTCAAATCATTAAAATCGTTAATTTAACTATTAAATAACACGCCAAATCTTATGTGACATAATTTAAAATAAAAATTAAAAATAGTAAAATATTACAGCAAACTTTTAAAAGTTATAATTAAAAGAAGAATAAAAGAGAAAGTGAATGATAAAACTTTCGTAAAAACTTTAAAAACATCATAACAAGATATTTATAACATTCAATTTTTTTCATTAAAATTTTTATTCTATATAATGCCACATAAGATTTGACATCTCAAAACGGTTAAATTAACTATTTTATTAACGGAAGGACCTTATTGATATAACCTCAGTAGTTTAAGGATGTAATTATAATGTTTTAAAGTTTGAGGATGTATAGTACAATTAACTCTTAGGAAAAAAAATAAACCTATTTTCGTTATTTTTTTTTTCTAAAATGAAATGAAATCTATCTTCAAACTTAACTCGTAAAATGGAGACTGATAATAGAATAATTAAAAGTATTCATAAGTCGAAACCACTCAAATTCAGGATGAACTATTGTATGGTATTAAACTATTTATACTTAAGCTTCGACTAAAATCAAATAACCCGACCTTTGAATAGATTTATATATTCGAATAATTTCGGATTTTAAATTTTGTTACCCTTTAAATAAAAATTGACGTAACCATAGAAGCTACTGAGCACACTTTTAACATTGATTACAACGGAATGAAACAACGGATACATACCAAAGCCTATTTTAGAGCCAAAAATGTGAAAAAGAAAGGCCAATATCTCTTTGCTTTTATTTTTGTCTCTTTTACCACTTGGATTTTGTGTCCTTTGATTATCTATGTATATGGCATACTCTTTTCAAGCTTTTTAGGGTATATAAAATTAACTCCGATAAAGTAGAATTGTTTAAGGATCGATTGGTTTAGAAATGTTCATGAGCCGAGTTTAAGTATAATATTAATATATTTTATACTTGTTCAAGCCCGACCCAGCTTGATATATGAGTTTAAAATTTTGCCTAAACTCATTTATATTTATAACGGACTAATTCAAACCTATTTTAGGTCCACCTATATTGTTTTTTTTTAAATATGTTTATATTATATTTTTAAAATTTTAATAACTTTATACATTTTTATTTATTGAATTTTTTATTAATTTTTTTAATGTGTTTTAAATTACATAATATAATATAATGTATTATAAACTTAAAAACGGGTTGATTCAGGCTTGGGTTTGGAATGTTCAAGCTTGAGCCTGACTCATATTTAAAACGGGACTATTCTTTTTGTCCAAACTCATTTTTTGGGCCTAATATTTTTATCCAAACCCTCTCAAATTTTGTACGGGCTTTCGGGCTTAAGCGGGTAGCCCGACCAATGAACAGATCTAATTTGGTTTGAATTATAATTTAATAATTAAAATTTTATCAAGATGGAAGCTTTTTTAGGTCTAATGTCAAATTTAGCTATCAATGTTTACATTCTTTTTGTCAATTTAGCAATTATTCTTTTTTTTAAGCTAAATTTGATCATTAACCTTTAAAAAATAGTTAAATTTCTCTTTTTAATAGAAATGCTAACTAAAACATTAATTTTTTTAAAGATATTGCCAACAGGACACTAGTTGATTTATATGTTATAAAAGTATTCAAATAAAAATAAAAATTTCAAAATTCAAAAAAAAAAAAAACAAAAGGTTCATAAAATAAAAAAATAACGTGAAATGCATGTGGATTGTCATGCAGGCCGTCATGTTTTTAAAATTTAACATTTTAATTAGTATTTACATTAAAAACAATAATTTGACTCTTTTTAAAATATTAAAGGCCAAATTGACAAAAAAATAAATATTAATAACTAAATTTGACATTTTACTATTATTTTACTTAGATTTTCGAGCCAAAAACATATTGAAATATGATGTGACACTATTCGATCGAATAAGTGGAAATGTTTAAGGTATGTCTATAGGTCGAATTATGTCATGAGTCGATTTTTTTCTACTCGAATCATGATAAATTAGATCCAAATTAATTCGATTTTTTCTATCTTATATTCGTGTCGTGTCTAAAATTATCAGGTTTTCGATCAATTTTACAAGTTGTGCATGGCACCCAAGAAGAAAAAAAGCAAAAAAGTGGGGAATTGAAAGATTTTTCAACCTAACTACAGCTGCCGTTTCTTAAAAGCAATAAAAGAAGAGTAAACCCAAAAAAAAAAGAAAAGGGAAAAATTAAAAAAAGAGAAAAAGCTCCCCAAGAAAAAGAGACATATAGAGAGAGCTAGCAAAGTAATAAATAAATAAAGAAAAAAAAGTTAAAATTTGAAGTTTGCTAACAAGAGAATTATATATTTTTTATATGATACTCAGAATTTTTTATTTTTATTTAATATTTATTTTAGAATAAATAAATTATAGTTGAAGTTTTTTTAAAATATATATTTGAATAAAGGTAAAACTCTAATTTTATAAATATAAAATACACATTTATCATGTAGACCTACAAATTTTTTGAATTTGCTGATTGAGTCTCAACTCGATTGGTATTGAAATTGTTGCCAATGCAGGAGGACGTGGGTTTGAGTACATTGAAACGCATTATCTTCCTATTTAAGAGTTAAGAAGGGGCTATGAGTAGTTCTAAGCTTTGTGTAAAAAAAACATATTCTTTGATTTGATATAATTATACACATGAAACTTGTATGTAACATATCAACGTAAAATTGTGTTAATTTATAAAACTTGTGCCCAATATTTACCCCTTAATGGGCCTACAGAATGCGGATGAGCAAATTAGTCTATGTATATTAAATCAAAGAACAAATTGATTTTTCTGTTAAAATTTCCATCCATTTCTACTGTTAAAAATAAGTTCAATCAACACTAATTAAGAGAGCTCAAGCATAATTTATCGAGTTGATGTGAGCAAGAGAAATAAACTAATTTTTTACTAGGTAAACAAGCTTAATAGACCCTAATAAATCAAGATCAAGCATGCACCCTAATTTGCATCTTGAATCAAGCTCAAACTTTTTTATTGAACACGAGTCGAGATTTGAGGTTCAAATTTTAATTCAAACTTGAGCTTAAACTTTTTTTAACTTAAGCTTAAGTTTGATTCGATTAAATTACATCAATATAAACTTATTAATTTCGACTCAAATATAAAAAACTGATCCGATCAACTTGATTAGATCAACCCAATAAACTCACCTAATTCATCCATCAATGTACATAACTTTAATTCTTAAATTGGTTCTTAAAATTTCTTTTTATCATGTGACTTTTAAAATATTAATTTTATCTCATTTTATCCAAAAAAAAAGTGTATGATATCCAATAAAAATATGCCACATGTCATATTCTTATTGGGTGATATTATTTTTGGATAAATTGAGATAACTTATTTTATAAAAAAAAGGGATATAATTAAGAACTAATTTACCTACATGTATTGTAAGTGGTTCTTAAACTATTAATTTTATAAAAAAATGTGTATGACATCCAATAAGAATATGCCATGTGTCGTGTTCTTATCGAATGATATTATTTTTAGATAAATTGAGATAAATTTTAATAAAAAATTAGTATAATTCAAGAATTAACTTACCTATATATATACACGCACGCACTAAATATTAAGAGTTTGACTGAGTTGATGCCACAAATCAATCAGATTCTAACTTAATTGTGGAATTGTCAAAAATAATTTTTTTACAAAGCACTAAATATTATTTTGAGAGTATTTTTATCTTTTTACAATTTTATATCAAATCTAAAAGAAAATACATATATATGATGAAATTTGAACTCAAAATCAAGGTTTTTGAACGGGACTAGACCGACTAGTTAAATCGGATCTAGCCAAGATACCAGTCTAAAGAATGGCATTTAATCAGTTGACCTAAAAACTGGTATGGACCAATTGAATCGGACTCTTGAATCAAAATTTTTATATTTTTATGAATTTTTTAATAATTTATTTGATCGAACTCAATATATCAATTAGATCGATGAATCGATGACTTAATCAATTCGATCATCATTGCGTTGTAGAAACCTGTACAAAATATCATTAACATTTATTCACTCAACATTGCTATTTCGAACAAATTTATATTTAATTTTATGATAATATTTTATGAAATATTTAGATGATTATTTTCCTCAACTGTAATAAGCTACGTGTATATATATATATTATGTACATGTATGGTGCGGGTAACCTTTCATGGTCTTTCACTGTACAGCCGATCCCACACGCCCTTCTCTCTCTCTCTCTCTTTGTTTCTTCGTCTTTTCATGCTCTCCTTTCTCTTCTTTTTCTTCTTTTTTTTAATTGTCCCCTTTTACTTTCCGTTTCTCTCTCTTTCACTGATACAAAGTAAGATTTTCCTCAGCATCTGGCATGAGCTCAACACCGTATTTCTCTCCCCAATTCCCCTCTCTCGATGTTTTCGTAAGTGCCTCCTTTCATTCCTCTCTTTCAAATGGAGAAATTGGCCTCGAATTTGATTCAAACTTTTACGAAATTCCTGTATTAATGGCCTCTCTTTGAATCGGTCTGTGTGTGTTTTGGTTTCAGGAAAGAAAGGAAAGTGAAGTATTACCGGTAGAGGGGAATCACCGGAGCTGGGAGACTAGAATCGACGGTGGTATGGACTTGGACTTTCGCCGGCAGCCGCATGCGGTGGAGTTCGACGTTGATTTCTGGCCCGTTGAACATCCTATGGAACCACAAGATGAAGATCGGCCTGTTAAATGCCCAATGTCAGCTGCTTCGTCCATCAATGTATGTTACTATGTTATTTTTAAAACCATATTTAGATTTTTTTTAAAAACAAGATATTAAAAAAAAGGTTAAATGACTAAAGAAGCCCTTAAACTAGTTTTTTTTAAAAAAAATAAGCTTCTAAACTTTTGTTGCAACTCAAATAAACCCTTATGTTTTGATTCGTATTTAAATTAGCTCTTGAATAATGCTTTATATTAAGAATTTTATTTAATTTTAAACTAAAGGATAGAGGCTTATTTAGATACAAGTTAAAGATTAAGAGCTTATTTGGTTTTTAAGGGTTTATTAGGGTTTATACAAAACATTAAAAAGGTTAAATTACTACAGAAGCCCTTAAACTAGTTTTTTTTAAAATATGCTTCTAAACTTTTTTTGTAACTCAAATAAACCCGTATATTTTGATTTGTTTTTAAATCAGCCCTTAAATAATGATTTATATTGAAAATTTTATTTAGGTATAAATTGAAGTATAGATGCTTATTTAGATACAAGTTAAAAAAAGATTAAGAGCTTATTTGGTTACCAATTAAAGTTTAATGGTTTATTTGTTTTAATAAAAATATAAGGACTTAATTAAATATACTAACAAAATTCAAAGGCTTATATAGTATATTAGCCATTAAAATGGAACCTCATCTTTTTTTTCTTTTTTTTTGAAATATTCACATCTCTTAAGTAAGGTTTTGGTTTTGAGTATTGTAAGGGTGAAAATAGGCATTAAAAGAGCTTTTCTCTCTCTCATTCAGAATTTGATTCGACTCGACTCGACTCAACTCTAATATACTTAGTAGCACAATATGACTTATTTAAAATATTAACCATTTATATATGTATTCCGGACCTTGAAAAGCTCAATATCTCTTAAATAAAATTTCAATTTTGAGTATTGTAAATAGAGAAGTAGGGTTTGGCTTGGCTCGATTTTGGTATAGTTGTAGCACATTGTGGCTATTAAATATTAAAATATTCATAGCCCAAATATGAACATATTTGCCTTAAGTATTATTATCAAATTTTCTTCATATCTAAAATATGTACTGTATTTGAAGAATGGAAAAGGGCATGAAGAAATGGTGGTCGGCGAGAGTTCGCGTAAGAGATCAGAACAACCACAAACGGTGAACGGAATTGGGGTGGCAGCAATGACGGAGCCACTGGTAAGAGCGGTGCGTAAAAGGCAACACACGCTCACCAGCGACAACCACATAACGGTGGAGCCTCGTATCGGAAAACCATCTCTTCCTCCGATCCCGACTCCAACTCTTACCGGTTCCCAAATGCTTCAACAACTTGACAAAGCTTAACTCATTTACCAAAAAAAATTACCCATCTTTTTTTTTTATCAATGCATTTGGAGAGTTGAGAAAATTGAAAATTTTCCCTTTTATGTAGGAAAGGGAAAATCCAAGAAAATTTGTAACCCAGGCTTTCATAATCTAGTGCTACCATGTTGAGATCCTTTATGTACATTATTTTAAATTTGAAATTTTCTTTAATGAAGAAAATCTATGATTTCTTAAAAAAATACGAGACTGAATCTAATTAGTTCGTACAATTATATTGAATTAATTTTTAAAAATACGTTCGACCAATTCAATATTCGAATTTCGGCTTGAAGAAATGTGTTAAGAAATGTGTTTCACTTTCGGAAAATGTCGAATATGTAATTGATACGAGTATATTTAATTTTTCTTATTTTTCGTGTATTGAAATTATTTATAAATTTATGTTTGTATATGTATACAACATTAAGTAAATGAATAATCAAAACATCTAGCTTATTTTTCTTTAACGTATATGAAAGTAGAGGCGAAGCCATATTTTTTATTTTTGGAGGGACCGAATTTGAATTACAAATTTTTGAAGAGAGTTAAAAATATAATTTCGTCGAACTTTACAATTTTCAAAAGATTAAACTATAAAATTTTTGTGTCTGAAATGGATATAATTTTAAATTTTAAAAGGGGTCAAAATTAATTTTACTATTAAATTAACTTAAAACTTTGTAAATATTTAAGGGACTAAAACGATAATTCTTTACAAGTTTTTCAAAAAAAAATCAAGAACTTTTATATAATATTTATTGAAAAATAATTTTGATATTATTTTTACCATTTTAAAATGGTAATAAACTGGAATTAATTATAAATTAAATAAAAACAAAATTTAATTGGATTGAGTCCAAGTAATGAGGGTTTTTATCCAAAGACAGAATCCTATAAATAAACAATAAAACAAACAGAATGAACTGAAAGTGCGAAAAAAGAAGCTCATTTCCTCGATTATGAAGAACACAGTAGAGGGGACCATTTTTCTACTAAAAACAATTCTTCGTTTCATCTGTTTGAAAAAGCATGCACTATGTGCCTATGCCTGCCCAACACAATTTTTTTTTCTTTTTAGTTTATTTTTATTTTTATTTAATCTTATTACTAAATAAATAGATCTGTTTTGATCTACTTTTTTATGTACCCATAGTAATTATTTAAGCTTCACTACAAAATTGATTATACTGTTTTTTTTTTTCATTTAGTAATTTTTTATTAATAATAATATTTAAATTATTAATTGCATCTTATTTCAAAAAAATGTATAAAAAATTAACACATGTCATATTATTATTGGTTGATTAATAATTTAAATAAAATGAAATAAAATGAATAATTTAATAGATTGAAATCTTTATGCTATTTTATATTTTTTTTAAAATTATTTATATTTAATACCATAAACAGGAGAAAATATTCTATACATTGCAACTAAAATTTTTAGACACTAAATAAAGTTTCGAAGCTGAGTTTTCTTAAAACTGCTTTGCAGAACAAAAAAATATATTATCAATGTACTAAATATTCACTCTTATACAAAATATCAATAGGATTTCGGATTTTTTTCCGAATTTTCAAAAAACATATCTGTATTCGAAATCCGAAACTAGATAATATACTTAATTCCATTTTTATTCAGTTTTCATGATATAATATATATCCTTTGAATCTGCCATCTTACGTGCAATAACAAATCCATTTATTTATTGATTAATGGATTTATTTTCATAAACATAATCTTCTTTAACTTTAATAAAAAGAATGGACCATTTTCTTTTAGAACTCTGAAAATTTTATATACAAAAGAATGTCAGCAAATGCAGCATGTGGGGACAAAGCTCCAAAACAATTTTCTCACTGATGAAGCACAGCACCCGCTTTCCCTAAACCAGTCTTCAGACAAAAAGCATTCCCTATATATATTGCAATCAAAATATATATACTCACATTTATATGCATACATACATGTATATAAAGTTAAAAAAGAGACTGTATCACTTTTTCTTACAATATAACGTTACCTGTTTCTAAAAGGAAGGGGCATATACATCAGAGAGAGAGAGGGAGAGGGAGAGGGAGAGAGGGAGAGGAGAGAGAGAGAGAGAGAGAGAGAGAGAGAGAGAGATGTAGCTTTCACTTTTCACCTATGGGTGAGAGAGACTGAATAATTGCATTACTTTAACTTGGGTGTGAATATCGGATATAAAATAACTCTAGAGAGAGTTTCACCTTTCACTAATCGGTTAGAGAGAGAAATTATGTTATTAAGACTTCGGTATAAGTATCGGATTTGAGGAATGTGAGTAAAAGTACCATGAAAACCCCTCTATTAAGAGTCGGATTGTATTTTGCCTCATCTACTAAAAAAATGAGTAAATTAGTCCTTGTATGTTAAATCAAGGAGTAAACTGATCATTCTGTTAAAAATTTCATTCATTTTTACTGTTAAAAACTAGTTCCAGTATTTTTATCAGTTCAAATGGATGAACTTTTAATAGAAAGGATCAATATGCTCTTTGAACAAATGTACAATGACTAATTTGCCCATTTTAATAGAGAGTACAAGAGACAATCTGACTTTTAGTACAAGAACCTCTATGATATTTTTATTGAGGTATATGTTCAACAAGGACATGATTAAAGAGAGAAATTTAGTGTTCCACCTTTCACCTATGGGTTAGGGAGAGTGAAAAACTAATTACTTTCAGTCAATATCAGTCTAAATATATATATGGAGAGAGAGGTTTGGGCTAGAGAGGAACGGTGTTATTGTGAATCGGGCGTAAGTATCGGGATATGAGGCATGTGTTCAACAAGGACATGATTAAACCAAGAGAAATGTAATTTTTCACCTTCACCTATCGGTTAGGGAGGGTGAGAAGCTATTACATTGACTCAAATGTGAGTATTGGACATGGGATATATCCGAGAAGAATGCAATACCGATAGCATATACGATGATAGTCACTGACGCATAAAGGGAATGGCTGAATTCCTAAACAATGCCGATTGCAGTCCAACTTATTTTGTAGAAGACATCTCCTAATTGGACAGGACGAACACAAAGCATAGTGTCACGGTTCACACCAACCTGTAAAGTATTATCCGTTTCAGCCCATTAGATCTCATGGTTTTTTTCCCACAAAAGATGTCTCACAGGTTGAGGATATGGCATGAACACTTATATTCCGAGACTAACTCTATTACACACTTATGCATGATTCACGACTCCCTCTCTAGGACCGTGACATCTCTCGAATGAAAATCCATTGTCCTCAACAACACATCATTAGTACCTCTAGAACTAACTCTGATACCAATTGTCACTATCCATACCAAACTACAAGATAATGTTCATTCTAGCTCGTTGAACCTCACAGTTTTGTCCACAAATGACACATAACGAGTGATATGAACCCTTAATATAGTCGCTGTGAGTTTCATAGTTCTCACTGGACCATGACACATGGCAGCCACAAATTCATTGTTCAGCTAGGGACGAGCCTTAATTGGTTTAAACCGATTTAACTGACAAAACCGATCCGATTTAGTTGATTTGATCACAAAGCAAAAACAGTTTTGGGCTATAAAATCTAACAATCCAAAATAGCTAACAACCTAAGATGTTCATCACAAGATCACCATAGATTCTACACATCAAATTTTACACTATAAATAGCTTGATGAGCTCTCCATTGAGGCAAGCTCAATAAAATTTCTTTATGTAACTTACATGAATAATCTTCCCATTCAGTGATTGCAGCAGAAAAAGTGGCTAAATTGAAATAACATCGATCCGCACTTTGAAAAACTGTTTCAACCAGTTTAGTATCCTTCAGAAAAATGGAATTCACCTGAGTAATCTTCTCCGATTGTGATCGGGATAGTCGAACCGCCTTGCCGGATTGAACCTCGTTTGTGAAAGCTTGAGATTTGCATCCTTTCCAAAAATAAAATTGCGCCACCTGTTCATCACAGAGATTAACATATTCTCCTATCTAACACTCACATCTAAGTTCCAGTAACATAACGCTTAGTACATTTTTCGATGCAACACTCATATTAATGAAATTAAATGGCTTTTTTTCCATTCTTGAACTATTGACAATGCAGTAATTTGATGTTAAGACGATTATCTCAGTCTAATTATGTTTTAGTCCCTCTACTACGTTGAAATTTAATATCTAATCCCTCTACTTTAATTTAGTATAATTTGATCCCTTTACTTTTATGATGATATTAGTAAGTCCAGATTGATAACACTATTAACTGCTGCGGGTTAATAACAATATTAATGGTGTTAACAGATTCATAGAAATCAACGTCATCACTTTAGTGGCAGGTATTATCAATTTGGACCTATTAATGATCTTATAAAAGTAAAGGGATCAAATTATATTAAATTAAATTACAGTAATACGATCGTATCATATTCTTCTATAGCTCATAATTAACAAAATTTTGAAGCTGAAAATACCAATAGTAAGAATACCTGAAGTGAATGCAGAACATTGACAAATTTATGGTCAAGCAACTGATCTCGCCTTGCTAATTGCATTGGTTCCATGAGGAGTTCAGATAAATCTGAGCCGAAGTTCATCTCTCGAGAATAATATACATCAAAGCCAAGAGCATGTAATCTTCCCAAACGAATATCGAATCCTATGTCTTGATTAGAAGCTTGATGAGGAGAAAACCAATACATATTATCTGATGCTGGCAAAGGTAGCAATGACCATGGCACATTGTTAGACTTGTGTAATACGTTTTCTTCGAGTAGCAAAATAAGTTTGGCATCCTCGTCGTGGGAACTATCACGGCTGAACCATAAAGTAAGTGTCAGCCGTTCTCCGCTAGTTACCTGTCAAAAAATCTAATACATCAAAAAAACTAAGTGTATAAACAAGGTAAAGGACCCTTTTTTATATAATGTAGGACAAGTTTGAATAATATCTTTGTTGCTTGATCCAAGCTCAAAAATCCTGCTTCGGAGTCAGTATCAAGCTGAACACTAAGCAGCTACTCTGCTTTTCCCAATTGAACATGAATAGCAGGGACCAAGCCAGAAAATTGCTTTAGGGGGACTAGAGATAAATCATAAATTATTGGGAGGGCCAAAGTGCAATTTTACCGTTATACTAGCATGCAATTTCATAAAAATTTAAGGGGTTAAATGGCAAATCTACCATTTCTGGTGGAGCCAAGGCCACTGCCTGCCCCCCTTTGCCTTCGTCCTTGCCGAATAGCATCCACTTTCCTTCAATAGATGAACTAGATACTATAATATATACACACACACACACATATTACAAGAGAGACAGATCACAAAAGTACCTCATCGACAGAATGTGTATTGCGGCCGTCAGATGTATAAATGACAGCATCCTGATATACAATAACTCGGTGAGTATCAATCAAATGGTATCTTAAACTAATGAGTAAACATGCTTTTCACTAGCTTCTATTCCTAATAAAGCGGAACATGGCTGCATCTTCTTCACTGATTTTATTATCCTAGACTATTTGGCTCCAACTCTTCATTTCTCTTAAAGTACCCATGTCTGACACATATCCCGAACATGGATATGGAGATACACCCTCCAAATACATGGAAAACCGTTAAAAAATTAAGCACGCCCCTGTCCAACATCAGGGTACAATCCATGCCAAAATCTTATAACTTATGTAGATCCATTTCAAAATCATATTCTAACAATTTGATTGTGCATCACCATTCTAATAAGAGAAGACATGTCATAAGAAAATATTGAACAGATGCACTTACTCCGACCATAGGTGCAATTGTTTTCGGTTCCCCGTCTTGGAAATGAAACAGTCCACCTTCGAAATCCTTTCCGTAACTATTCAAATAACAGACTGCCTTCAGACAAATAAGAAAAACACCCTCAGCAAGAATTATTGACAAAAGACTAATTGCGAAGGACATTCCCCAAAAAAAAGCTGTTAACACAAACCGTAAAATCGCGTTGCTTGAGATAAGGCCTGTTATCATCACTATGCCAACCTATGCTTGCTCCTCGGCTCCAACTACAAATACATATGATGTATGGTAATCACACAAACGTTTATCAAGGGTAAAGTGAATAAACAAGCAAATGCATAAAAAAACTCATGTTTGAAATATATTCAGACAATGTTTTGGAGATGTCCAAAGACAGGCTAAATATATGAAAAGCTCACAAAAATCAACATAGTCAGACATATATCCATATCCCACACTATCACCCGAATCCGAATAATATAGTGTAAATGAAGCATTAGTGCTTGCAAGCTATTCAAGTTCGATTTGGAAAAACTCGAATTTGATTTTGTAATTATTGAGCTGAGCTCGAGTGGAATTTGAGCATTGTATACTTGACTAGAATGGTTCGCAAGCCTAATTGAGCTTTTACTTTTCTAGTATATTTTACATTGAAATTACCTTTTTACCCTTATTACATGGAATGAGCTTAATTACAAATAAGTTCGAGCTTAAATATGAATAAGCTTAATCAAGCTTGAGTACGAAAATTGATAAACAAGCTTAATTGAACTTGAGCTTGAGTAGCTTGATTGTGTCTCAAGCCAAACTTGAGCTTAGAAATTGATGTTTGAGTGAGAAGCTTTGAATTTCAAGTCGGGCTCCGTTCGGCTCGATTACATCCCCAAGGTTTAACTACCCAAAGAAATTAAATTTCCATTGAAATATATGAAAACACTCACAAAAATCAACATAGTCAGACATATATCCATATCCCACACTATCACTGGAGTTCAAATAATATAGATTTAAGTCTTGTAAATGAAACATTGGTGCTCGCAAGCTATTCGAGTTCAACTAAAAAGAATTCAAATTTGATTCAATAATGATCAAGCCAAGCTCAAGCTGTCGATCAAACCGAATCCGAGTACTGTAATACTTGATTCAAACGGCTCAATTGAGCCTTTCCCTTTTAGTATAAAATTACATATTTACCCTTATTATATAAAAGGAGCTTAATTACGAACAAACTTGAGCTTAAATATGTGTGAACTTAATGGAGCTTGAATTCTAAAATTGATAAGTGAACTTCATCGAACTCATCAAGTAGCTCAATTATGTCTCAAGCCTAGCTCAAGCTTAGAAATTGATGTTTGAGTCAAACTCAAACCAAGTATCGAGTCCTGAATCTCAAGTCGAGCTCGAGTTTGCCACTATTTGAGCTCAGCTCGGTTCAATTACACCCAAACAAATTAAAATTCTTTATATCACTCTTATCATATTTAAAAAATTTCAGGCCAAAATTGGTACCTAATGAGGCCAGTAAACTCCGTAACAAGCTCATATTCACAACCAAAGGTCTCCTCTACCTTCTCTTTCAACCTATCTGCAAATCAAAATTTCGAAAACTAATATTAACAACAATGATTTTTTCGATTAATAAATAACAGAAAAAGAAAAAAAAACAAAAAAGGATTTAAGAAAAAACAAGAGAACCTCTGATGGGAAGAAAAGGGATGATTAGATGAGCAGAATTAGTGGCTATGAGATGAGAAAGAGTCGTTGAAAATACGTTTGGCCTGTATCCAATCGTACTACAGCTCTTGTGTATGAACTCCAATTCCTGTTTCGAAAAGGAAGAAGCTTTTTTTCGATAAAATTCATTCGTTAATTTGACGATATTGTTATTTGGGATTGAAATTTTGGGGGTCTAACCTTGCATTCATCTTCTGTGAGGAAATTATGTAAAATTAACCTGGGATGGTCTTCCTCCATCTCCATGTCCGCCATTTTTTTTTCTCTTTTTGCTTGCTTCACAGCTTAAAACTTGAAGGTTTATGGGCCTGGTCAAGGCCCGGTTCCCAAAAAATCCAGATTCAAGCCTGAGTTTAGTTCGGGTAAGTCCGTTCAAATGATTCATTTCACGGTTAAAAATATAAACTTTAATTATAAAAAATATGAATATTAATATTTTTTTATTTTTTTAACCAATAAAATTGAAATAAGCCCAAAACTAAAGTGGGCTAGGCCAACAACGCTACGCAAACTGCCCAACTTATGGTAAAATTCAAAACCATAAGGGTAGTCGAGTAAGCCTTAACTCAATTGGTATCGATATTATTGTCAATAGAAGATAATATAGATTTGAGTCCGCTGAAACGTATTATTCTATTATTTAAAGATTAGGGAAAGACTATGAATAATTTTAGGTATTGTATTTTTAGAAAACAAATGCTAGAAATCGTAATGTTTAACGTTTTGATCATTTAACTTAGTTGGGTTGGATTATGACTCCAACATTTACTTTTGCCCCCCAAGAAAATATGTTTTGTTATTTAAAATATTTTTTATTAAATTTAAATCTATCTTGTTATCAAAATTTTCATTTAGACGAATCAAGTTTATTTTTATATTAGGTTAATCTGGATCGAATCAGTTCAGGTTTTAAATTTTTTTGAGTCAATGGAGTTCAAATCAATTTTAATTGTTGCGCTCGAGTTGTTTTGAGTTTAAGTCACGCGGGTTTGAGTTCAAGCCATTATAAGTTCAAATCATTTTACGCGCTTATCACTTCAAGTTTAAATCATCTCAAGTTCAAGTAAAGTTTGAGTTTGAATTAAATTGAATTCACGTTGGGAGAGTTCGAATTGTTGACTTCTAATGATGAAATCAAATTGAATCCGATATAAGTTCGAGTTAATCAAGTCAGATTTCCCAGTTCAAACTAGAAGTAACAAGTCTAAATATAATTATATCGTGCTCAAAATCATTGAATTAAATCATTTCTAATTTAGTTCATTTCAAATTATTTATCAAATCATTTCGAGTTTGACTTGGATTAATTGTCCATGTTAACATTTTATTGACTTAAATGGCCACATGTAATTTCTTTTAATGGAAATGGCACATGGGATAACTTGATGAACGGAATGAATGGAGAAAAACAAAATGGCTGAAAAAATAGTAAAAGGACCAAATTAAAAATTTCACTATATAAAAGGGATCAAAACAAGTATTAAACCATTAAAAAATTGTATAACTCCTACGCATGAAAAATGTCAATGTCCCCATGGATAATTAGGGTCACTGCTTACATATTTCCCATCAAAGGGATTGTAAACTTGAATCCTCCATTCGTCTTTTTCATCACTTCCATGGCTACTGAAATTAACCACAGAAGCTTCCAATATATCTTCCCAGCTATCATCATCATCATCATTTAGCTTAATCAACGGCTGTCGTTCTTCTTCACCTTCATCACCCACCTTTTCAGCCGTCGATGATAACGATGATGATGATGGTGACTGATGATCACCATTATCATCCTTTATTTCCCACATACCATTAATGAAGCTTTCAAGAGCTTGAATTTGCAACAATGGGATTCGATCCACAAATGGATATTCATAACACCCACATACACCCATAAGTTTACACCATTGATAAAACTCATATAACCGGTCCGCTTGTAAAGCTGCTTTTCTATATACATCAAACGCCAATATACAACACCGGTATGTCGGCATTTGGAACATGTTTTCCAGCAAGAAAACGATGTCGTTTTTGAACACGGTGTAACATACGAAGCTGTCACGGGTTATATGCTTCATCGCCGTTTGAATCAAGAAGTTTCGTGCCGTGACTCCGGTCGGTTTACATTCGATGACACGGTCGATCAAACTTTGAATCTGTTCTAACACTTCGAGAACTCTTCCGATTTCTTCCAGCGATTTATTGGACGGTCCAGGGCGGCGGCGATGATTGTCTTCGTTGGAGATTTCGTCGACTAAACGAGCGTAGGACCTGATAAACGCGGTGAAACTCTCGGGGTCCGATGACGAAACGTCACGGAAATTGCAAGGGTATAAAGAGATTGAACCATTGGACCGATTGATTAATAGTTCGGTTCGAAAAAGGCTGTCTTCGGGCGACGACCGAAGTAGTCGGTGAAGTAGGAGTAAGCATTTTAATGCGACTCGCCAGCTTCGGGTTTTACCCAAGCGGCGAGCGAAACCAAGAGAGAAAGCTCGGCAACACGGTGGAGAAATGGCGAATAGCCGGAGCAATTGGTGGACGTATTTGTCGGATAACGGAGAACCGTTCGGAGCCGTTGCTTTTACAATGATGTGATCAACGTTGCAAAGGCCCCCCATGGTGGCGATTTTGGCGTAGCTAAGGCATGTATGCTCTTTTAAAGCATTGAAAGCTTGTTGAAATGATTTAGTCATGGTTTTTAGGGAAACCCTAAAGAAAGGTTTTCTTTTTTGGTGTTTTGGGGTCTAAATGCATGGAATTTATGGCATGGGAATTGGTTATTTATGGTCGTTTATTATATGTTAAAAAAAAGGTTAAAATATGTTGTTAGTCCCTATATTTTGAAAAAGTTTGAGATTTGATCCTTACATTTAAAAGGTTAGAAGTTAAGTCTTTGTACACTTTAAATTTAAAAATCCCATTCCAAACATTAAAATCGTAAGTATTTTTCTTCAAAATATATCAAATTGACATGTTGTTTAGACTGCTATCATTTGAAATTACTGTTTTAAAAACCAAACGAATGTTCGAATGTGTTAGACTATCGATTCAACCATTGATCTAACAATAATTAAATAAACAATTAAAATTTTGATAAAATTTATTAAAATTTGTATATACATATTCAACCACCTATTTATTGTCCATTTTTTTTCTATCAATTTTAAATGATTTGCTCAAAGGCTAGCTTAATACTTTTGTCCAGATCGATATAACGGCTTGTTCGTGGTCCAACTTATCCAATTCCAACATTGTGTGACATGCCATATGGTTGATGTAAAATAAACTTATTAAGTTAACAATTTTCAACAGAAACTACCAATCACGATAATAATAAAATTTCTAAATCGAAAAAGTAAAAAGAATAATTTTAAAATATACGGATTAAATCTCAAATTGTATAGAAGTACGGGATTAACAACATATTTTAACCCTGGGAAAAAAATAATAATAGGTTTCAAGATTTACTATGCCGTTGGATTGATCGAAACTAAGCTACAATTACGAGAAAAAAAGTGTTTTGGTTTTAGTGAACTAAATAAAAATATGAAAAATTAACGTAGTTGTCAACAGATTGGGCAAAATAAAATATCTTTATTTAATGACTTTGTTGATGCCTTTTGGTGATTAGGGAGAATTTTTTTATTTAATTAATTTAGATTTAAATTAATTTAATCATAAAAAAAATTAATATTACAAACATAAAATGATTACACCATGTAATTAAAAATGATCCGAAATTAAATTAAATAAAATTTTAAATAATCTATAATAATCCGATCCAAATTTAACTTAAAATTGTTTGGAATGAATCGAAAGAATGACAACTTAGAACTTGGTTTGTACTTGGTCGACAAATACAATTATTATTATTACTATTATTATTATGTTAATTAAATTACGACACTAAATTAATAAATTAAAATATTAGGGATGAGCTTTTCAACGGGAGAATCAATTCGAAGTACTAAATGTTAAGAAGATAAGAAGAGTACTTCATTTGGCATATATGAGAAACAGGGATGAAGTTAGAAATTTTTTTGGGTTGAAATTAAATTATATATGTTTATGATAGTAAAATTATAATTTCGTCATTTTAATAACTTATATCTTTATAATTTTTAAAGGATTAAATTAAATTTTTATTATTTTTTAGGCCGTTAAACTGTAATTTTATTATTAATAATTTAAAATTTTATAAATTATAAAATAATTTTTTTTTCTATTTTAGGAGGTTGGGCACCTGCCAATACCCTTAGATTTGCCCTGATGGCAAACATATAAGAAAATCCAATGTATAGCAAGAAATTAAGAACTATACATGTAAGTTTTTTAAGGTTATAATCATAATTGTTTATAATAAGTACAAAAACAAATAAATAATTTAATAAATTAATTTACGAGACTAAATCTAAATCAAACTCATATGATGAGATTTGAAAATATTAAATTTCACTTTTACACACATAACTATATTAGAAATAGTGTGTAGTTAAAAGGTAAGCAAGACCTTGGCCTCCTATTTATTAGATGTTTCTCGATTCGATCTTATATATAGGTATTGAATAGTGGCAGAGATAGAAAAAAAATTTTGAGGCCAAAATTAAATTGTATATTTTTACGATAGTAAAAATGTAATTTCATCATTCTAATAGTCTATACTTTTATAATCTTTAAAAAGTTAAATCAATTTTTTTATCATTTTTTAGGGGTCAAAGTATAAATTTACCATTACTAATTTAAAATTTTATAAATTATAAAATATCTAAATGTAAAATTTACTATTTTAAGGGAGGCTAACCTCCTACCAATCCCTTAGCTTCACCCTAATACCGAAGTTTAGGAATGGCAATAAAAAGACACTTCCAATATGACTAAGAAAATCCATGTAAAATGTAATTAAGCCACATTTTAACTTCCTGGTACCTATTCTAGCGTCGCCTTTGAATTTATTAGTTACATATCTCTGAATTCTTGGTAAGGGTTAGATCTTTTATAAAATGTTGATTAGATTAATTGGCCAATATTTTGATTATTGGTCAAATTATGATTATGTTGAAGATTTAATCAATATTACTTTTAGGAGTCATAATTAAATATATCAATAGTTTTTATTAAATTTAATCATTATAGGTATTGAATTTAATAATTGAGTTTAACTTTGACTTATTATTTATTTAGTTCATATATTTAAATATAAACATTCAAGATTTTGAGGTTGTTTTTTTTTCTTACATAATTTATAAAATTACCTATAGGCCCTCGCAAACTAATAAATAAGAGGATAGTACGCTTCAGTACATTCGAACTCACGTCCTTCTATATTGAATTTTATGTCGAAATTGGTTATTATAAATTTAGAATATTAAAATTAAGTCAAACAAAGTATATGAAAGTGAAATCAAAATTATGACTTTTAATATTAATAATAATTTTAATTAATAATATCATCCTAACACTAACATTTTTGTAATGATATTAAGAGTAATTTATTAACTAAATAAGAATTTAATCATAATTTTTCTTGAATATTATTTTGTTAGAAATATACTGTTAAAAGAGTTTTTTTACAAACATACACATCTCACAATTCACGTGTTGAGGCCAATAGTAATGCATCAAGACACACAGACATGCACGACTTTTGAAATGCCTTATTTACATGCAAGAACACGAACTCCATCCACTAGGTTTTTCATCAGATTTGGACTCTTCAACTTTTTTAGGTTTAATTTCTGAGGAATCTCTTAAAGATTTTTCCCTAATTTTCTCCATGTCAGGTTTTCCATCAAAATTCAACTCCCTAGTTTTAACTTCTGGGGAAAGAATTTCTAAGGTTTTAGAAACTTTTAAAGAACCTTCTTCTTGTGAAGATTTTTCCCTGTTCTTCTGCCTATGAGGTTTCCCATAAGAAATCAATTCTCCGCTCTCGGTTTTAACTTCTAGGGAATCAAAATCTTGCGCAGACTTTTCCCTAATTTTCTCCACACGAGGTTTCTCATCAGAAATCAACTCCTCATTCTTGATTTTAATTTCCAGGGATTCAGAATCTTGCGAAGACTTTTCCCTAATTTTCTCCCTCTTTATTTGAAGAAGCTTATTATATATACACCAAGGAAAGCTAATGAAAGGTTCTTGATCAGCCTCATTGTTATTTGAACCCCAAAAACTTGGATGGTATGTCACATGGTACCAAGCTGAAGCTTTTGCAAACACATCCTCTACACTAGGACTCGCATTCTCATTGAACCAACTCTTGGCTTCTCTTCTCAACGATCTCACAGCTAAATTTACGGCTTCTAAATCGACTTTCCGATCGAAAGATTTAGCTAATTTCAAGATACAACCGCCGATGATCTCGGCCTCGGTTTTGACCCCGTAGGTACGCATTAGGTTAGCTAATTTATAATCATATTGTTTCTTGTTATGAACTGCATCATTGACATAAGCTAGAAAGCCTTCGAATTCCATATCGGGGTCATACAAACGTGTCGCTATTGACTTGGTGAAGTGTTTACGGGTACTAACCTCGGCTTCAATGCTTTTCACCTCGCGGTAGAGATGGCCGATCACGGACTGTGATTCGTAGGTGAACTTGTCAGGCTTTTCCATGAAATCCGGGTATTCTTTGGCGCGTAAACGATGGGGTATTTTGGCTGGAATGCCGGTTTTGGGGAAGTCGACCGCGACGGACGATAGCTTGGCAAGCTCGATGCATTGTTCGCTAAGTGCCTTTGTGGGCTCCTTGTCGGCGAACACCGTGTGGGCATTAGAAATGATGCCCAAGCTATCATTGAGAATATAATTTGTGAAATACTCCGCCACCTCCTGCACATTTAAGTGTGTATATATAATTGAGTATACTCATATCAAATAAGCACTTGTATCTAACACACTTCATACCTGAGAAATAAAGTTATATATAGTAAAAATAATAAGTAAATTAGTTCCTATACATTAGATCAATGAAAAAATTGGTCTTATGATCCATGTATGTCAGTATGAAATACACATGACATCTAACATATAGGGATTAATTTGTTATAAAGGCTTTCATGGTAATTTTACTGTTATAAGACATGCTTGCTGCTTTTTTTAGTATATGATTTGAGCAAATACCTCTATGGTAACATCATGGTCTAACAGGGTACTTTGTGCAGCACCATAATCCATGGGAGGATATCTGCAGGGGGGAATGAGATCTTCATCCCAAGAAACGAAATATAGATCGCCATCCAGATCGCTTCCTGAACATTCGTTCGGATGGGGTCTGTATGATCACGTAAACAAATTATTTAGTTTGAAATATTAAATACATATTCGGGTATGATTCTCAAGCAACATAGTAAATAAGTACAAAAGTGCATTTGAGTATTTGATAGTCATACCTATGGCCTTTCTGTGGGAAAACAACGCAATCCACCATGTGACGCAGAACGACGGCATCCACGGCCTCCAGAACTCGTAGGTCACCGGGGTGCAAACACGGATTTTTGGCAATGACGACCTTCCCTTCAACAACATGGCAGTTTTGGTATGACCTTCCGTCGCCGCTCGAAGATTGGCTTGGTTTAGTTGAGTATTGGACAAACACTTGACCGTATTCAAGTGTCCCTGTTTCATCTAAGCACCCCATCAGAATTCCTCCTTTGTCAATCGAAATCCTTGTTCTAGTCCTTAGATCTAGCAGCTTCGACGCACGGATCGTTCGTAGCATCATTGAAAGGAATGGTTCCGAGTCCGGTTTGTAGCCGCACAAAAGCATTTCTCTTAAAACCCTTACAATTTCACCATGGTGTATGCTTTCCATTGCCTCCTTTGCCTTTTCTGGATCCATCAACATTGCATCCAGTCGAGCCAAAAACACTTTCTGCTTCGCCTCGAAAACACTATCCTTGACCCCAAGTGTCGACATAAGTATGATTATTTGTCTATTAAGGTAACAAGTGTGGTACTTGCTCCAAGACAAAACATCAAGACTCGTAGAGTCCGCTTCGAACTTCTGCATACTTTTCCTTAACGATAACTTCACCGATGATGAGGGATCAACAGCTACAACTCCTTTGTAACCACCATATCGAATTTGAAACGCAGATGGAGTACGTCTCAAGCCACATTTCCATGCTACTTGCTTAGCAAGTTTAGCCGATATTTTCCCGATACCATCGGAGAAGTTATACTTATTCCCACCGGTTTCAACTTCAATGTCGGGAATTATCTCGATTTCATCCTGACGAACTTCTAAAGTTTCCCTCGATGAGCTTAAAGATTGGCCTAACCTAGCTGCATATTTCGCCACATTCCTAATAACATGAATATGACCCATTTGTCCTCTTATATCATCAGCAGTAAGCCCAGGCTTGGATGCGAACATCCAGATTGAATTCTCTCGTAACTGACTAGTTGAACAAGCAAGAAACTCAAATTTCTTATCGCCAATAAGTATCCCGTTTCTCAAAGTTGTTAATATCCTCTGAAATATCCTAGTAGGCTTCCCATCGGTACTAGATGTACTCGACGACAAATCCGTTGAATGTATCTTCCCAAGCTCCTCGTCAACGAAAGAAACTCGTAAAAAGTTATCAATATCTTCAATATACTTACGAAGGACCCTGTTTGAAAGATTAACATCTGGACCGCTGAAATACACTTTAGACGGCGTCAGTTGAATCCTCCTTACCGCTACTAACCCTTCATCGAGTTTGGGTGGTCGAGGACGCTTTTCGGGCTTACGATACTCCTTGTACTGATCATTCAGCCACTTGACTGGATCATAACAACAATCTTTGAAACCAAACATTTTCTCCAATGCATGTTCTATGAATAAAGTTTCTATCCTGCAGGGATCAACAAGCTCAAAGAACCTGGAATCAAGTGCCGTGGGAGGCAAGTAACCGTGCTGGAGCAAAGCATTCACTTTGAACAAGATGTTGTAAGGCAAATCAAAGCCTGGTGGTGGGGTTATTATGGGGACAAGATCGGCGTTGGATGAAAATGGGGAGCCGGGTTCGATGACGAAATTGTCTTCGATTTTCTTGTAATAAAAACTGGTGTCGAACCTTGGGAGCTGAACTGATCGAGGAAGCTCTATGCACATGCCGAATGATTGACCAATACAATGGCCTGGTGTAAAATCTACTTCTCTGACCCATTGCTCCTCGTCTGTGAGTTCCTTGGAAGAGCTGAGAGCAATTGATGGATCTTTTTCATAGATCCTAGGGGCTCCAAGTAACTAGAATATAAAATAGATGGCGAAAAAAGTCAATAATCCCCATGATATTGTGGCATAAATAAAATACTAAGTACTCTTATTAATTGGACTTCAATTATTAAATTAAATGAGTAGAGAGGTTGGTTTATATTAAAAATAGAAAGATTCAATTCTTAAAATTAAAAATAAAAAAATTAAATTTTAAATATATAAAGAGTACAAGGATTGAGAGTGGAATTAGGCCTTTTATATAATATCTTTAAATCCAACATCTTCAACTTTATTTTATTTTTTCTAATATTTATCCAACAGCACAAAAATCTCATAACTTACTCATAATACCGATGTCTATTCTCCAAACTAAAAACAGCTTAAATCCAGTTATATACGATAATGGGGTAAAATTGCAGTACTAGTCCCATAGTTGCCTCTCTATATTTTTAAAATGAGCAAAATTATGTCCTTGTACATTAAAAGAAATAGTAAAATTATCGTTTTCATAATAGTTGAATAAAAAATATTAATTTAATGAGATTCTTTTAATTAAATGATGTGACTTTAAAATATGATATTACATATTCACTCAACCCATTCTAACTTAAAAAACTTAAACTATTTGCATTTTAACTATTGCATTTAATAAGGGAATGACATGAAATCAGGTTAAATGCAACTGTTTTAAACTAGAATAGATCCCGTAAATATATTATATCCCTTAAAAATGCCACTCCATATTTTACATTAATATCACATATTTCAAACATTAACAAAAATAATCATTTTACTCCTATCAAGTATAATATTTTTTTTAGCATAATGATTTATTTGACCCTTTAATTTTATAAAAAAATTTATTTTAGTTTTTCATTTAATCTTTCATCTTTTTTAACTTTTAAACTTGCATTGAATTATTAACTTTGCTGACATGACATTCACATGGCAACATTAACAATTCATTAATTACAAATGTAACATCCACATAGTTTGTCAAACTTGTCCATTCATTTACAAAAATAATTTTAAAAGCTAAAAAAAGTAAAAATTAAATGAAAAGTTAAATAATTTTTTTTGTAAAATTGAAATGCTAAATAAATTATTATCTCAGCAATCTATATTTATTTGTATCGGAAATATGAAATCGATCCAAATTAAAAGTAATGGACTTCAAACATACCTGAATGAGCAAACATTTCTTGGTGTGGTCAGGCACATAATGTAACACCATCTGCCAAACGTTGTCATTGTAAAGCTCGAGCTTGTAGTCGACACCGTTGTAAGACAGAAAGAAGTATAACTTGTCCAATTTTTGACCATACTTGAACGAAACATGAGATTGGTTCCAAAGCACAATGAATTTGTCTTTTGAAGCTGGACTACCAAAATGTAACATCAAGTCATCAATGCTGTGGAGATCAAACCTGGGCTTTTGTGGGATGATGTCGTGTTTCAATGACCAGGCTTTCAAATAAGACTCGTTGTGCCAAAGTGCTTGACTTGAGGTCCACGACAAGATCCTTTCCACATCTTCCATGTTTTTGAATTGTACCTAGTCAAAGATAGAAATTTTATTCGAAGGATGGAGATAAAATGGTAAAATTTTAAAAAAAATCGGTGTTAAAAAAAACTTAGTTAAAATAACTTAAATTTAATATTTTAATTTAGGAGCAGGCTTAAAAGAAATTTTTTCCATCCAGCCAAGGGGGCGAACCCGCTGCCTACTTCCTTGTGTACCTTGGCGAAAGATCTCGAGCCTTCTTTGTGACTAACTTTTACAGTCTCCACGGTTCCTTCACCAGTGTAGTTCTCGAGGAGTTGCCTCACTTCGTCGATTGTTACGGCTGAAGCAAACCCGTAGAGCTTAATTGTCTTGCTCATTTCCTCGAACTGCAACTTCACTAACACCCAAAAGAATAAAAATAGAAATTATTGCTAACAAACAAGTTATTAGAGAAAAAGGAGTAATTTTTTTTGTAACAAATTGAAAAAAATAATTTTATGAGACGAATTTAATTTAAAATATGATGTAAATTTTTAAAATATCTAATTTGTTCATAAAACTTGAATGCAGGATTCGAATTCTTTAAATTACAATAAATTATGTAAATATATCACATCATATTTTAATTTAATATCACATAAATATATCACACAAAATTAACATTTGTTTATATTTCTAATGCACAAATCCCTACCATAATATAATGAACACACTTTTACCTATCCCAACATAAATATGAGAACATGATGTTCTCAATATGTAAAATTAATATATATATATATCAATATTACAATATCAAAAATATATCTATACTCAATATTCAACCCTAAATTCAAATAACATAAAATAAAACTATTATAATTGCATTCAAATATTGGACTTCATGGATGGTTTACGCTTTCATTTAGCTTTAATTTAATTAATCAAAACTAAATCAAGTTTATAGCTGCTTTGATTATTACAACTGCTTGGTATTTTCTATAATGTTACTATGTTATTTGAATTTATTCTATTTAAAATGTATTTTTGTTTCACGTAATCACGTCTATGCTAACACACACTTATGAAAACATAATCTTGTAAATGTATATGAAGTTTTTAGAAAAAAATGATACATATTTCGGGCCATATTATTAGTCATCCTTTAGAAAAGAAAATCAAATTATTTTAAATTTGGGGAAATTTAAAATTTCTCCATATAGCTTTCGGCTATGACTTAACAAATTTGATGATCTAATTCAAATGGCGCAATAAAAACATAAAAGCAATATCAAATTCAAAGAAAAATTATTAGAACATTCTTGTACTGTGTTCTTGACTCACTTCTTTTATTAATTTAATCTCTACAATATTTTAATTATTAATAATCCTTCAATTTCTTGAAATACGTATTTTCAACACTAAAATCAACTTTTTTCATTAATTCACAAACTAATTTGACATAATTTTCTTTTAAAAAAACACATGATCTCAAAACGATATATCGCATGATCGATTAGAGAGCAAATTATAACCAAAAAGAATCAAATTTTCAAAAAAATAGTGCACATACCTTCAATAAAATTTGGCCCAAAAATTTGCAAAAAAAAAAAAGAAAAAAGAAAAATCGAGTCAGCCGTGAATTAATTCAAAAGTAAAGAAACAAAAGATGACGAAGAATTAATCATGGCAAAAAGCAAATAAAAAAATAAAAAAGGATCAGAGAAACTCACCAGACTTGGAAAGAGAGGTATGGGACCGAAGAAAAATAATTACGAAAAGAATCTAAAGATTCAAAACACAAACAAAAAGAAGAAAACAAAAATATTAGAACAAAAATTCAAAGTAAAACAGAGAGATTAAAACGAAGAAGGAAAAAGAGATTTTTAAAAAAAATCGAAGAACAGAGAGAGACTTTACTTGAATTTGAAAATGGGAATTCACAACAACGAAGAAAATTTGAGAGATTTTTGGAGGACAAAAGAAAATCAGAGGAAAAATAAGAAAACTAAAAGAGAGGGAGACAATGTGAAATTGTGGCGCCAAGAAACTGATATTTAAATGAGAAAAAGGAAAATAAAAGTGAAGGTTTTTGGAGATTCTATGCTTTGGATTGAACGGTTAATTGTAGAATTGTCCTGATAACGTAAGGGAGATGACGTCAGGTTCTCCCTTCCCCATTGGGTTTGATCATATACCGTTTAACTTTGTTGAGATCGAAACGTTTCTAAATTCAATTGGTTAAAAAATAGGGTTAATTCACCATACATCCCCAAATTATAACATTTGTTCTAAAGTGGTCTAAAACTTTAGAAAATCCTAATTATATTCCTAAACTATCGAGGTTTTATTAATAAGGTTATTCCATTACTAAAATCATTAATTTAACCGTTAAATGATATGTCAAGTCTTATATGGCATAGTTTAAAACGAAAAGTTTAAAGAAAAATGAGTGTTGTAAAAATTTTGTTTTTGAAATTTTCGAAACTTTTACAAAAGCCTTGGCGCTCACTCTCTTTTTTTTTCGATTTTATTTTATTTTTAGTGTTTACTTTTAAAAGTTACGTGGTAACGTTTTACTTTTCCTTAAAATTTTCATGTAGAATGACAGTCATAATTTGGAGATGTTTAATGCAATTAACTCTATTTTTTTATATTAATAAGTTGGTCTAATTATGTGGCTTTCATAGTATTCTTTGAACTTTTGAGATTTATGCTCTTTACTTTTAGTTTCAGACATTTAGGGTCTGTTTGATTGAAGGAATTGATTTTCCGGAAAATCATTTCCAACTTTTCCAGCGTTTGATTGGCGGAAAACATTTTCCATTTGGAAAATGAACTCCAAAACAAGGGAAAATGGGTTACACTTTAGGGAAAATGTCTTACCCTTTCAATTTCCGTAAGACATTTTCCGTTCTCTCATCTCTATCGCCTCCTTCATTCCTTCCTTCGTTTCCGGTAGAAAATTGCTTCTATTTATCAATTTTCCAGTAACTTGTTTTTTTAATTATTCAATACTTGTTTTTTTAACACAATTACAAATAATTTATTTGATATTAATTTTTTTCAATTTATAACGATTAATATGTGGCTTAATAATTGAGTATTATTATAAATAAATCATTGCAATATATGTAAAAATAATATAAAATATAGAAAATTATTAATATATATCAATATATGTAAAAACAATTTTTTCGAAAAATATTTTCAGGAAATCTGCCAAACAGCCGAAAACATTTTACACAGATTCAATCAAACACCAGAAAATATTTTCCAGTAAATTATTTTACAGAAAAGTAAAACATTTTCCCGAAATCATTTTATGGAAAATATTTTACTGGCAATCAAACAGACCCTTAGTCTTTATGTTTATCAAATTTGAAAATTCAAATTCATTTTTTTAAAACTTATTGAGGGGTCAGTTCTTTTATTGAGAGAAATTTTTGAATTGTTACACTATGAGCAGTGAATCATACCCTCAAATAATTGAGGCATTAATGTTCTTAGATGTCTATGCTTAATTTTAAGCCTGAATTTTTGTTTCCCTACTTCATGAAAAGCCCAAAGAGGTTCACGGAATTTTGACAGAAGCACATAGGTCCAACAAAAGAATATTGTGTTAGATTTTGATTATTTTTAATATTATAACAATGTGTTTAATTTATTTTGTATATATATATACACTAGTTTGCTTAGCTAACTAGAATTTCATAATAAAATAATTTAATTTTAGATAAAATAAATTAGAGGACGCCTTTCAAATGGATTTATCTAATTAAAAGTTATTATGCGGTAAAATTATATTTTAATTTCTTAATCATGAAAAAGAAATTCTATTTAGTCCTTTTAAAATTGATAAAATTATACGTTAATACAAAATAAAACTACACTTTAACCTCACAAAAAAGTTTTAATTCAATTTTAGCTCCCCTAAATAAAATTGGATTCGCCCTTGGTTGAAATGATAATATTGAAAATTTGAAATTTTATTGTTTAAGTTCGAGTCTTATTTTAGCTTAAATTTTTCCACTAAATTATTTCGGTCTCGATTATTTTTAATTGTCAAACAGTATGATTACATTTATACCATTTTAAATTTAAAGAAAAATAATTTAAAAGTATATAACTTTTTTCTTTAATTTAAAAAAGAAACTTGGTAATTTAAGTTTGGTGATTCTTTACCTTTATCAAGGTTCAAAGTTATGCTTTATTTTACCAATGAGGAAAAAGAACTTTGCTTTGGAGATTTCAAAGTATGGAAAGGCTATAACTTAGCTATTGCTTCATTTATTTGATTACTCAAATTTGGTGCTAACTTTATAATAGACAAATGGAATCCAGAATATATATTTTTTGGTTGAGAAAACAAGCGATTAACTGCTTATAAATGTTAGGCTCTTAAGATGAATTTTGATATGCGGTACATTTATCTGTGGTTAATGTAAAAACAACGGTGGTGGTGAGATTAATTACTGTAACGATATTGTAGCATGAGACAAAAAATAAATTAAACACACCGCACCACACCCAATCACCCATTCAAATCCACCCTTAATCCAGTTACTCTAATAATATCATCTTTGATTAATCTCGTGAGAGGTAGAAGAGGGATCCCAATATTTTCCATTACGGACCCATATCTTAGCGCCCAAGCAAATAAGCAATAGGAAATCAGCACAACAGTTTGCTATTCTTTTTTAAGATTTATCTAACAAATGCTTAGTTGTAATTTTAAATAAATAATTAAAAAATATATTATGGTGAAAATATTATTAACAAATATATTAATCAAAAGTTGATATTAAAAGTAAATAAGGCTTTAGTTGAAATGTTAAAATTAAAATTTTAAAATTTAAAATTAAAAAAAAAGTTCATATTAATGTGTGTTATTTTATAAAAGGAAGAATTTTAGAAATTGTTCAACTGAGTTGAGACTTAGTTATTGATTAGCGAGGGAGACTAATTCAGTCAACCATTTAAATATAGTGCAGATAATTGTAATACTATTTAAATGTAGTAATTGAAATTTAAAAGTGTTTTTTTTTAAATAATAAGAAATTATATTATTATAAAACCTTTAATCGAGTTTAGCATAGAGATGTTAATAGGTTGAGTACGACGAAGTGAGTCTATACATAATATTAATATATTTCATACTTGCTCTAGCTTAATTGATAAAAAAATGTGATTCTCAAATTTTATTTAAGCACAAACATTTACAATTGGTGAATGAAAATTTGTTTTAGGTCCATTATAGTAATTTTTACAGAAAATGCTATTTTTAGATTAATATGTTCTAATTCAATATAATGGCTAAAATGCTAAATAAGTTTTCCAAAAATAATTACAAAATTAATTATGCCCCTCGTAAAAAATGCATTCAAATGAGTTTCTTAAATCGTGATTTGTACTAAATTGAACATATTAATTACGTTATTTTTTTGCCCAAATTTTTGATGAAATGTTAAATGTTGATGTGACAGTTAAAGTTAACATAAAAAAATGACGCTAAATTTTTTTTATTGATTTTTAAATTATTTGATAATGATTTAATTAATTTTTAATTATTTTACAAAGTTTTTTTAGCTTATATATACATTTTAAAAAAGTATCAAAATAAATATGAAGTTCTCGATAGAAGAGAAAGAACCTCAAGTACCAAATTAAACATTGAAGCGAAATACAGGTGCTAAATAATATATTAACCCGAAAAGCAACACTTAAAAAGGCAACAAAAATACATTTAAAAGAGAATAGTGGTGGCAGCACTAGTGTAAATTTAAAAGATGAAAAGCATAACCCACTGAAGGCTTAGTCGGAAAGTTGCTCACAAAGAGAGGTAACTTCCCTTTTCCTTTTTATTCTTCTGTTTCATTATTCAATTCATTTTGATTTGTTTTTTAATTTGTAGTGTTCGATTTTGTGTTTGAATTTTCGAGATTGACAATTCGATGTGGAATTATCTTTTCTTTGATTTACTTGTATGCAATTGTAGGTTTTGATAAACTGAAATTAACCAAAAAAACAGGACGCAGTGTAGTTTCACATAGGATTTTGGGATTTAGGGTTTTTATTAAAGTGGTTTTTGAGTGAAATTGTTGAAAAAAAGAGGAAAAAATGACAACGGAATCGCTCACAGGGTTTCACTTTGGGAATAGTTTAGGTTCTATTATGAATAAGTTCCAATCAGATGCTATGAACACCAGTTCCAAGATGATTCCGATCGGTGGTTACTTTGTACCGCCACTGCACATGATATTGCCGGAGAATTCCAGTACCACTTCCCCTGCTTTGATCCAACCCGGAAACCCTTCCGGCTCTTCCCTCGATTCTGTTGCAGGGTTCCAGCATGATATGGGGTTTGCTACTGAATGGTCTACTGAGGAACAATATATATTGAAGGATGGCCTTGAAAAGTATGTTGTAATTCTGCTTTTCATTCAAAGTCTTTTGGTGATGTATATGCATGTTTATAATTTGAAATAATAATATGAGTAATGTGTTGAATTGGTCATAGACTCATAGTTAAAGTAATAGATTACCTAATTATGTTACGAGGATTGTTGTGTGCTTTTGTGTATGATTTTTATGATAAAACTGGTTTTATGGGGGTACTTATTAGCTATGTTACTCGGATTCGGGTATGGTTGTTGTATATTGGTATTTTTCTGACAGGGGTATATTGACACTTTCAAAGTTTTCTATGTATTTGAAGGGTCACATTTTTATACTTATGTCCAAATAGGTGTTGGACATGGGTGTTGGATAGGGTTACTTCAATAAAAATGAAGAGTTGTAGCAAACATAGCTTAGTAGGAAAATAAAAAAAAAATGGTACTAATTGTTTATTTTCATTTCATTCTACATGTACATAGATATAAAGAGGAACCAAATATTATGAAGTACATAAAGATTGCGGCTGTCTTGCCTGATAAAACCGTACGTGATGTTGCATTGAGGTGCCGGTGGTTGCAAGTAAGCTCCATGCTTTTTTAATAATGAATTTCTACCATCATTGCTACTGATTTCTATTGCCAAGAAAGATGAGTTACCGTTGACATTAAGATATAAAGGTAGTTTTTGGAAATTGGCAGAGAAAGCGAAGGAAACCTGAAGAACTTAATGCTGGAAAAAAGGTGAACAATAGGAAGGTATGCTGATGAATCTTTGAATTATTAGTGGATATGATTGTCCGTATTCTAATAACGATTACTTCCTTAGTCATGAGTCATGACATGTTAACATGCTGCTAGAGGTCGAAATAATCGATGTTCAACTCCACAAGGACCTTTGTTAAAATTTTTCTTATTGGCTAAATTAGTGCTTGAATGGTAAGATGAATTTAAGAGTAAACTGTTTAAATTTGGACAATGGAGCATAAAATTTAAGGCTTGAATATAAAATAGACAACAGTAACTCGCTTTAATAGCTGAGCTCATTTTCAGTTCTGCTATCATGAGTCTTATTGAGTTAAGGTAGTTTTGTTCAACCACTCATTTGTACCAATCCTAAAAATAATTTTGGAACCATTTTATTACGCTTCATATACATACATGGATGAATATCTATCCCACTTTTCTTGGTTGCTTTCCTTCTTCAAGTCAAATTACAAACAAAACTGCTAATTATGGCCCATAAGTTAACATTAATTAAATTGCCTGCATCTCAATTTACTAAGTTATATTCCTGTTTTAATTTCCTGAATTGACTATTATTTTTAGGATATATCGTGATTGAGGAACCAGTATTCTAACTATCCTACTTCTTCAGGATAAGCAGGTGGAATCATCTTCGAAGATGAATACGCCTACAGCTCTGCCGCAAAACATGGCTGCATCTCCATTCATGATGCACCATCTGGACCAGATCAAAAGAAAGCCTTCTGAAGGTCTGTAATCTCAAGTCCTTTAGGACAAACTTTTGGGTAATGTTCATAAATAATGTTTAGCTGCTTGCATCAGTCAAAACTGAAAAGAAAGCCTGTGAATACCTGCAAAATGATGGTAGCCTAAATATGTGTGGCATTTAAAAATAAAGTGAAAGAGTTGATTCATAATTGAAATTCACATGTATACATCTATTCATATGGTTGAGAATCCAAACTTCTTTTATAAGCTTGCAACATTCTCCTTTGACCCAAGGAAAAAAAGAGTCATTTTGATTCCTAAGGTATTGAACTTTTAATCATCATACTCCGAAGCCTTCAAAAATACAAATTCGTAGACAGCAATGCCAACTTGTCATTCTAATCCTATCTTTATAATATTGAAACATCAAATAATTAGAAATGGAATTTGAGAAGGTATCACAAGCCTTGCTGTTGATGGCGTATAGGTATTGCATCATTAAAGAATATTGTTCTGAATTGAGGCTTTTGGCAACATGCCTGCTTGTGTTCGTAGTAGAGGGATTAGGATAACTTGAATTACATGTACACTGACCTGCTAAAGGTATTAATTGATGTTAATCTACTTGTTTGTTGTGTATTTTCAGGAATAAGTGGTACAACAATTATGCATCTCTTGAAGCAAAATGCTCAAGTTCTTAGTCAAATCGCATCCAATCTTTCTTTGTGTAAGGTGATTGTATGATTCCTAGTTCACAGCAATTCTTTTAATTGATGAATGTTGATGCCATTAGAGTCGGAATTGGAATAGCTGGTGAAACTAGGGGAAAAAATTGATTTATTATCACTGTCCAGAACTTTTAGCTTCATTTACAAACTGATATAAATGGCATATAATATAACTGTTGGTTCGTCATTAGGATTATAGAACATATCAACAGTCAAATGGTGTTTCAATAGAGATTGTCATGGACTCAAATCGTTTCTTGTTCTGTTTAATGTACTAATATAAATCCTAAGTCTATTTCTTTACATCATATATGATTCTCGGTGACAGTCTTATCTGGCAGGCCTATTAAGCAAAGCTTTTATGTACAGTTACAGGATAACATTGATCTCTTTTGTCATGCAAGGAACAACATTACCGCTGTCCTAAAAGAGTATGTGCCAATGTGGATTTTCTTTATAATTATCAATTGGTGATCAATTCTCTTTACAAGCATTTCAGCTTTTTGCAGCATGGCAGATATGCCAGGTTTAATGAGTCGGATGTTGCCATTGCCCGTATCTGTCAATGAGGAGGATTTAGAAAATAGCATCTTGCCTTATGCAACTCAGGTAAGTTATTGTGAGCTTTCGAGAATCAGAATTCCTTGATTCTAGTATGGCCTAAGACAGAAACAAAACAAAAACTAACCATATTTACTGGAAACAGAACAATAAAGAGAATAACAACCTGATCTTATCCCCAACAATTAGGAATTCGACTACTTGTGGAACCCCGGTATGCTTTTATCACCTTCGTTTCGACATACAACCTTTCATCTAGTCATTCTTAGTGTGCGGTTAGGTCATGAAGCTGAGCACTGAAATGTGTTATAGGATCTGGTTGCTCATGCTACGTTTGGACAAAGATCAAGATGGTCGGGGGTTTGAATTTTAGACCTCAAATGGTGGAAAACTAGTTGCTCAACAAGGCAGTAAGTGATCTTGTGTTGGTCATGATGGCATGCTTTGTGCACTTGTGTTACCATGTTTTGTTTGTTCTTCTTCTGTGTCCAGTCGATTTTTGGCACAGAAGGCAGATTCATTTCAAGGAGTCAAGGAGCTGATAGGGAATTCCGGAATTGCTGAGATTGAAGTCGGATTATATCAGGTCCGTGTAACTATTACAACAAATTTTATACTGTAAATGCATGACATACTGGTTGGTTGTTCTTCCTCTTTGCGTACACAAACACTCAATTCACATATTAGGTGCTATAATGGAAATTTTGTATAGATCCCATTCTTTTGGAACCTGAAATCTCACTGTTCACTTGATAGATGTTTTATTTGTATGACATAGATGTAGACGTGTCAAATCTAGCCCAAAACCGAGAACCAATGTTTTTTAAACTGGACTGGTGGTCAAACCGGTAAGACCACTAGTTCCCGGTTTGATCAGTCCGACCGGTTTGTCCAGTCCAATTGGTTCCTCTGGTTCGATTGAATAAATTGATACCAAAATCTAAAAATAGGAAAAAAAATTCGGTTCAATTGGTTTTACTGGCTGGTTTAAACCCTTTATTCTGGACCAATATCTCAGCTGGTTCTCAATTCAATCTGTCCGACCAGTTGGCCCGGTTTTAAAAACGGTGCCGAGAATGCAATCTGAATAACTTGAACCTGATATAACCTGGTTTGATCATAAAAAGTCAAATCACTTAAATTCCCAATTCAAATCTAAAAATGCCTTAGAATCAGAAATGATCTTGGACTCTTAACTCAAAAATGTAACCTAAATAATCTAACTTGAAAACCAGAAACTAAATTTTATCCGAATTCAAAATATTCTAAACCTGAAATACCCTATTCAAAGTAAATTGACTGTGTCTATATAATCAACTCAATTCATCCGATTTACAGGTCTATCTAAATGTCTCTCTTGTTTTTTGTGCATTTAATTAAATGTCCCAATTCTTTTTTGAGAAAATGATTTGATGGATGAGATGTTTAAAAGATTGATATTAAAAAAATTTGTAATAATTTGAAAGTCAATTATTTAGAGGTGAATGTATTTGAGGGGTCTTTTTATTTTAGGAATTTGATTAAATTAATTTTTTTATTAATAAATAGATTAATTTAAGTACGTAATTATTAAAAAAATTCAAATAAAGTCGACCCATTATTGTTTAGCAAAGTTAGTATTGAAATGTTTATGATTATGTAAATGAAATTTTTTTATGCTGAGTTAAATTCTTTTGAAGTTTTGTTGTTCTTTAAATAGAACTGAAATTGGAAAAATAAATTATACTGTTAATTCTATTATAATTTATTATTATTTAATTTTTTTAATAATATAGGCTAAATTGATCTATAATATTAATATACAGGACCTTTTTGATACTTGAATATTTGGGAATTAATATCAGAATTTGTATTGAATCTACTAATTTTTTTAAAAAAATAAAATATTAATAGAAATTTCAACATTATAAAAAATGGATTCATTTCAGCAAATTAAAGTGGAATTAAAAATACATTAAACCAAACAATACCTTCTACAACTCTAAAAAAAAAATAAAAATGGGGAAATCTTTACAATACAAACTCTACAAATATAAGTGGAAAAATTATGAAAGTTTCAATGGTGAAAAAAAAAAGAATTTGAAAAACACTTTAAATTCAGTGCCTGCAAAAAAAAAATCTTATTATATCAAACCCTTTTTCTTTTAAATGCTTAGTTGTTCCTCTCTAGGCAAGCTCTGAACGGTGTCCGACCACCGTCCCGGTGAATGTTCACTACTATTCGATGAAACTTGAGCCTCGGCCCTTACGTCTCTAATCATCTTCAAAACTTCCCGCATCATGGGACGGTTCTCGGGCACAAGAGCAATGCAAGCCATTGCTATGTTCAAAAGGGATTGAAGCTTCCCCTCGGACGTTTCGTTACCTGACGTAGGTTCGTCCCCAGATTCGGTCTCTTCCTCTCGAACCGATCTTACCCATTGAGGGATATCCGAGCCGTGTTCTTGAACAAGGTCTTGGAAGGGAGTTTTGCCCGTTAGGAGTTCAAGTAGGAGAACGCCGAAGCTATAAACATCGGCCGGCTGAGTCGATGATTTTCGGATGTCCCGACATTCGGGTGCCCTATAGAAAAAAGTGGCCGCACTTGGCTCTTCTGGTGACTCGGGGTCTCGGAATAACGTGAGACCATAATCCGTAAGGCATGATTCGAAGTCGGGGCCTAATAAAACGTTCGAGGATTTTAAATTCCCATGAGTTAAGCCTGGATTTTGGTGAATGTAAAGTAATCCAGAAGCTAAATCCTCTGCAATTTTAAGACAAGAAGTCCAATGAAGAGGCTTTCCACCACCATTGGTTCTTGTTCCTGCAAGGAAAAAGACCAGTTAAAAACACTTATGAAACATGTAATTTCCATGTTCCTAATTGAAAACCAATCCGGATGCCTTGCACTAAAAGTTAGATTACATTTTACTCTTTTCATTTAAAAATTAGATAAATTAATTCCTGTATTGATTTTTTAATTAAAAATTCTATTCATTCGTACTACTAAAAACTGACATAGCATGTACACCATTTTGACATACAGAGACATTTTTAATGGGACCAATTTGTCATTTTGAATAGAGGGATAAAACACAATTTAACTTTTAGTACAAAAACATCTATGGTACTTTCACTCAATTTTTGCTTAGTTTAGTTTAGAAAAATGAACATTTCGGTTTTTTAAAAACCAAAATATTACATATCAAAATCGGACCGAACCGAACCAGAATGTAAAAATGCCTAGAACCATTTAAATAATAATTTAAAATTTTACCTCAAACATCTACAATTTTCATAAACTTCATATTCCATAAAACTAGAAATTATATATAATATATACATACACTATTACAACCAACAAAATGAAAAGGAAAATAATGACACCATAGGGTTAATTGAATACATAACAAATTATAAAACTGAGAATTCAGAGAGTGGGGTGAAGGAACTGACAACAATAACATGCTGAAATGTCAGACCAACGCAGTTCCACAATGAGTTGTCAAAATAAAGCAAAACACTGTTATTAAAATTAGAGATGTTCATGGTATAAGTCGAATCATAATTCAATATTGTTTACTAGACTTAAACCCTATCTAAAATATTTTTTAAAAAAAATCTTATTTAGATATACTCAAATTTTTAGGATGCTTTTATTATAGAAAAAAGAAAAGGGCATTTAACGGAACAAACTAAGAGTATGTTTAGATGAACGGTGATTTTGATAAGATTGGATACTATAATAATACTATAGCGTGAGATAAAAAAATAAACTAAACACACAGTACGTATATCCAATTCTACACTAAATAAATTTTCAGCTACCGTAACGTCTATTTGTAGGCCTATAGAGAATGTAAGGAAACGCACAGCTTAGCTACTAGGACAGTCCCAACGAAACATTTCCCAATAATAGATTGTACTCTACTAAAACCACTAATTGCAATGTCGGGTTTTGAGATATTATTTTTAAAAATTGGATCGGAAATCGAATTGACCAAACTTGCAATTTGTCAGTTCAATTGAAAAATTATTAAAAATAAAAAAATTAATTGATTCTTAGTTTAACCGGTTCAATACTATTCTTCTTATTGATATCTTGATTGATTTTCTATCTAACTAGTTCAATCTGATTCAAAGATCTAGTTTCGAGTTTTAAAATTTTCACATTTAGAGTTATTCTATAATCAAATAATTAGGGTTTGTTGAATTAGGTCATTTCAAGTTTTGATTGGGGGAGTTAAAATTGTTGAGCTATGAAAATGGACAGATCAAATCTAATGAGTATCACTTTGGGATTTCATCATATTCTAAGGATAAATCAATATTTAGCCTTTGATCCTTTATTTTTTTCAATTTGATCCTCGAATAAGAAATGATAACATAACATTTTAAGATCGTAAAATTTAATATACAAAAAAATAAAAATTCAGATGATATCATAACACAATCTTAAAACGCCATTATTATCATACCTTAAAAGTGGAATCTAAATTTAAAGATTAAATTAAAAAACAAAAACATTTGTGGGTGAATGAAATTATAGAACCTAACCCATGGCCATCGTATTATTTTATGGGTGGGATCTCTGAAAAGGACCTTTTTAATGGGCACATCCAAAAACGTGCAATGCTAACTTTATTCAAAGCAATTCAACTTTTTGCAGACAAACAAATTATTATACCTAAACTGCTTTTTTTATATATAATATTCAAATCCTCACGTTTCGTGTGCTAAACCCTAAAATCATGACTAAGAATGTGACATCTGCAATCCTAATTATTTCTACTTATTTATATAAATCTTTAAAAAATTTCACTGGTATAAATTATTTTAAATAAGAACAAATAAATTAAAATTATTTATAGTTTAATGTTACTAATAATTAGACTTAAATTTCGAAATTCGAAAAATAGATTATTAAAATTCTAAAAATAAAAGTATAAAAACTAAATTCGAAATTTAAGATAAATATAGGACTGGTAGCATTTTAACCTTTAGATAGGCTACTTTCTTCCATTCTCAAAAAAAATTACCATTGGTTTAAGGTTATTATAAGTGAGTGGGTTAATATTTTTGTCCCAAAACTACAATGAGTATTTTTTTAATAATTTTAATTTTTTTAATTGTAATAAATTTAAACCCTAAACTCTAAAATATGTTTGAATGAGTCAATTTTCTTTTTAAATAATCTCTGATCATATATCTACTCTTTTTAACTCGTAAATAGAAAGATAATACGTTTTAGCGCACTCAAACTTACATTTTCCTATATCAACAACAATGCCCATGTTAATAGAACTAAGACTTATTCAATAACAATAACGTAATTTAAACCCTAAATGAAATTGACTAAATAAACTCGATTCATGTAAAAAAATTATAATAAAAGAATAGAGAAATGATTATCAATTTTGGGTTTGAACCTAACTCTAAATTATGATTTCTATTTATTATTTTGAAATTAAATTTTAATTTTTTTATTTTTTCTAAAAATGTTAAATCTTTTAACTATTTTTATTAAAGGACAGACATCCACTCTAACTCATGATACTAATGTGATTTTTTCTATACTGAAAGAAAAGTTTTTAAGAAAAAAATAAATGAAAATTTGAAAATTTTTCACCTTAATCTGTAAATATTTTTCATTAATCACTTAAATGACCCTATTTTTTAAAAAAATTTTCACATGATAAAGTGGCATTTGTAATTAAATCTAAATTCAGAAAAAAAAAAGACAAGTTGAAAAGAATTCTCAAATTTAGAAATTAAATGTTGGTTTACCCCCCCCCCCAAAAAAACCAGGTTTAGAAATCATGCGAAATTAAAGCAGAAGGACTAAATCTAAAATTTAAGCATAGAAGAAGAACCAAAACAGAAATTTGGCCCAGGAGTTAACACATGAAAAAC
The DNA here is from genome assembly GCF_007990345.1 of Gossypium hirsutum. NCBI lineage: Eukaryota > Viridiplantae > Streptophyta > Magnoliopsida > Malvales > Malvaceae > Gossypium > Gossypium hirsutum. The sequence goes on from NC_053427.1 coordinate 88,831,207, forward strand.
ATAAATGATTGAAATAATGAAAGGTTCAGTGACCGACAACGTACCATGAATAAGAGAGAAGAGGCTGCCATTTGGGAAATAATCATATACGAGCAGCCGTTCTTCTTTAGCTTGGAAATACGCTCTAAGTGGGACCAAATTAGGATGTCTCAACCGTCCTATTAACTCCACGTGCCTCCTAAACTCTTCTGATCTTGGATACCTAGCATCTTTCAACCTTTTAACGGTCACGATGAACCCAGATTCCATCACAGCTTTATACGTACTCCCCATTGTACCCCTCCCTAATGTCTCCGCCGATGCTTTCAACAAATCCTCAAGACTGTAACTCAATTGTTGATCCCCAGCACCTACAAACACCAAACTCCCTACGCCCTCACTTTCCCAAAACCCTCCGCCGCCACCGCTTCCGCCGTCTCCGCCGCCATTTCCGCCGCCCTCGGCCTCCACTCCCTCTGCTTCAACAACCCCTTTGTTTCTTTTAACCTCATTTGTTGACTTATTTTTCCTTTTAATGAAAATAAAACAAAGGAAACACAACAAGAACAATAATAATAACCCACCAACACTTGCTGCTACAACAATGATGATCAGTTTGGTTTTTTTGTTTGATTTCCGGTTTAAGCTTGGTAAAGCCGGTTCAGTACCGGTTCCCGGACATGGCTTTTTAACTTGCTCACCACAAAGGGCGGCGTTACCTAAAAAAGACGACGTATTGAACCGAACTAAAGATGGGGTTACTGGTATTTGACCATAAAGCTGATTATTTGACACATTGAAGAACCTTAAACTTGTTTGGTTCAATGGTGGAATCGATCCTTTCAACTCATTGTTTTGTAAATAAAGAGTATATAGTCTCTTGAGTTTCAATAAAGAAAATGGGATTTCACCATTGATTTGATTTCCAGACAAGACAATGATTTTCAACCGATGTAAACCCGACAATGATAAAGGGAACTCACCATTGAACTTGTTGTTGTCTAAGTAGAGGATTTTGAGGTTGACTAAACCTGAAAGGTTAGGTATTTGACCTGAAATGGAATTACCTTTGAAACTCAATACTCTAAGTTGATCTAAAAGGTTTAAGCTTGTACCATTTAATGAACCAGTTAAGTTCAACCGCTCTAATACAAGCTTTGTTATTCTTCCATCTTTGCATTCTTTGACACCTTGCCATGAACAAAGATTGGTGCTGCTTTGCCATTGTAATGAATTGAAAGGATCAATGGTTGATTTTAAAGCTAAAAGTGCTTCTGCATCACCTGATTTAACAATAGGAACAAGAGAAAGGACATAGAAGATGATGAAGATGAAGGTTAAAAGAAGATAGTACCTTGAAGAAATAAGTTGTTCCATTTTTTTGAAGCTTTAAAAAGGGAAGAAGAAGAAGAAGAAGAAAGAAAGAAAGAAATGGGGTTTCTTCAAATCAACATCTTTATGCAAAAAGGATCAAAAACCCAAATTTTTTTAACTAAACCTTGAGATCTGTCATTGGTCTTACATGCATAAGAAACTGTAGAAAAATATTGGGTCATTTTTGACTGAAACTAAGAGACAACAAAGGGGAAAAAAGGTTTTTTATATACTTATATACAATGAAATGAAAGCTTAAACCGGGGGTGGGGGAGCTATTAGCATTAATAGGGTTTCTAAAATACCACACTAAAATGCTGAAGAATCATTTTTTTTTTTTTTGGTTTCTCGAACTTGTTAATCTTGAAAACACTCACGGACAAGGCAGCGTAGTGTTCACGTGAGTTTATCACAGAACTTGCAGAGAAAATAATGATAATAATAATAGTATTAACTTTTTTTTACTATGATTTTTTTCTATATAGCAACTAAAAAAATATTAAATTAAACTATTTATACACACTAAGACCAATTTTCTTTTTAAAAGCTTATTCTTGGGCTTCTCAAATGTGGTTTATGACATATACATACATACATACAATGATCTGCAAATCACTGAATGGTGTAAACAGCAAAGACCCAGAACTTAAAAAGCTTATAGAAATTCAACCCAATGCTAGAAATCATTCAAACAGTACAAAATTGGCAAATCAATAGGCAAACAAAAAGGCTTTCAAGACAAAAAAAAAAGTACTACAGCTCAAGTGGTTCTATGGTGAATTAGATCTACTCGTATTGAATGTAGTAATAATAATTCAAAGAGAGATAGGAGAGAGACCGTGTTTATGAACCAGTGTTTCAGGAGATAGGTGAAGGGATTGAAGGCATAGCAAAGCAATATTTTTTTTTCTGGTTTTGGTTTGGAGAGTTTAAGGGTTGGGTTATTTAAGTAGCTTATAATTCATATTTAAGCCAGTTCAGTTAAAATGTTGTTATTTGATGATATATGTTTTATTTTAATTTAATTGGAACGTATAAAAATTTGTATATTTCTGGTTTTAGTCCATTTACTATACAAAATTTTGTGATTCTATCTCTATATTTGGTAAGTTCAAACTGGTAATAATGTATATAAGCTATTTCCCTTAAAGTTATGGATATGCATAATTCAATTAAAATCGAACTAATTAATTAGTCTATCATTAAAATTAATTCGATCAAAGATAAATTAAATATTTTATAAAAATTAGATTATTGATTAATTTAATTTAAAATAATTAAATTATCAAGATTAATAATAAATATTTTATACTATATAAATGCCCAATAGATTGGAACTATTAATAGGCTGTGGTACAAAGAAAAAGTTAAATAGAATTAAAATATAACAAAAATAATGACTTAAAAATGAAAAATAAAAATAAAAACCCAACTCCCCTGTGTTTGTCAGTGTTTTTTTTTTTTCCTTTCACGCTGCTGAAGTGAACTGGTCCTCCCTTCTTCAGTAGCTTTTTTTTTACCTTATTTTTCTCTTTTTCATTTCAAGTTAACCGCATCATTTAATCTTAACAGATCTTCGAAGCAAAAAAGAAAAAAAAATATTTTTCGAAACCCCGTCGAATTAACTAAAATTATTTCAGTTTAGTTATTTTTGTTAAAAAATTATTAACAATTAATTAAATTAACGATACTACCGAATCGATCACTCAAGCAGAGGGATCAAAACATTATCGACCAATATTTTAAAATTTAAAAAATAAATTATATCAAATTAAAGTAAAAAAATTAAATTATAAATTTTAAGATAATAGAGGGGCTAAAAACAGAATTAATCCATCAATACTCCGGACACTGGTCTGACCTGAAACGTGTAATAAATAATAAAAATGGAAGACACGTGGCGAAAAGCGTGCTTCAAAAGTAGTCGAATTCATGTTAAGAGGAGAGATCGATGTTTGGTCTGCGCTAGCTGTCACGTTGGCTTCAAGTCAAGATTGGGTAGAAGTGTAATTACACATTTTATTTTATTATTTTTAATTCACAGTTCGGAGGATGGTCGTTTTAGGACAATCCCGACTACCTTGCCGGAAATCTAGGTGCAGACCAGACTTCATCATTGACTCAAACGCAAATTTTGGTTGATTTTGTCAACTTTTAATTTTATTTATATATTATTAGGTTGATTTGCCGCAGTAATTAAGGCTAATTAAAAATTTATGTGATCACTAAAATTAAAGACAAAGCTATAGGATATGTTACCGTGTAACCCAGTCGAACTTGGATAGTGACAATTCAAGTTTAACTTCAACTTAAAATTGGTTACTCGTTAACCAATTTTCATACGAGCTCATTCATAATTAATAAAATTTTAATTTTATACTTAAAAAGCTTAACTAAACTCATAGACCATTTGAATCGATGCTCAAAATTGATCCGACTCGAACTCGACAATAATTACCAAATCAAATTCGATTTTAAAAAAAAATCGAACTCAGAATAATAATTTACAAACATTGATGCGTTTGTTTACATCCCTAAAAACCACTCTTACCACTTTCGGTAGTCCACCTCCATGGTGAAAAACACACACTTCATCCCAAATGAAAGCGACTAAATGCAAGAAAGAGTTGGGTGAAGAGATCCCAACACCCAATACAATAACCCACAATAGTATTCCCATGAACCATATTAAACCTAGCTCCCCCGGTGGGCAAAGATTTCTAAATCCAGCCCCATCTGAATTTAAATCAAAACATATGAAAATAAATTAATAATTTTAACATATATTTTAAATTTCAATCGTAAAATACATAAATATTAATATAATTATATTTTTATTAATTTATTATTTTTAAAATAATAAAATGAATTCTCTATGGTCAAGCCCCTAACCTAACACTTCTAAACCAAATCAAATTAAAAATAAATCAATTTATTAATCTGAAAACCGAAAAATCCGCTTAGATTGGGGTAAAACTATAATGAATTTTGCAATACAGTTGAATTTATCAATATAATCCAATATCTTTATTATACTAATCTAAAATATTATCTATGTTCTAGATCTAGAAAATGAAATGGTTTGATGGTTAAAATATTGTTAAAATATAAATAGGCAATTACACCTTAACTGAAGCCCTCCGTATATGTGTATGTATAAGGCTTGGCTAAGACTTAGAATGGTAGGTTTTTGTTCTATCAACAAGTCAACCTTCAGGCTTCTATATATTGCTGTTCAAAGTATATTTAATAACCCCTTCCATCTCTCAACTCAACTCAACTCTATATATTGACTCAGCAATTACACCTTAACTGAAGCCCTCCCCATATGTGTATAATATAAGGCTTGGCTAAGACTTAGAATGGTAGGTTTTTGTTCTATCAACAAGTCAACCTTCAGGCTTCTATATATTGTTGTTCAAAGTATATTTAATAACCCCTTCCATCTCTCCACTCAACTCAACTCTATATTTTGACTCAGCAATATCAAGCATCAAAGCACATCAACTCTATAAATCAAGCATGTGCAATCAAGTCCGGTATGTCTCAGAGTTCTATATGTTTTAGGTTCATCCATGTATTCAGCAAGATCTTTACATACATACATATTTACATGCATACATACATAAATTACATATATATTAGTACATGCAGGATGTTGCAAAATGGTATCGATTTCTCATCAGAACCTACAAACTTCCTTTAGACAGATTAAAAGTTTGTAGAATTCATGTACCTATTTTGCTTCGTCTGCTCTCTTTGCAGGGTACAGAAGGCATGTCTTAGCATCGATTCTTGCAGTTTTTTCTTCCTTGTGTGTCACTGTTGACCTGCATAGATCAGTGTATCGGATGATACTGAGTAATACCTCGTCTTGGTGGCAACTTCCGTAAAATGAAAAGGACCAAAATTGAAGGTAATATCTCCACCAACTGCCCAATAAAAGAAAACAAAACGAAAAGAGAAAGTTTCTGAGGATAGTTGAACGCCATCTTTGTAATGAACATTAAGAAACAACATTAAAATACTTACATATATATATATCATCAATTTCAGTAATTCCTCTCCATTTTGGTAGCAAAATAGAAAAAAAGTTCAGTCAGTTTTCTTTCAATTTCCCCTATTTTAGAGAGCTACATATATATATACTTGTTCAACAGAGAAACCTAGAAGTTAGCCTCTAGCCTTTTATATAAACATAAGCAGTTAAAAGAAAGAGAAAAGAATTAGCAAGACATGAAGAAAATATTATTAACTGTACTCTCAGGTAAAATTATTATCCCTAAAGTTCGAGAACTAGTTTACAAATAATGATAATAAAGTCGCAACTCACAACTGCATCTAAAAATTTCTTCCACATAACAATCTGATGGCAAAGTCTTATAAATTGCTTACAAAATTTATTGAAATATGCATTAAATTTAGCAGCAAAATAAACAAGGAAACAAGGAAGTGGCAATCTTCTCAGTTTTCCTATGGCAATGAAAAGGGTTAAGCAACCTCCACACTGAATTTCAATATGATTGTTTCAATCATGAGAAACTTAGAAACATGAAGAAATATTTATTAAACATACCAGGTAATATATGAAGTTTAGAACTGGATGGTTCAGAACATTAAGATCAGCAGCTTTATCAAATGCATCAAAGCACATCTAAAACAAAAATTAACAATGGAGCTCAAATTAGCAAACGCTTTGGACAAACATCATCATAGATGAGCAAAGTCCAAGATATGAAATTCAGTAAGATGCATACTACTTTATCACCATTGAATAGATCAACAATTTAAACCAACTAGCAGCTAAGGTTCAACTAAAATGCTTTCATTTTGAAACAGAAGTGCTATAACATTATGGGAAAATATCTGGTACACTGCAAGTGGAGTTTTTAGAATCCACAAGCAGAGTTAGAGGGCTGACAAGTATCATACAGAGGTATAGTAAAATATTAAAAAATAAATATTAAAAAAAAACTCGTGGAAATTTTTTAGGGTTGCTTATGCAATAAAAACAAATACACTGCCAGTGTACCAAATACTAACCCTAACAATATACATACCTAAAAGTTTCACAAAAGCCTAACAAAACGTGTAGTATTGTCAATTTGAGATTTGTAGTGTTAGTAAAGCCAGAAAGGAGATTAATAATCTACCATAATGCATCTGACTAGGAAACATGAGGAGCATATGACAGTCACATAACCAACCTGCCAAATAAAAAAAGAAATAACAATAAAAAATTGTAAATAGAAGGTCAAATTGTTGTACTTAAAAACCACATCTACTTCCAAAGTAAATATGTACTTCTTGCAGCTTATTTTGTCGCCCTTTGGACTCTACAGGGAATCGCTGCAACATTAAGAAAAGCCTGCAAGGATTGAACTTATTACATATACATATACATATACATATACATATACATATACATATACATATACATATACATATACATAGAGAGAGAGAGAGAGAGAATTTCAAGGTATATATATAGTATGGTTACAATGTTCACTTACAAATGAATGGGAGAAACTGTAATTACGGCATAAATGAAATGAATAGAACAAAAAGGGTCAGCCATAATTTTCTCTGGGAAGTACCAAATAAACATGAACTAATTTATCAGCAAAAAATAATAACTGTTCCATAACACTGTTGCCAACTGAATTATCAATGATGAGCATAGATGTTAGAATATAGGTGGTTGAGGATGTGTGGACACGTGATGTGAGAGGGACATTATCACACCTAGATAGCTCTCATGCATTTAAAACACTTAGCAACAGTACAATATATGGCAATATTACCTTCCACCATATAGTAAAAACCCAAGGGCTGCGAACAATGAGACACCTGCCCATTTACGTAAGTCAGGATCAAAAACTTCCATTCATTATTGAAATAACATGCGATTGCTATCCATAAAGGATTATTAATTACCAAGTGATTGCCCATAATAAATCTATAGAGCGTCCAAAGTTAAAAGTTAATTGTTAAATGTACTAAGGACACAACAACTACTTACCTGCAAAGAACATCTTCGATATGATGACCAAAACTGGGATATACTTCCACCATAATACCAGCCACATTGCAATCTGAAATCAATTCCACCCCCCCCCAAAAAAAAAAAAAGCAAATAGAAAAGGGAATTTTATTAACACCTCGTCACACTTCCAAAAAAAGTCAAGTATCCAACACTTAAAACATGGTTGACAAAATGACTGAAGTTGCTAGGATGAAAAAACAATGTACCGTAGGTTCAAATTTACTACTAAAATCTGCAAAAGGTGCAATTTACATCCTAGTCACTGTTCTAGTAAAGGAAATATTATCTTCTAACCTATCTAACACCTTAACAAGTTTTTTTTATGGTTTAAGTCTCATCTGACCAGCTCATGATTAATAGAGGCCAGCATCAGGGTAGCTTGTTGGCAATATTCCAGCAGAAGAAACTGTGTAACATAATAAGCAAAAGGAACCTATTGCTAAAACATAAATATGCAGTGTGCACAGGTCCAAGTCTCATTTACTATAGCATCACACATTATTTAAGTATAATATAATTAATGAGAAGTTCCAACCAGGTTAAAGGTACTGTGAAAAGAAAATCTAAAAAAGAATGGTTAAAGGTCAGAGCACTAATTGCCAAAGGAACAAAGTGCTAACAGAAATGGAATACTGAAGCACTATTAGCCATCCAACTCCATTGCTGAAGCATCTTAGATGTGATGTCTCAAAATCATGACTAACAACAGTTGGACAAGAGTACAGCTAAAAAAGAGAAGAGGACAAATTGAAACATAAAACACAAGCCATTTCATTTATCGTTTTAGTATATTGATAGCTGGGACTATAAATGTAGGTGCCAAACTCAACTGACTTAATGGAGGCAATAGCTATGAGAAAGAACTTCAGAGTATGACATAACAACCAACACCAAGAAACTTCTGACAGAAGATAACAGGTTTAACTTATTAGAGGTTTATATAACATATGAATGAAAAGAGGCACAAATGCCTTGTACCTTAAATAGAATTGCGCTAACAATTGGCATAATAACTGAAGTTTGATAGAAAACAGGTACAGGAATAGAACAAACTACTTATTCACAAGAAATAAGGAGGTGACTCAAGGTATACTGTAGCAAGTTCGTACCTTCAAATGTAAAAATTATTCTGGACATATGCAGCAAAGTGGTCCTAAACAGACCAATTTTAACCATCCCAAATTTGCCTTTTTACTTGTTGCTAAAATGTGTCTTTTGTCTTTAATTAAAGACCCCAAACCCCAATATTTATCTCATAAATATGAAAAAGTTCTTTAATTGGACCCTTGAGTATTACCTAGCTTGATTCTCATATAATGAAAGAACTAAAACAGATATTAGTCTACCGCAATCTTGTCACGTGGAGGACGATATTTAGACTCTCCCTCCAAGGAGAAGGATGAAAAATAAACATTAGCTAAATAAATAATTAAGCAAAACTATATACGACCGCTGTTTTTTTACAGAACATGACTAGCTTCCATTTTCCAATAGAAATAATACAACTTCAAATTCCTTTCTGTACGCACTTATAGAAATAATAGAGCATATGTTTCACCTGAATGGAATAAACTGCCACATTTATTGTAAAGAAAATTGGCCTCAGTCCATCAGTTGACTCGGCACGTGCCTGTTTTAAGATGGGCAGAGTTTAGATAAAGCTAAGTAATTCAAAACAAGATAGACCAGGGCCGCAAGGCAAACTTTCAAATAAGCTAACCTGGTAGTAGATCTCAGCCCAAAACAAAACCAAAAGTGCATATGTCGTGAAGAACACTAGACTTGGCATGTCCAGCAAGATGTGTCGAACGATCTAAACAAAAATGAAAGTAAGCTACCTTAAGCAACAAATTTTGAATCATTGAAGCCCGAGTATATATAAAAAAGAAAACAAAATGCGCAATCATTTATCACAAACCTCTGGATGTAAGTCCTGCACATTCCGCCTGAAAATAAAAACTAGCCCACGAACTGTCATATGAACAAAAGCACGATAAATACACCAGAATAAGAATAAGTATAAGAATCCGCGAAAAAAAGTGATAAACAAAAATTTCCTGATACAAACCCCCATTCACAAGAAAATTTAGAAAATGGAAGACCTTCTGCGTGGTCCAACCGAATTCGGGAACTCTCAATTGTATCCGTACCAATTGAACCTATAAACATTAACAAATAAACGAGTTAAGAACAAAGATGGTAGCAATTAATCGCTAAAGAGAATCTTCATACATTATATAAAAGTACTACTAAAAAATAATCTTTACTGTAAGCTATCATCATGCATCAATGTTCCTAGGCAACTCGATCAAACAGAGATAAACCCTAATTACTTACAAACAAAAAGAAAATAAAAGAGGAACGGAAAAGAAAGGGAAGGAGAGGCCGTACGAGAGCAATGACGGCGACGAGGCCATAAAGGGCGGTGAGAATGTGAAAAATGCGGTCCTGCCAGAGCGGTGAATCGTTAATGTCGTGCCACCAATTGGATTCGCCGTTCAGATTGTACGGTATCACCGCCTCGTCGACGCCGTAAAGACCCATCAAAATCTCTCTCTCTCTCTTTCTGGTGTTTTTTTTTAATTGAATTTCCAAATTTAAAAATAATGAAAGCCGAAGCAAACAAACACCGCCGGCGCGAAACAAGGTGGTTTTTAATTTCATGTGGAGGGTACCGGCAATACCCGGTAACAAACTTGCACGATGACCGCATTTCTCATCTTACGTGTCGTTTCAAATGATCGCCACTTCACGCGCTAACACCACGTGGCATGGCAGATATGCTATGGGCAAAATGAATGACGCCTATATAATATATACTAAAGGTGATTGTGACTAGACTTGTTGAGTTACGTTCAAAATTTATAAAGGATTTTTAAAAATAGTAAAAAAAAAATTAATATAGTATATTTATAGTTAATTATTAAATTGTCATAAAAAAACATAAAATTATTTATTACATATAATTAATTTAAATTAATTTTTATATATTATGTAATTTATAATACATAAAAATTAAATTTATAGTAATATATAATATTATTATAATATAAATATTAAAAAATTTAAAATAACAATATAAGTTAATTAAATAAATATAAATATATATTTTTTAAATTTAAAAAAATAATATGAATGAGTCCAAAATAGGCTTTAGTTAACCACTTACAAATATGAGCATGTTTAGGTAAAATTTTAGGCCTATATTTAGGGTCGAGCTTGGTTAAAGTAAACATAAAGTGTGTTAATATCATGCTTAGATCAATCTTGAACCTGACCCGAATCGACCCATGAACACCTCTAGTTTGATTTAAGTTGACTTGGTTTTATGTAATTGTATTAAGAATTTGGTTTATATATTTGTATGACTTTATTAATTTTAGAATATATTTTTTATTAATATGTTCTATTTGGGTATTTTATTTTTTCCTTTAATTATTAAAAAATTATTAAATTTATTATTTTATAGATAATTTTTTTATTGAAATAGATATGGTTTAACATTAAATTTATAATTAATGATATTAGTATGCATAATAAGTCATGTTTAATAATTTGTATTAAGTATAATACTACGTATTATTAAATCCACATATTATGTGATTATTATTTTATATTATCATTAAATTTAAATTTTATAGATTTTAAAAATTATTATTTTATATATTTGTAGTGTTTAAAAATATTTTATAATTTAACATAAGAATCTATTGTTAATTATTTTTGCTATTAATAAATTTTTAATAATACATTATAAAATAAATAATTATCATTTATTTATATTTTTTTATATCAAGTAATATCATATAATATAATTATTAATATCTATTATGATTGTTCATATATAAATTTGAAGTTTTTCAAGTTTTTGGGTTGGATTCATCTCAGATTTAAGTTAAAAATTAATTTTGAACTCGAATGCTTATAAACTCAGACTTTCTCGAGCTTTTGAAATTTTTTAATTTTAAGTTTTCTCGAACTCGAATGTCGTTACGAGTTCGGACTTATTTTTCTAACTCTATCGACCCATAAAATATTATTGTTTTTTTATTTTCAAAATATCAATCCTCGTTCTAACATTTTTTTTTTTACTTCTTAATTTCAATAACAAATCACTGTGTGTGTCACGCTAATTCCTTGACAGTCGCACCATGCTGGCAAAGAAGGGGCATCAGATTCTTTGTTTATATAAAGAAAAATGGAATATAACTTTCTTTTTTCTTTTTGTACGAAAGGGTATAACTTGTTTTAACATACAAGAAAACAACATCATATCATGTGTGTAGAGAATTTGGGTTTATACTTTGGTTCAAATTGCTCTAAATTCTTGTACTTTTCATACATTTAGATTTTAGTCCCTATAACTTTCTCTATTTTTTTATATTTAAAAATGTAAATCTAACTATTAACATTGTTATATATCATCCTTTGCATGGTTACCACGCAAAAGGCAAAACCAAAAAAGGGCTGCTTTGAAAGGGGACAAAAATAAATAATAAATTGTAATGTATCAAAGTACAATTTTACTATCGTATCAACTTGTGATTTCATAAAATTTGAAGGGACTATATACTGAATTTATCATTTTTGATTGACCAAGGCCATTGTTTTTATTTATTCGGTCTTTGGTCATGTTACCAAGTGAGTACTTTATTGTTTCAAAATTGTTACGCTAGAGAATTTAACATAACTATAATAGTTTTCAGCAATTAGAGGGATTAAATTCTTAAAAAAACAAAGTAATTGGACTAAATTTCAAATATATAAAGAGTACAGTGAAAAGATAATTAATGTCTTTTATCAATTGTACATAATTTTAATTAGTGTAATAACAAATTTAATTCTTCATGTCTACATGTTTAACCTCAACATCAACACATTTACACAAACATTGCTGATAAACCGAGACTACATTGACAAAATATCTAAACTTTGAGATCTAAATTTGTTATTACACCAATCAAAATCGTGTACAATCGACGGAAAACATCAACATCAAAACTAACTATCTTTAATCACTCGTTTTCGAAATTTACAAAAAAAATCTTTTTACATACTCAAAGAATATGTTAGCCTTATACTTTGCTTACTCTCTGGTTTATGAATTTTAAGATATAAAAGCACAAATTAATTATCAAGTTGGTTTGTAGAATTGGTCATTGGAGCATATTGTTCTAAAGATAAGTGAGCAATGCCTAACAGTGGGTTCCGTGGAATTTTGTTTAACAGGTTACTAATTAAACTATATATATATAGTTATATCTATGTTGATATTCATGTTATTTCTCGATATTTCGAGGTATTATATATTAATATAATTTTTTATTTTATAAGTTTTTTTAATAATTTTATTCATTTGTATTTATATTATTTTTCATGTTTTTTTAACTATTTATTCATTTATTAATTTATTTCATATTTTTTTATTATTTATCCGTAGTGGTTTGATATAAAAAAATTGTATTTTCATATTGTGTTCATGTTATATTTTTTTTTCCTTTTCATAATTTTCAAAATTTTAATTCGATTTTAGGAAAATGCCGAAAATAATTTCTAATATATGAGTTTTAGGTTTTCTTTTTATGATTAATTATTAATTTTCTTGTTATGTTTACAGAAAGATTGACACTCCGGAACGACGTAAAGACTTCAATCTTCTCTTTTTATACGTTTTATATGATTTTACGTGTTTAATATTTAATTTATATTTTACAATATTATATTTTTAATTGCAGCAATTAACGTAAAATAATATTTTTATTTGAATTGTTGGATATAATTAAAATATATTAACTTATCCAAAAATTATAATAGAAAATTTTCAAATAATAATTAACATTATTAATTCTATTTAAATAATAACTCTATTTTATATCAAGAAAATTAACATAGATAAATTAAATATTATAATTATTTTTAAATGTAAATTGAGTAATTCGATGGAAAATAAATGATATTATCATTAGTTTAATTTTTTTCTAAATTCGTACTTATATATATTATTGATTATAAATATTTGTTAATATATTTATTTCTTGGATAAATTTTAAAATTGTAATTTTTTTATAGAAATATATATGGGTTTTAATTTATTTTTCAAAATAGTATAAAAATGACTAATTTATTTATTATATGTCTTAGTAAGATAAAATTGTTATGATATAACAATTTTTATAGTTTTTGGAAATTAAATTAAAATCAAATAAAAATTCATATATAAATTTAAAATTTATTGTCTAAGAAAAAATGGTTTAAATAGTTGATAATGAGATTAATAAAAACGGTTAAAATATGTTATCAGTCCTTGTACTTCTACATAATTTGAAATTTAATTCTTGTACTATAAAAGTTAACAGTTTAATTTAAAGATCTTAGTCCAATTATTATCGTTGTTGGTAGTTTCACTCAAAATTTGTCAACTTAATATGTTTATTTTTCGTCAATCATGTATCACATCAAATGAGGATAGCCTAGTGAACATGTCAAATTGACAACTTTTGACAAAAAAATACTAAAAATGTTAAAGTTTTGGCTAAGATTTTTAAATTTGAAAAGTAGGGCTTAATTTTTATCTTTTGTAAGTGTATGGATTAAACATTAAATTTTGTCAAAGTAAAAGGACTAACAACAGAATTTAACCATTGAAAAACATCTTAAACCAATCAATTCAACATGACATCATTAGGAGAAAAAAAAAACCAGAACCATTTAAATAATCTTTATGATTAATTAATTAATTAATTTTCAGGGAAGACACCACAGAAGGAAATTTCTCATGAAGAGGAGAAAGGTAAAGTTTTCAGTCTACACTTTCCATATTGGTTAAAATATGCTATTAGTCCCCATACTTCTATAAAATCTGGGATTAGTCTTTATATTTTAAAATTCCTACTTTTTCAATTTAAAAATCCTACCCCGGCCATTATCATCGTTGGTAGTTTCTTTTAAAATTTCTTAACATATTTGTTTTTATTCAATTATATGCCACGTGAATTGAGGGCAACGTAATCAACATGCTAATTTGACAAATTTTGACGGAAAATGCTTATGATTTTAATGATTGGATTGAGATTTCTAAATCTAAAAAAAAGTAAGACTTGATTTTTTTAAACTTTTCAATGATAGAGGCTAAATCTCCAATTTTATCAAAATAGAGGGACTAACAACATATTTTAACCTTCCATAAATATTATTTTTTCTTAAAGGCATATTAATATTAATATTATAAAATATAATATTTATTTTTGAAGACTAAAAAAATGCTAATATTGGTTAATTTATTTTTTATTTCAATTGTATAATTTTTATTTATTTATTTTAGACATGGAAATAGAGGACGAATCTCGCGATGAGAAAGGTAAATACATCAATCTACACCCTTTTGTACATTAATATTATTTTTTTATATAAATTTTTAAAATGATTTTTGATCTCAACACTTTAAACAAAATAAAGAATTATATAAATTATTAAGAAAAAAAGAAAGTATGTATTATATGATTTTATCTTACAATAAACTAAATCTGTTCAATGATCGGGTTAGTTATTTAAACTAGAAGGTTCATCTAAAATTTGGGAGAGTTTAGACAAAATATTAGATCCGAAAAATATGTTTAGATAAAAAAAAGTAAGCTCGTTTAAAATATAGGTCAACCTCGAGCTCAAACATTTAAAGCCCAGCCTATTTTCTAAGTTTGTAATATATTATATTATATTATATTTATATATTATGTATTTTGTAAGATATTTAAATCTACATTAATATATAATAGGGATAATATATATCAGGCACATGAATTTGACAACTTGTATTTATTTAGTATCTAAACTTGAAAAACGCAGACGAACTTTGTACTTTTTTTTAGGTACCTAACCAACACCATTAAAATACGTTGATGTGGTATTGACACCCAATAGCATAGTGATACGTGGCAGTCTTACATTTCGGCATGTGAGAATAATTTTTTTTTTAAATTTTGTCATATATTAAAATATGATGTCGTCATATGTCACTATGTTATTGGTCGTCAATATTGCGTTAGAGTATTTTAACATGTGTACCTAAAAAATATCAATTTTAAAAAAAAATACCAAATAGGTATAAGTTGTCAAGTTTAGGTATTATAGTGTATATATATATTATTCTGATGTTATACAATATAATATAATATTTTTATTTTAGATATCGACGTGTGTTCTGAAGATGGACCTGAAGAGCCATCGGAAGGTAAGGATTTAATCTACACTTTTCTAGAATATATATCCTTGAATATTATTGAAATTAATCTCGAGTAATAATTATGCAATAATTATCATTATATTATTTTAAAGATTTGATTATTATCTTTAGTATGGAGGTTGGTACAACCCGACTCCTCTAAAATGAAAATTTTTTATTTAAATTATTTTATTTTTTAAAATTTAAATTAGCAAGATAAAATTACAATTTAATCTCTAACATTTTATTTCAGAAATAATTGTGCATTTTGAAGACCAACACCAACATAAAGGGGAAGGTAAGGATTTAATCTACACTTTTTTTCATATTAATACTGGTCAATATGATCGGTGAAGTCAGGAAATTTTTTCTAGAGGTCGAAATTAAATTGTAATTTTTAATATAGTAAAAAATTACAATTTCACCATTTTAATAGTCTATCATTTTAGGGGGATCGGGGCCCTACCAACCCCTACCTATGCCCCTGGTTAATACTTTTTATTTCAATTTGTATCAAATTATATATATTTTATTTCCCAAAAATATATTAACCAATATATTATACATGAAAAACGAACCTGATTTTTTATAAAATTATTATTAAAAATTTTATTTAATGAAATTAGTACGAAATTTTTATTAATTATTTTTTAAATTTATTAATTAAAGAACTTATTTTAAACCAAAAAATTTTAAACAATTATTTTATTTTTTATTTGTTTATTTTAGATGCAGCATCTTCAAAGGATATACTTGGCGATAAGAAAGGTAAAAATTTTAATTTACACTTTTTATATAAATACACGTATAATTTTTGGTATGGCAACACCTTTGAAGGACAAAGGAAAAGATGAAAACAAAGGTAAAAACTTTAATGTGCACTTAATTAATATTGGTTAATATATGATTTTTTTGGGATAATTTTTAAATTTTATCTTGATTAAATATTTAACTTAATTAATTTAGATGATTTATTTATTTATTTATTTTAAACAAATCAGTTTAATATAATGCTATTGGGAAAATAATTAAATGATTTATTTGTTTGTTTTTATTTTAGGTATGGCAATAACAGGTCCAGAGGAAAAATGTAATGAAGAATCGAAAAGTAAAAACTCTAACCTATATGTCTAAAAAGTAAATTATTTTAGTCGAATTTACATTGTTAAAAATTTGAATTAAAATTATCATGTCATATTACATATTAAATCAAAAATAAAAATAAAAATTGCTTAACTAGGTGAAGATGAAATTATTTTAAAAAAAACATATTTTAGACAAATCAGTTTAATATGATATCATTGGAGAAAATAATTAAATGATTTATTTATTTATCTGTTTTTATTTTAGGTATGACTACAGGTTTGGAGAAAAAACGTGATGAAGAACAGAAAGGTAAATACCTTAATCTACACGTCTAAAAAAATAAATTATTTTAGCCGAATTTATGTTGTTAAAAATTTGAATTGAAATTCTCATATCATATTGCATATTAAATCAAAAATAAAAATGTTTTAACTAGGTGAAGATGAAATTATTTAAAAAAATATTAAACAAATCAATTTAATATGGTATCACTAGAGAAAATAATTGAATGATTTATTTATTTATCCATTTTTATTTTAGGCACAGGTTCGGAAGAAAAACGAAATGAGGAATCGAAAAGTAAAGACCTTAATCTACATGTGTAAAAAATAATTTATTTTAGCCAATTTTACATTGTTAGAGAAAATAATTGAATGATTTATTTATTTATTTATTTATTTATTTATTTATTTATCCATTTTTATTTTAGATACGACTACAAGTTTGGAAGGAAAACGCAATGAAGAACGGAAAAGTAAGGAACTTAATCTACATGTCCAAAAATTATATTAATTTAGCCGAATTTACATTGTTAGCTAAAAATAATTGAATGATTTACTTTTTTATTTATCCGTTTTTATTTTAGGTACGGCCACAGGTTCGGAAGAAAAACGTAATCAAGAACTGAAAAGTAAAGACTTTAATCTACACATTTAAAGAATAAATTATTTTGGCCGAATTTATATTGTTATAGAAAATAATTGAATGATTTATTTATTTATTTATCCATTTGTTTTTTTTTATTTTAGGTACGACTACAAGTTTGGAAGAAAAACGTAATGAAGAATCAAAAAGTAAAGACCTTAATCTACGCGTCTAAAGAATAAATTATTTTAGTCGAATAAATAGTTTAAGTAGGTGATGATGAAATTATTAAAATAAATACTTTTTAAATAAATCAATTTAATATGATATCACTAGATAAAATAATTAAATGATTTATTTATTTATTTATTTTTTAAATAAAATTTTTATCTAATTTTACACCGTTAAAATTTTGAATTATGATTAAAATTATGGCATATTAATTAACAAAATGTATTTTATATTTTTAAAATATTGTTTAACTTGTTGAGAATTAAATTATTAAAAAAATATTTTAAACAAATCAGCTCAATATAATATCACTATAAAAAATAATCAGACTGTTTAATTATCTGTTTATTATTTTACGTATAGGAACACGTCCGGAAGAATCGAAAAGTAAGAACCCTAACCTATACATTTTTTCATCAAATTCGTTTAATATATATTTTATGATGATAAATTTTAAAATTATATATGAATTTTGATTAAATTTATTTTAATTTTTAACTAATACATTTTTTTTAAAAATTTTTTAGGTAAGAGATCACCTTTCAAGGAGAAACATGAAGATCCAATGAAAGGTAAAACTTTAATATACATTTACATCAATATTGGTTAATATATGTTTTTGGGGAATGAATTTTTGAAATTACACATGAAGTTGTTATAGAGGCATCCACACATTTATTAAAAAAACATATTTTAAACAATTTAATTTATTATGATATTTTTGGAGAAAATAATTAAATGATTTATTTATTTGTTTGTTTACGAATACTGATTCGAAGGAAAAACGTAATGATGAATCGAAAGGTAAAAATTTTAACCTACATGTTTAAAAAATAAATTATTTTAGTCGAATTTACATTGTTAAATATTTGAATTAAAATTCCCACCTCATATTGCATATTAAATAAAAAAATTTGTTAAAATAAACATTTTTTAAACAAATAGTTTAAAACGATATCGTTGGATAAAGTAATTAAATGTTTTATTTGTTTGTTTTTATTACGGCAACAGATTCAAAGAAAAAACTTCATGAAGAATCGAAAGGTAAAGACATTAACCTACACATCTAAAAAATAAATTATTTTAGCCAAATTTACATTGTTGGAGAAAATGATTTATTAATTTATTTACTTATCCGTTTTTATTTTAGAAACGACTACAGGTTTAGAAGAAAAACGTAATGACGAACAAAAAGGTAAAGATCTTAATCTACATGTCTAAAAAATAAATTATTTTAGTCCAATTTACATTGTTAAAATTTTGAATCAAAATTCTCATAAATCAAAAAATAAAATTAATTTTTTTTAACTAGGTGAAGATGAAATTATTTAAGAAGATCATATTTAACTAATTGTTTAATATGATATTACTAGAGAAAATAATTGAATGATTTATTTATTTATCCGTTTTTATTTTTGATACGACTATAGGTTCGGAAGAAAAACGTAATGAAGAACAGAAAGGTAAAAACCTTAATCTACACTTACATTGTTAGAGAAAGTAGTTAAATTTTTATTTGTTTGTTTTTATTTTAGTTACAGCAACAGATTCAAAGAAAAAACTTAATGAAGAATCGAAAGGTAAAGACCTTAATCTACACGTCTAAAATATAAATTATTTTAGCCAAATTTACATTGTTAGAGAAAATGATTGAATGATTTATTAATTCACTTACTTATCCGTTTTTATTTTAGAAACGACTACAGGTTTAGAAGAAAAACGTAATGAGGAACAAAAAGGTAAATACCTTAATCTACATGTCTAAAGAATAAATTACTTTAGCCGAATTTACATTGTTAAAATTTTGAATTAAAATTCTCATATCATTGCAAATTAAATCAAAAATAAAAATAAAAATGCTTTAACTAGGTGATGATGAGATTATTAGAAAAAAAAAACGAGCATATTCTAAACAAATCAGTTTAATATGATATCACTCGAGAAAATAATTAAATGATTTATTTACTTATCTATTTTTATTTTATATATGACAACAGGTCCGGAGGAAAAACCTAAAGAAGAATCGAAAGGTAAAGACGTTAATCTATACATTTAAAAATAAATTATTTTAGCTGAATACACTGTAAAAATTTTGAATTAAAATTCTCATACCACATTACATGTTAAATCAAAAATAAAAATAAAAATGGTTTAAGTAGGTGAAGATGAAATTATTAAAATAAACATATTTAAAACAAATCGGTTTAATATGATATCACTAGAGAAAATAATTAAATGATTTATTTATATGTTTTTATTTAAGGTACGACTTCAGGTTCGAAGGAAAAACGTAATGATGAACCGAAAGGTAAAAACATTTACATACACATCTAAAAAAAAATCGAATTTACATTATTAATAATTTGAATTAAAATTCTCATATCATATTGCATATTAAATAAAAAAAATGGTTTAACTAGGTGAATTTACATTATTAATAATTTGAATTAAAATTCTCATATCATATTGCATATTAAATAAAAAATAAAAATGGTTTAATTAGGTGAAGATGAAATTATTAAAATAAATATTTTTTAAACAAATCAGTTTAATATAATATCGCTAGATAAAATAATTAAATAATTTATTTTTTTATCTATTTTTATTTCAGATGCAACGGCAAGTTCAGAAGACAAACGGAATAAAAAACTGAAAGGTAAATACTTTAATCTACATATATAAAAATAGAAATTTATCCAATTTTATATTTTTTAAATATGGTTTAATTTTTTGAAGATGAATTTATTGAAATTTATTTTAAACAAATAAGTTTAATATAATATTACTATAGAAAATAATCAGAAGGTTTATTTATTTATTTTAAGTACAGAAACACGTCCGGAAGAAACGAAAAGTAAAGACCCTATCTACATTTTTTAATTAACTCCGTTTAATATATGTTTTATGGAGATAAATTTTAAAACTATATATGAATTTTGCTTAAATTTATATTATTTTTTAACTAATGCAATTTTTTTTAATTTTTTAGGTAGGACAACACTTTGGGACAAATTTAAAGATGCAATGGAAGGTAAAACTTTGGTCTACATTTATATCAATGTTGATTAATATATGTTTTTGGGAATAAAAATTTGAAATTATACATAAATTTCAATTAAATATCGTCTAAATATCCAAATATTTTCGAGATAATTATTTTACACATGAAAATTTGATTTTGTTGATCGATAGTAAACAAAATTTATCTTATAGAGACATCTACACATTTAAAAAATTAAATAAATTTAACCATTTTTATGTTATTTGAAAATTAAAATAAAAATCAAATTCTCATATTAAATATTAAATGAAATTTTCATAATTTTTCATTTTCTTTAAAAAATTATTTAACTACCCATGGATGAAATTAATACAAGAAACCTATTTTAGGTTCAATCTAAAATGATATAATTGGGATAAATTGTTTTTATAAAATAAAAAATATTATTTCCAGGGTATTTTTATTTTTTATATAAAATAATAACCCTATCGTAGACTCAATCGGACCTATCGACTCAGACGAATAATCTAACTCGTGAACAAGTTGATGTACCATATCATTGATTGATTTATTTGAAGATTTGGTTCTATTTAAATTAATTGGCTTAAATAAATTGTGTGATTCTTTTATTTTATTTTAAATTTTTTTCAAGAATATATTCAGGTAAATCCGATGTCGGTAATAAGACATTAACGAGATGGCGAGAATTGCCGCCGAGACACTACATAGTAAAAATCAAGTCATTCTGGTCACTTATCAAAAGCCTTGAAAAAAATAAACTCAAGAATTATAAATCAGATGAGTTTGAAGCCAGTGGCTTTACGTGGTATGTTTCTGAATTCGATATTTAATCTCGATTTTTCTTATCCTAAAATCGAAATCTCCTTTGCATTGTAAAAATTTTTGTAGTGTCATTTTTCTTTTTTACAAAAATAAAAGATACTATGAGAATAAAAGTAGAAATCTCTACAAGAGTAACTAAGTTAGTTTAGGGTTAAACTTATATATAGCATTTAACATTATACATACTTGCTCAAATCTTGTCTACCGCAAAATATGAACTTATTTTGTTTTATCCAAACTCATTGTTCGAGCTTGATAATTCCATCCATACCCTTTCAAATGGGTTTGGCTGGATAGCTCGATCCTTAGATAGGTTTAAATAGAAGTCTAGATCTTTATACGTTACATTGAATCTTAGCTTGAATATATATGCGTAAAAAGAAGTTGAGGTATCTATGGGTTAGAGCTAGTTGGGTTAGGGCTAGACTCATGTATGGTATCAACACCATACATAGTTACTTCTAAATATTCAAACCCGACTTGATATAGATCGAATAGGCTGTTTGGCTATGAATAGACTTAGATAAGAGAAACAATTACATATATTTGAACCTCGAATCCGGACTTGTTGGATAATAACTTTTAAATATGATTATCGCACAAAGTAATTGAACTAAATATTGAACTTAAAGCACAACAATTAACGCGATGGTGCATAATTTCTTGCAGGCATTTACTACTATACCTCAGTGTCGAGAAGGAAAGTCCACATGTCTCTCTCGGCTTGGAATTTGTGAGCTCTAAAAAATTGGACGAGGAGATTAAAGCTGTTGTGATCTTTTTCCTACATGATCAACTTAACAACAGATATTTGAGCATTCAAGGTTGGATTAATAATTCTAATTATCTTTTTAACTATATCAAATTGAATTGAATTACAATTTTTGGGGGGTCAAAAGAAATTTGACCATTATATTTGAACATTAGAATCAATTTTACCATTGGAAGGGGGGGAGGGCACTCCCGCTCCCTTGCATTCGCCCCTAACCATAAGAGAAAAATGAAATTGCTCCGTCGTAAAAAAGAAAAGAGAATATTTCGTAATGAAATATCTATTTATCTACAATGAAATGATCTTTTTGGTCTAATTTGCTTTTAGTCCTTTTTATTTTGTTGAAATTTAAGATTTAATCCTTTTTAATTTGGTTTAGTAGGTTATTATCATTTAAGTGATGACATAAAAATTTTTACCGGTGGAAATTCAATTCACCAAGTTTAACCAACGATGAATTTACATGTCACTAGAATGATTATGTCTGTTTTAAAAAAAATCATGTTAAATTTTAATGACAACAACTAATAGTTTTATTAATTTGAACTTACTAACAACATTACAAAAGTGGATGGACCATATTAAAGTGGAGAGATTAAATTCCAAACTTCAACAAAGTAAAGGGACTAAAAACCAAATTAGACACTTTTTTATGGAAATTTTCATTGCAAATCCTTTTATATTCATCTTTCTTGATAATGATGATTTAGATACCGACGTGAAGCGATTTAATGGGAAGAACAAGGAATTGAAACTTTCTCAAATAGTTCCTCCGGGATGCTTCGAAAACCCTTTGAACGGATATCTAGTGAAAGATGAATGTGCGTTTGGAGTGGAGGTTTTTGTTTTGAAAGACGAAAGCAAAACTAGGGCTTCTTTCCGAACCCTGATGAAAGAAAGCAAGAAAGTCTACACATGGAATGTGAACAGACTTTTTCTTTTGGAGACAACAAGAGGCGTATATTCAAAACCATTCACTTTTCGATCTAATTTGGAAGAAGTCTACAAATGGTTAGTTTATTTTGCCACTCATCAATCTTCAATTTTTTTTTCTAATTATGAATTTCATCTTTTTTATTTTACAAAAATTGAAAAATTAGTCCATCTACTTTAATTTGTTAGAATATGATCCTCGTACTTTACGAAACTTGAGAGTTCATGTGTTTCACTAACAAATGGACTGAATTTTTAATTTTTGTAAAGTATAAATATCAAATTCTGATGAATTAAAGTAGACAAAATATGTTCTTATTTTTTGTAAAATAGAGGGATTGAATTCAGAATTAGACCTTTTTTTCATTTTAATTATTATCTCTTATGTTATATGCATTAAAGGCTAAGTATGGGATAAAATCATAAAGTTGAGGTCTTAAGCATTTTGATGCCCCCAGTTCGAGTCTTAGTATGTGTAAATACTATGCATGGGTCTTTTATCATATTTATTTTGGATTTATGCCCTAACATGTATGATAGAGGTGTAAATGAGATACTAGTGCTCGCAAGCTACTTGAGTTTGACTAAAAGAAAAACTTGAACTCAATTTGGTAATTATGGAACTGAGCCAAATTCGAGCTTACTAATACTTAGCTCGAAAGGCTAGCAAGTCTTATCGAGTTTTTCATTTTTAATATATATTTTTATTGTATTAAATTACATTATTTCCCTTGATATATATAATTATCAAGCTAAGCTCATTGAGATTGAGCTCGTTTATATCTCTAACTTAAAAATAGATGTTCGATCTAGCTTGAATTGAGTATCAAGCTCCGAATTTTGAGTTGAGCTCAAGCTTGAGCTTGTTAGTATTCAGACTTGACTTAGCTTAATTACACCCTTAATGTATGAGTCCTATTTTAAAATATTTTCCGACTTTCGATATTTTCGTACTTATATTAATTTGATTTTAGTTATAGATATTCAGACATGTATTATTTGGTATTACATCTGTTCTGTTCAAATATATGTATATATATATATATATATATATATGCAGGAGATTACATCTATACAAAGGAATTGATGAAATGAACAACAGATACATGTCCATTTCCCTATGCCTGCTACAAAAGGGAAACCAAACCGAATTTCCTTTGGGATGGAAAATGCACCTTGAATTCAAGCTTTCTCTAACCAATCGTGATGTCAAAAAATTATCACGATCAGGTCAGTATTTGATGCATTTCGGTATATAAATTTTACGTGTCATAGGTGAATATTATATAACATACAAACAATAGGGAAGGATTTATATTTAAATAAAGATAACTTTATTTAAACATAATTAAATGTTAAAACCCTAAATTCTTAAACCCGAAATTTTAAATTCAAGAGTTATTGTTATGATTAACATTTATTATGTTTAAATAAAATTTTTAGTATTTATTAGAAGTCTTCCGCATTTTTTTTTGTTTAATTTAATGATGAATATTGGTCATGCTATTATTCATTGATGGTGCACGAGACTTATGCACCGACGATAAATCAAACATTATTTTTAACTAATAATAAATAAATGAAAAAAAATTGGCCAAAAATGAAAATGTTTGTTGATACAAGTTTAGAATTAAGCATAATTCCTTTCCAACTCTAAATAAGAGGATAAACGTGCTTCAACACGTTTGAACTCACATATTATTTCTATTTTTTTTATAAATCACAAGTGGTTTAGATAAATACTATTTTTTTAATATTTCAATATATATATATTTTTTTTGCAGGTAAAGCTTTGTTTAGTGTAGAAGATAAAGCATGGGGCTTTCCCAAGTTTATAGAATTGGAAGGTTTAAGAGGATGTGATGATATGAAAATTGAAGTAGAATTCATTAAAATGTCAATGGAAATAATTGACCAAAAGGCAAAGGCAATGGCAAAGGCAAAGGAAGAAAGTAGTCCCTGAAATAAGGCAAAGTAATATCATATAAAGAGGATATTTATATGCCTTAATATTTGAGAGTGGATTTTATGTCGGGAGATATGTTGATTTAATCTTAGAAAATACTTTATTTCAATATTCAATTCCCAATTTAATTATTATTTTTAATTATAATGGATCAGCTAATCATTACTAAAATATTTAATCCCTAATATTTAAATTTGTAAAAAATAAGTTGAATATTTGTAAATATTAAAAAAAAAGATAGAAGTTTTGTTTTAAATAATTTAGTATGTTTAAAATCGAGATTTTTTTAAAAATATTTTTAGTTGAAATATGGGTTAAAAAAGAACTTTATTAACACAACGAATTTAGGGAGACAAGTAGTGGCCTTGTTCTCCTTTGAATAGAAAAATTACGATAAAATGTTATGGAGGTCCTTATATTGAGAGTTAGATTACATTTTACCTCATTTACTCAAATGCGTAAATCAGTTCTCGTAGTTAGATCAAAGAGCAAACTAATCTTTGCTGTTAAAAACTTCATTAATTTCTATTGTTAAAAATTGGTGTGGTTGATGGAATAACCAAACAGTTACATGTGGAGTGTGATGTGTACCTCATGCTGACATACAATAACTCGTTTTTAATAGTAGAAATTGATGAAAGTTTTAATAGAATGATTAATTTGCTCTTTGATCTAATGTGTAAGAACTAATTTATCCATTTCTTTTAAGTATAAGCGATATGTAATTCGACTTCTAGTATAAGGGCCTTTATGGTACTTTTATTGAAATTTGCTTTTAAGTCCTTTTGAAAATTATAAATTAACATAATGGTAAACTTACCTCTAGTGTCAATAGGTGTTCATAGACTTCATAGACCAGGCTAGGTCGTGTTCAAGCCGAACTTATGCAAGGTATTTAGACCACATTTCCAAGTCTAGGGTTGGCCCGAAAAATGGGCTTACTTTTTTGCTTAAGTTTGACTCAATTTAAGAAAAGCAGATATGAGCCCGACTTAGCCCACTCATATTTGATTTTTTTTAATTAATTTTTATTTAAAATTAAAATATTTAAAAAATATAATACATTAAATGCACTAAAAAAGCTAAAATAAGAGTTTTCCAACACATTAAAAATACATTAAAAAATATTTATATTAAAAGAAACTACCATAAATATAATAAATATTTTATTATATTAAATATAATTTTTTTTTATTTTAGGTTGGATTTAATTATTATTTATAATTATAATATTAATATATATAAATATTATTTATCATATATAATTAATATGATATTCTTTTATAACATAATATTCAGGTCGAGTTGGCTAGGCCATGCTAGGCTAGAAAATTCTTACCCAAGGCTCGACTCATATAGAAAATGAGCTTTAAGTTTTACTCAAACCCATTTTTTGAGTTTCTTATTTTGTCCAAATACTTTCATTTTTTGGTGGACTTTCAGGCCTAGGTGAGTGACCCGACCTATGAGAGTCTTGACCTTCCAGAAAATTATGATTCAATTTAGGTTTCATAAAACTTTTTCTCACTAAGGACATTTATTAAAACAGAAGGACCAAATTATAACAAAATAAAATATAGGAACTAAATATTGGATTTTAGCATAGTGGAGAGACGAAGACCACAATTTGACCAAAAAACTACCCTCACTTTTCAAAGCTCTGCCATTCCCTCCCTTATTTTCCCGCTTTCTCCCTTCTCCTAAAAAACTTTCACCTTAAATCCCTAATCCCCAAACGGCCAAACCCTACTTCCACTCTCCCAAAAAAAGGATACGGCGTTTACCTTGTCGTTTAACATTCCGCCGCCGAAGATGGATCTCCGGTGCCGGTCCTTTCCCAGGCATTCCCTTACTCGATCCGAGCCTTTCCTAAAGTACCTCAAACCCGGTGCACTAGCTCGACTTAGGGACTCGCGAATCAGCGCTAGATCACACCGACTGAGTCCCGTTTTTCAGATCTCGCTGCCCGCTCCGCCTTCCAACGACGTTCGATCATTTTCCGTTGCCGTCGACAGCTTTCCTTGCTTTGTGGCGACGAGGAGGGCTTACGGGCCTAAATGTCTTCAAAGGAAGAAGCTATCTGCTGGCAAAGGAATGATTTTTCTTAATTCAACACCGTCAGCTTTGGATTTGCTGGATCCTGCGGTGGATCTGCTAAGTAGTGAATGAAATCAGCTTAATATATGTGAATTTGAGCTCTTTTTTCACCTTAATTTAGCTCTAGATTTATAGATTAATATACTACTCTTCTTGTCTTGTTTAATTCAACAAAAAGAATTGAAGTAATAATAGTTGCAATAAAATCCCAATTTCCCCTTTTGATTTCGTTATTTGCAGTTTGACAGATTTCGGCTCTTTTTTTCTTTTTTCTTTTTTTTTAAGGCTGATAATTAGATGAATTTTTAATATTTAATAGTAAAAATAGATAAATTTTTTAATAAAAAATTAATTTGTTCTTTTGATTTAACCTATAAGAATTGATTTGTTAATTTTTTTGATTAAAGGAAATAAAAAGTAGTTTAATTCTTCATAATTCTTTTACCTAAAAAGCGAGCTCTTGACATAAATGTCTTGTGCAATAATATTTAATGTTTTGTAAGCATTTTCATGTTTCCATAGTAATTTTAAGAAAAAAGAATATGTTTAGTTGAAATCAAAGTATCCACTATCAGTAGTAACGATTAATCTTATCGTGTTGACGCACACATTATAATACTCTTAACTCACAGAAAGACACCTCGGATTAATAGTTAAATTTATTGAGGTTTAAACTCTTTTTGTCCAAGCTAATCTTAGACTCAGACAATTGCACACATTGAGGCTTGAACTTTTTTTTCAAATTAGCTCATAATTTTGACAATTATTCTTACATTGATAACTATTTTTTTTTTCAAATTAGTCTTTGATATTTGCTTAAAAATCTTAAGAGTTCAAAATCTCAACACGTGAACAATTGTCAAGCTCAAATTCTAATATGAAAACAATTATCAAATTCAAAAACTAACTTGGACAAGAACAAATTCAAACTCGAATGTAAAAATAATTGTCTGATTCAAGCCCTAATATAAGAATAATTATTAAATTCAGGAATTTAATAATTGTTGTAAAGTTGAAATCCCAACCCAAAATTTATTTGATCCAAGTTGTGGCCATGTTAAATACTAGACTATTAGGAACATAATATGTTTAACTCACAACATATTCATGCTTTGGTATAACCAAGTGTCATTCATGTCCAATCCAATTTACAACCTATAAAGACTATCTCCAACAATGCTGTTTTTAAAATTCAAACTTAAGTTCTTTTCTTAAAAATGTAATGTATCTTTACCATTACACCCAACAATTGTTAGTATTCATGCTTAAGATTTCAACTCGCACAATAAGGTACGATCATAAAAACCCCAAGATACAACATTCATACATGGATTGTCTAAGGGAGTAAAAAAGGCGATCCAATTCTCAAAAATAGGGACAGCCAAACAAAGAGGATGCATTGCATTAAAAAGGGATCATCTTACAAATACAAAAAGGGTAGGAACTGTGGCGCCAGCAGCAGCCATTGCCATGTAAATGCCAATAGTAGAAATTGAGATGTCTCCTGGTTCACGTTCCCATCATTTGGATTAATAATATATATTAACTGCTATCGGTGCTTTTCTTGGTAGGATTGTACACACTGAACTCGCCGAATTCTCGTCTCCCACTGGCAAAAACAGCCTCCAATGTTAAATCCTTTGGACAAAGAAAATATATCAATATATAAATGAAACGAGTCATTAATTAGTAATTAACACATATAGTAAGTTGCCGTAATTTTTTCTCCTGGCAGGTGGAGGTGGGAGATGGTTAACAATTATCGTATCATGGCAAAGATTCTAAGGATAGGGACTGATATTAAGTTCTGAGTGTGTGCTCTAGCTGTGTAGTAGGTATTAACTTTGCAAGGGCCTTAGAGTTGATAGGGATATAAATGTGGTATTCATAAGCTATTCTAGTTCGACTCAAAAAAAAACTCAAACTCAGTTCAATAAATTATTGAGCCAAGCTCGAGCTATTGGTCTAGCAGAATTCAAACACCATAAAACTCTGTGTGAGCGAGAGCTTTTCATTTTAATATATTTTTATAGTAACTTACGTTCCCACCCTTATTGAAAGAGCTTAAGCATGAATGGGCTTGAGCTTGAATATGAATGAACTTCATCGAGATCAAGTTCAATCTTGAGTACAAAAATTCATAAACAAGCATAATTGAACTCAAACTTAGAAATTGATGTTCCATCAAGCTCGAGCTAAGTATCAAGCCTCAAATTTCAAGTTGAGCCCAAGTTTACTGCTATTCAGATTCGGTTCAGCTCAATTACACCACTAGGAAGTGAAGGTTGAGTAGTTTGTATGCCACACAGAGTGAGATTAGAACAGATATATACTGACAATTAAAATCTGAATTAGGGTTAGACATCTAAATGATGAGAGAATTCATGAAAAACAAAGGCCTAATTCATGATTTGGCTCTTGAAGCATACCCATTTTCCCACTTTCGCATTTTTTTCCATTTTGATACCTAAAGTATTCCTCCATTATAGTGCGGTTACTACTGACTATATCATGGTTTTAGACTAATGTAAGTTTAAGGTATCTTGCTATAGCACAGTAACTACAGACTATATCATGGTTTTAGACTAATACTGATCAAGTTCTTATCTAATGAAATCATAATTGGCATAAGACCCATATTCGAGGGGATCGAGCATTGACCTAAATGCACGGACAACAGAACCAAGAAGGGCTTCTTTCATTTTAAGACCATCAGTCCACAGGTCAAGGAGGCATTAGTCTCTGTTTTCATGCTGAATGATTTCTCTCTTCTCAAACTTACATTTATCGATGAGTAAAAGCTCTAGCCTATGAGAATTCCTGTCTTTCCTCAGATATGGTCATAAATCTTACTTTGGAACGCTTCTCAAATTCCCTCTAGAACAATCCAATCCTCGACACATTCGGTTTCTCACTTACCATATCCTTGGTCTTCCTATAATCTCAATAGTTCTATACGAACAGAAGCTAAAACAACTAACAAATATGACAGAGCAGATGTGTACCTGTGCATTACATCCCAGCCAGCAGGTAAAAAACGAGGATGAACAGCTTCGACAAAAACGTGCCTCCATCGCTGACAAAATTGACGAATGCCTTCCTCTCCAGATTCATTTAATATATGATCGACAACTTGTTTCCCGTGAGGTCCATGTCCTAGTAGAGACAATTTTGAATTATGTTTGAACGGGATGTTCCCGTCGTATCTGGCACAAGATGAGTCAACTATTTCCTTTGGTATGCTGCTCTCGGATTTATCACCAGGATTGACTGCTGACACACTTTTAGTCTCAGAGATTTCACTGCTATGTGACTTCATATCATTGCAAGCTGCTGCCACTCTGAAATCAGAACATGCCGGAGAATTGTTTGTATGATCCGTATCTGTTACCATACAAAAGTCCAAGTCATCCTTTGTCCCCAGTGCTTCTTTTGATGTATCAACTTTTGTTGAATTAGAAACATCTGCAGTAATATCTGAAGCATCTGGACGGTCAACTTTTGATGGATCTAAAGTGGTAGATAAGATCCTGGTTGCATCATTACTTTCTTGTTCTTTAACAGGAGGGATTCTTGTAGACTGTTTTAAAGATAAGCCTTTCTTCTTCTCGAGTCTTCTTCGCTCATGAGGACTCATGCCCACTACCAAGGCTCTTTCTAAATCTTCGTTGGAGATTTCCCGTCCTCCATAATATCTCATAACAATCTGCAAAAGCAACACGAAGAAGGAAAATGGATTCATTTACTTAAAGAGATTACTATGAAATACACTGCCAAGATGCTACAGCAAACCCTACAATTTTTTGTGACTGATGATAAATATTATGCTGGAAAGGGAATCAAAAGATAAGCTTTCAGACCTGGGTCAGTTCATCACGGCGGCTGGGAGGCATTTCAGGTCCATGACGCAAAAGAGCCTTGGCAGCTGTTCGCAATTGTAGTGGTGAGACACCTGAATCAGCAAAGTTAGTTGACTCAGATGACCCAGATACAATAGGAGCTTGAGTTGAATCAACCACCTTACGGACATAAAGTGGAATTCCAAATTCTCCAGCAATCTGTTTCTTGTATTTCTCAGCAGCAGCATGAGCGACTTCATGACAGTCAACACAAAGTAGGACTATGTCATGAGAGCGATGGCTCTTCAAGTGCTCAGGAAAGTGAATTCTGTAGCACGAGGGAATTACCCGGTAGCGTAAGTAGTGATTGCCTTCACCACAGCCAACACATATATTTTTCTTACTTTGGATGTAAAAATCATTATCTTCATCCTCTGGGCGGCCTTTTGGTTCAAAAAGAAGCATTATTGCAGGAGGGTCGTCATCAACAAGTTTTGCCAGATCTCGACGAAGATACCTATTAGATAATAACATTAACTTGTCAAATTGAACATAACTTTTGTGGTTAAATAGAAATAAGATACAGAAAAAAGGAGCACCAACCATTCGAGCTTCCTGCGATCACAATAACATAACAGCCGTCCATCATTTGCATAGATCCTACAATTATGGTAAACTGGAGATTTGCAGGAAAATTTTTGAATAAATAGCTGACGAGAAGCTTTTTTAGCAACATGTTTTGGGTTTTTGAACCCATTTTGTTTGGTATTTAATCTAGTTTCTAGTTTCAGGCTACTATTCATCAATAATGCATAGTTAAATACAGACAACGGACAGCTCCCATTTGGACCCAGACAATTTTGAATAACCATGGGAAAGAATTTATCAAGATTGCCCAACTTATCCTGGATTAGTTCATGGACATCTATCCAATGGCTGCAAACAACAGGTGAAGGAGATGGCAGTGAAGAGCTGAGATTCGAAGAATCAATATTCAAATCAGCTTGAATTATGGTGCCATAAATATCTACTTGAGTTGTAGGGACTTTTTCAGAGAGAGCGACAATAGCATAATCAGATAATATGTATCTTGTGCTCTCATCATGCACACGAGCCTGAAAAGAAGTAACACCACATGTAAAGCATCAAACGATAACTACTATTTTCAGGAGAAACCAACTAAACGAATGAAGAAAAGAACACAAGTTTTTTACTTTAGAAAAGAAGAGATGTTAATAAGAGAAAAAGCTTAAAAACAATAGAAAATTCTTTTGCTTGCACATACTAACAATAAAAATTGCTCCAGTAGACAACTATTACCACATTTACTGATCACTCCATTCTGTCAACAAAGTTTGACAAAGCATCAGAACAAAAGAAATGCAGCCTTGGAGTTTCCCTAATCAATAAGAAGAATGCTACATCCGGCACTGAAGCAATCTTAACTTGGTAGTTTACAGTATAGTTAACACTTACCATTAAATCTCTCCATGCACACAGTCTCCTAACGAGATCCTGAAACTGGAATTAAGAACAAAGCATAAGAATATGACGTAAAATTAAGTACAACATACTGAAAACATGGCCAATCTTTTAATGTTTCGAGTGTTTGTAGTAAGTAATGTGGAGAGACACGAACCTTTGTTTCGCCAGATATAGCAGCAGCTCCCTGACCATTCAATTGGCGAGAAAGAATTGAAAATGCAGCAGACTCCCCAGGAAAACCATCGATCTCTTTAGCATAGAGTTGCAAACAAATCATGTTTGATCGCCGACTAGCCTCGAGAACAAAATTGAACTTGTCATCGGGGCAGGATGAATATTCTGATGCATTAATATATTAGCATGTGGATGCTACAAAAAACACTAGATATAGGTGTTTCTAGTATTTGTGAATTAAAAATTACCATTTGAAATATTATATGCACTCTTCAATGATTAACCTTGTTCTTTATGCTAAAAACCCCTTGAATGGAAAGATATTAGCCTCAAACTAAGGCCTTCAAGTTGGATCCACTCTGACTACCATTAATACACACCCCCTCCTACCCCCAGCCAAGAGAAAAAAGAAAGCACTAATTGATTATGAATGTCTTCCTTTAACAATTCAGAATGATAATTCTTTGGATTTTGGCATAATCATTTCATCTCTACCATCACCAATTTATGTAGAACTTTCCTATTATGATCTGTTGCCCCAAACTTCCAATCCACTTCTAGACAAACAAGATAAAATAACCAATATCCAAACAATCTTTAAGTAGCAAACATACCACAGTCCTGTTGTTTGAGCTCAGCAAATAAACAATTTGCAATATACAGTAGATAATGCGCATCCGTACGAGCATATTGCACCATTTCGTCTGATAGTGGACGTTGTCTCCAGTCTTCACGCTGTAATGCAATGCAACATTAAAATAAATAAGTTTAAGATCAGTGTTCAAGATAGGGAAGTTTAAGAAGATGAACAATAAATGTTGAAAAAAGCACTTGAGCAAGAGTCAACCACATACCTGCAATAATTTATTTTTGGCCACACCACAATAAGTTTCAAGTAAGTAGGCCAATGATTTCTGGGGCTTTGATAGCACTTCACATACCTGTGCCGGAGTAAGAGAAATGTGAATAGAGTAGTAAATTGATTATGGTTAGTCATTATAAAGCAACGTTTCTGTAATCCGCTTGCCTGCATTTCCAGTAACTAACATTTAACCTAGGAAAAATTCTACCATGTTTGTTATAAACAAATGATTGACACTCACCTTAGCAGTATCAAATAGATTGACAACATATATGTGGAAGTCTCTTTGCAACCACACAATGTCACCATCAGCCCCATGGAAGACCTGCATTGAATCAGAAGCAGTCCAGCACAAGATCAGGATACTTTGATCTTACTACTGTCTTAGCAATAATGCACAATAAGTTGAACCAAATGCAATTAATCAATAAATTCATAACATTGAGATAAAATCAATTTTACTTTCTATGGAAAAGGGGTGGTGGCATGAACATAGCATTTAGGGAAAAAACAAAAAAACCAGTTTGACCAATCCTTCTCGTCTTCTATGACAAATTAGGAACAATTATTTAGAATAGAAAAAAAAATAGAGCTGAACTTAGAATGCGATATTGTTTCTGACATAACCGTTCCTCATATAACTTAATAACATTAACATGCATTCCATCGTATGGAGATGATATTTTAAAGTTCTAATTCTTTAAAATGACTATTTGCTTCAGCATCCAAAAGCAGCATTTTGGCTTTTCCTTCCGATAAATGAGTTCTAAACTTGAAAGTAAAATCTATACCTTGCAAATATTAGGATCAGCAAAAACGGGACGAAGAATGCCCATTGAATCATGTAAGGCAATTACATCCACCAAATAGTCTTCCATCTCAGTAGAAATCTGCTCTTTATACCATTAAACTATTAAAAAATATTTAAAAATTCAAAGTTCAACAAGTTAACATTTTGTTATCACTGATTAACCTGTATTAGAGCGGTGAAGCCTAGAAACGACCGTAGGCTATGCTGCTCAGTATCTACAGCGAAAACCGTTTGTTCACTCAACACTCGAGCTAGTTGACTCAGTTGCAACTCGGATTCAACCCAAACATAAGAATCACCCATTTTCATATCAAAATCATCCACAGCAATCTTAGAAAACTGGAGCTGCGGATCCTCCATCAATGCCGTTATCTCCGCTTCATACGGATGAGTCAAAGTCAAAGGTTTCTCTACAACATAATTAAATCATTCAAAAAAAGAATAAGCTAAACTTCACGGAAGAAGAAGATGAACAAGAACAAGTGGAAGGTTATTTACCTTTAACGGAACCCGACTGGCGGTTGAAATGATTGAAAGGAGAATAAGAGTTATCAGCTAAGACACGCTTGAAATTCAGCTGCGACTTTGGTTCGCAGTGTAAGTAACAGCGAATTTCAGATCTCCGCTGCTTGCGGCGGCGGCGGCTGAATAGGTGAGCGGTGAGGAAGATAGAGATAGCAGCTACCGATGCGATTGTGAGTAACATTTTCATCTTCTCTTTCTTGTCCGCCATTATTGCAGCTCAACTTTCCTTTTTTTTCTTACTGAGTTTTAAGGAGAAAAAAAGAAGCTATTTATGGTTTGCCGGTTTCAGAGAAGGACTGAGAGAGGGGGGACTCGGCCTGAAAGAGGTTTAATGTAGCCGCGAGTCGGCTGTTCATGGTAGCACGTTAAACGGTTTGTTTCGCGTAATATCTCTGGGCTTGGTTTGCAAGCCCAAATATTCGGAAGGGTTCTTTTACATAATGTGGTCCAACCCAATTACTATTTTTTCCTATTATCGAATTACCATTTATTAATTAAATTTATAAAATTTATAAATATTAATTTTAGATAATGATTTGAAGCCCTAACACAGCAACTTAATTTACGTAACTCGAACTAAGGCTACACCTGAGATAATGAATATCTTAACCGTCAAACTGACACACGAAGTTAATGTTAAATAAATGATTATTATTTGGTCATAAATATTAATCTATCTCTTCATCTTTATAAAAAAAATTATTTTAAATTTCTTTTAATTTTTCGTATATTTTAGTATTTAAACTTACGTTGTTTGCCAAATCACCTCAAAATAGATAAAAAAATTAACAATTTATTAACTTTACTACATGGCTACATGTAAATGTCATGTCATCAACTAATTAAATTTTTTAATTTAAAAAAATTTAAAAATGTAAAACTTATAATTATTAATAATTATATATTAATATATATTAATTTTAAAAAGTTAATTAATTATTGGTATGACATACACGTGACTGCCAGATTAATTAACAGATATTAACTCTTCTATCCGTTTTGAGATGATTTGACTAACACAAATTCAATACTAAAAAAGATTAAAATTAAAATAAATAGCTAAAATGACTTTTTATTTTTTGTTAAGTCTGAGGGTTAGATAAACCATTATACTTAAATAATAATAAATGTTGAGATTTTAGAACTTTTAAATGCTTAGGTTCGAGTTCAAATGCCATTGTGGGTTACTGATCAAATTATTTTGAGTTTAAATTCTACTGTATCAAAACCTTTTGATTTAAGTCCATATATATTCCGATTCTTTATTTTTTGTATTTTTTACTTAATTGATTATAGCTCATTACATGCTTGTTCAAGTCTGATTTGATTTGAAATTTGAAATTAAAATATTATCCAAGCCGGCTCAAATTTGTAAAAATTTTATATTCAATAAATTTATATATTTCTTATTTAGTAAAATTTTATACCTAAGCATTTTAACAAATTTTTAAATAATATATTACTATTAATTTAGTTTTTATGTGTTATAAATTATACGATATATATATATATAAACAACATATTATATTAAAATATTGAAAACATGCTAGGCTTAAGAAGCGAATGTTTGAGCTCAATCTCGACTATATTTTAAATGGACATAATTTTTTGTCAAAACTCATTTATTCGACTTAATATTTTTATTTAAATCATCTCAAGTTTCGAACAAATAATCGACCTAATAAAAAGTAAAAAACCCATTTTATCTATTTATACAAACTTGAATTTGATTTTTTTCCATAAATTAGTAATTGGTCAAGCTCAAAGAGAGGGTATGCCTAATTTTCATTTTCAATCAAATTCGAATGAGACTTGTAGTTATGTGTACAACTTTCCCATCCCTAATTTAACCCTCATTGAAGAGGGAAGCTTGGCCCATTTTCAGCCTAAAAAAGGCCCGTTTATCCCCCTATATTTTCCCGGTTCCTCAATGGCCAATATCACGGCTTACGGCGACGACGAATACCCAATAAACAAAACAGATTACAGAGACAAAAATCTCATAAACCATGAACAATAACGTCCTCAAATTCCAACATCACCAACCTTCTTATCTCCGAATTTCCCAAACTACCCTTCCCCGCCACCCTACTTCCCTTCTTCACCTCTTTCCCAAATTATCCTTCCGACCATCTTCATTTTCCTTGTCCAAAACCTCCCGGTCCTTCAAATTTTCGAGCCTTTCCAATGTCGAACAGCCGGTTTATTTTGACGATGAAGAAGAGAGAGGAGGACCCAGCAATGAGTCGGTTGTGGAATTCGAAGACTTGGTACAAAACGGCGTCGTTTACAGGGAGACGCTGAGATTGGTGGAGTGTTCCATGTTTGCTGCTGTTACTGGACTTGTTTACTTTTTGAGCAATTCCCTTGCAATCGAGGTATTTTTTTTTCTCATTTTTTCAATTGCAAAATGACTTTTTTTTTGTTCATTTATTGAATTACTGTATTTAGAGCAATGTGTTCATCGTTCTTCTAATTGTCTTTAGTTTCATTAGCTCATAGAGAGGTGAGTGTTTATAGGTTAGATGTAAAAGGTTTCTTTTGTCCCAAGGCAACTGTAAATGGTTGGAAATTGAGATTTCCATGAAGATGATTCAAATTCAAGCTTAAATTTAAAGCATGCAATGGGGTTTGTGAGATAGGGAAGATTATATTTCATGGTCTAGTTTAAGGTCGAATGATATTTTGCATTATAATAGAGAAGGTTTTAGTGTTTTTGAGCTTTTAGCTTTATAGTAGTTAACTTTGTTTTATATGAAGCTATGTTTATATATTATATATATAAAGCATGCAATGGGAGTTGTAAGATAGGAAAGGTTATACTTCATGGTCTAGTTTAAGGTCAAATGATATTTTGTATTATAACAAAGAAGGTTTTAGTGTTTTTGAACTTTTAGCTTTGAGCTTTATAATAGTTAAATTTGTTTTGATATGAAGCAAATATATATATAATTTATAATGCATCAGAGTATAGCTCTTGGATTGAAGTAGTTTTACTTAATCATGTATGGTGAGTTCTTTCTTTTGATTCATTCATTTCTCTCTGGTGGGTCATTTTTAGAGTGTAAAAATTCACATTTCTGCAATATGAACCTTCTATATATTTGGTTTGTGGAAACAACTGTTAGTATACTACATGCCATGTTTATGGACTATTGCTATACATGTTGCCAACTATGATTGATTTTTGTGAACAGAACTACTTCGGGTGTTTCTTTTCATTGCCGGTCGTGATCTCCTCTATGCGATGGGGTGTTGCATGTGGGAGGAAACAGTTGGTTTGTAACTCATATCAAGATCTAATGAGTATCGATACTGTTTGAAATTTATCTGTTGCCTAACTATTGAGATGGTCTTTTTTCGTGCCAGGTGGCGACAGTTTTGTTATTGTTTGTCTTGTCTGGCCCGGTAAAAGCCATAAACTATCTGGTGAGCCGAATCTGATCAAATTTGAACTTATTTTGCTTGATCTGTATTGCAGTTAAGCCACTAAACTATTGCCCATTAGAATCTTGTGCTCTCTCTACTTGTTTTTCAGCGATATGGTGATTAAGTGCGTGTTTGATATTTGTGAATGGGGTTTTAGGTAGAAACAACACAAGTAAAAGTAGCATGGAGGCTCCTATACTAGGAGTCAGGTTGCATTTTGCCCTTTTTACTCAAAAGATGGGCAAATTGGTCCTTGAACGTTAGATCAAAGAGCAAATTGGTCCTTTTACCAAACGACGTAACATTTCTGATGATTTTGCTTTTTAAGTAAAAAAGTCTCATATGCATTTTCCATGTTTCACTCGTGTTGAGTGTATATTTCATTTGCAGCTCTTAACTGAATTGACCAAGTAAAATACCCTTTTAGATAAAGTTTCCTTTTTCTGCCAAAGTTGCATCGATATGATGATGATCGACTAACTTTTTCCATTTCTTGCCCATGTAGCTTACGCACGGAATACTTGGTTTTGTTATGGGTGCTTTATGGAGGTAATTTAGTTGTTTTTGCCCTTAAGTATGTTTGTTAAAGCTTTACATATAAGCTATGTTACTAGAACTTGGAAGTGAACATTGGATACAAGTATGTACCGAATACGGGTATGCTCAAAATAAATTTTTTTCATATATTTGGAGCCCTTACGTACTTTAGGAGAAATGAAGAGTTGGAGCAACATAGCATATAAGAAATGTAGTGCTTTCCTTTATATATGTTTGTTATAGTTTTTCGTATAGAAATGCATCTGAATGATGTATGATATCGTTTTACTATATGTATGATGAATGCCTCGTGTTTTATCAATTACTAACTAGTTTCGTGCACTATTTTGTCTTATATTTTCTCAGGTCGGGAGCTGATTGGACTGTCTCGATTCCGTTGTGCACACTTGTAGTTTATTCTCCCTTATCGCACGTTCTTTCTCCTTAGAATCGATATGATTCTTTCTTCACAACATGAACTGCCATTGTTGACAATTGCAGGCTCGAGCGATCGGTTTGGTGGGCTATGTCTTGACAACCTCTTTCTTAATTAGAGAAAACATACTGGCTCTGGTAGTTCGAGTTTGATATCCTTTTTATATTTCTAGCCTTTGTACTTCAGTATTGGAAACTAACTCGCATAGTTCTTTCCTAATGCCTTCAGATCACCATAAACATTCATGCTTCTCTCTCGTACATTTTTGCTGCTGTTGGTATCAACTTGATTCCATCGATGAACTTCATATATACCTTATTCGGGATTTTGGTACATTCGAACTACCGTTACGCTCTCTTACTTTCTTTCATTTTCGGGTACTCGAAACACTTAAAACTGTTATGGTGCTAAATTCAACAGGTTTTGCTCAATAGTGCCTCCTTTGTGTTCTTGCTGCACCTCTTGTATTCATTGTTCCTTACGAGAATGGGAATGAAAACTTCATTGAGATTGCCAAGATGGTTCAAGAAAGCTATATAATGGTGATCTACGTTTACTCGGACTTTTCGTTAACATGCCTGTATTTGCTTCATATTTGAACATGTGTATAAGAATATGATTATTCAAATATATAGAAAAAGAACAAATGTACTTGAGAGGTTCTTCTATTATAGGGAATTGATAAAATTAGTCTCTCTATTATTAAATGGATCAATTTAGTCCCTATACTATTAAAAAGAATCAAGACCAATTTGGAGTAGAGTTAACATTTGCTATTTATAAAAAAAAAAAAAGAAAACCATTTATTGTTTAACAGGGATAATACTTTTTAAGTTTTTATGGTTCCGTAAATGAAATTTTTTGTTTGGAATTGTACTGCAATTGAAAAAAATAAATTTCAAGACATTTTTTATGCAGTAAATATTAATTCTATTACAATTTAAGCTTATTTAATTATTTTTAATAGTGTAGGAACTAAATTAATCATATGAATGTTGAAAATATATCTCTATATGATACTCATCCGAGTCCGAGAACATAGATGGTGAGGTGTAATAGTTATGGTTCTCCATACTTGTAATTGTAATTAATTTGACACTTGCGATCTGATTTATATATCTTCACTGTAATTTGCTGCTCTTGCCATACATGGTGAATTGAAATTATTATTGTTCATCCATGGAATTTGGAGTTCGAATTTTATCATTTCCAATGTTTTACTTTTCCTATTTTCAAGTTTTCACTCAAGAAAAAGCTTTGGAGGTTGGTAGTAACTCGTTCTAAGGATCGGATTATTTGTTCAATTCGATCGATTTTTTTTAAATCGGGTCAATAAAATATTAATAAAAAGAATAAAAATATTAATAGTTAGAAATAAATTTTATAATCCGAAAAATTAGAAGATTAAAAGCCTAGAAATAAAAATATAAAAATTAAATTTTAACTTTTTTTAGAGTAGGGAGATGTATAGCATTTTTTTTAAAATTGGAAAAAAAACTTAAGCTTGTGGTTGGTCCTACTCGTCCTCAAATAATTTTTTTAATTTTAAAATAATAAAATATAAATTCATATTTAAATTTTAAATAAAAATATTTAATATAATTTTGTCTTCATTTTATTGGCTTTGTTAATTATTTAAGCAATATCGGGAATATGTGTTTTACATGGTGTATAAAACGTGTGCAAACGTTAACAAAGTTTCCAACTAAAGTGACATGCCCGTCACTCATACGCTATCCACGTGTCATTTATTTTAAATCTTTATATATTCGATAAATTCTATTTTATATTTGAACAAATATTTACTAACCATATTTATAGGAAAAATAAAGTAATTAAAATAATATAAAATATCCTAACATATTGAACCTTCTTGAACTTCCATAACTAAAGCATGACTCGTTAATTCATATTTACTGATTAAAAATATTTTTATTTAATTTGTTAATATAAGTAATAAATAATGAGTTCATGCTTTTTTTTAAATTTATTTACTAGAGCGAGCACGATAATTAATCTTTCGTAAAATTATTAATTATTAAAATATACAATAAATAAAATTTATGACTTAACTTATGAATAATTAAATGTTTTTATATATAATATATTATAATAAAAAAATAAATAGTAACCTGCAAAAAGAATTTGTCCGGTTCAAAACAAACAAAACCGACCCCCTCATTATTAAATTATAAAATATGTAATTTTTATATATTTATATATATTATATAAAGGTAAACCTGCTTTTTGGGCCTTCTAGGAACTTTCACCAAAGGTAGAATATATACCATATTGAGAAACAGATTAAAAATTAATTTAGGGTAAAATCTATCTTGTCCGAAAGAAAATAAAAAAAAAATAGCCAAAGAAATTAAAGATTCCATTTGATTCTTCTTTTATTATTACGGGTTAATATACCATTTAGTACCTGAATTAACTACTATTTAATTTGGTACAAAAATTAAGTATCAATTTGAAAATATTCAGCTATGAAAGTGAATATTAAAGTTAAACTCAGGTATTAAATTTGAAAAAGGAACGTAAGTACTAAATTGAGTATTGATGCTAAATTTAGGTGCCAAATAGTGTATTAACCCTTATAATTATTTGTACTAATACACTCTGTTCTTGCACCTTTTTTACGGCTGAGCTTCTTATGTTTGAAACGCGGGAGACGAAAAAAAAAATATCTTCGTTGCCTTTTGGCCTTACCTGATCTTATTTTTTCATTCCTTTGCAAATCAAATTTCGAAGTTTTTGATCTCTGCTTCAAACAGGTATACATAAAAAGGGAACTTATTTTCTTCAGTTTTCTCATTGTTTTATTGTGTTTACTTGGTTTTATTTTTTTGCTTGCTTTTGAGTCTTAGATCTGCTATAATTTTTCAGTTTTTGATCATTTTGTTCCTTGTTTTCACTTTAAAATCCCTTTATTCATGATTTATGCTATCCTATTTCGTTGATTCTCTGTTTCCAAAGTTAATGGAATCTCTTAACTTTAACTATTAGTTCAAAAGTTAATCTTTTTCTATGCAAAAAACAAGCATGGGGTTTTCTTTAAATTGATTTCGTTGATTTTTTTTCATTTTTTCTTATATTTGAATCATTTTTATCAATGCCCATTAGTTTGGATTATTGCAGTTCTTAGCAAAAAATGGGGTATATAGGATCACATGGTGTACAAGCTTTGAAAAGATACAAATACAGTGGTGTGGATCACTCTTACCTTGCTAAATATGTATTACAACCCTTTTGGAGCCGTTTTGTTAATTTCTTCCCTCTTTGGATGCCGTAAGTTCTTTGGATTTTTTTAATTATTTTAATGCTCTGAATAATCATAGTTTTCATTTTGTTAGTGTTGTTTATCTGTTTTGAAGCACTGGTTCCTATATACACTTGTTTTGACTGTTGCTAGTTGATTGTGATATTGATAGAGAGCTGAACCTTGAGGAAGGGGGGGTTGAAAGTAATAATTATATTTAAATAGGGTTTAAATTGAATGTTTTATAACTGGAAGGGACTAAAGTTGGTATTAGTCCATTTAATCAAGGGGAGCCAAGGCCCCCTTTCTGTGAAAGTAATTTTGTCATCTCTTTTTATGCTTTGAATAACCGTAGTTTTTATTTGCTGCTTCATTTTGTTAGTGTTGCTTACTTGTTTTGAAACACTGGTTCCTATCTACACCTGTTTGAGTGTTGCTAGTGGATTGTGATAATTGATATAGAGCTGAACTTAGAGGAAGGGAATGGAATTATCAATGTGAAAGCAGAGGCGAAGCTAGATATTTGGTTTTGGGGGGTCCAAATAAAATTTTAAAAGTTTGGGGGTTGAAAGTAAACATTATATTTGAATAGGGTTTAAATTGAATATTTTATAACTGGAAGGGACTAAAGTTGCTATTAGTCCATTTAATCAAGGGGGACCAAGGCCCCTGCCTGCCCCCTTAGTTACGCCCTTGTGTGAAAGTATAAGTTTTAAACGCTATATCATGCTTCATTTGAGCTTTAAGTATTTGCCTGTTTTTCAATGATATTTGCCGGCACTAACATATTTATGTTTCTATATGTGTTTGCTACTCGGCTGGTTGTTCATTTTTCCAGACCAAACATGGTATGTAATGCTTACTACTTCTAAATTGTGATTTTCTATTAACATACAAACTCGGACATGCTTATACATGTATATGCATGTTTACTATTACACCTGATTTATTTGATTACTAAATTGGTATGGTTTTGTTTCTTAAGATAACACTTACAGGATTTATGTTCTTGGTTACCTCAGCAGTGCTTGGCTATGTGAGTGACGAACTCTCTTTCTATCCTTCTCTCCGCAGTTTCTTCATTGTTGTATTTATTTTGACTTTTGATCCCCAAGTCAAATCCTTTTTGGCTTAAGATGTCGTGTTGAAATGGCAGTTTTAGTTTATAGTAATGCGATGCAAGTTCTGTGTTTGAGACTCAACCTTTGTTGCGTTGACTGTCTGTTTAATTAACGTAGTTTTCATATGTAAAATACGTATTTCAACAAGCATTTTAGCTATGTGTATGCTTTTTCTGCTATTTATCTTTCCATTCGGTTTATTTATTTATACCGGTGTTCAGGTTTATTCCCCTCACTTGGATTCACCTCCACCAAGATGGGTTCATTTCGCTCATGGTTTACTTCTATTTTTATATCAGGTTTATACATCTTAAAGTTATTTCTTCTTTATGGTCTCGTGGTGCGTTATGTTTTTTACTTTAATTTTTCGTATCAATCTTTTTTGATGTATTACTAATTACCTGCTAGACTTTTGATGCTGTCGATGGGAAGCAAGCAAGAAGAACAAACTCCTCTAGTCCCCTTGGAGAACTTTTCGACCATGGTAATATTACCTTATCTCGTCTTTTCTCTTTGCTATTTACATTAGAAGTTCGTATTCTGACAGAAATAATTATTTTTGGCGGTCCTGAAATATTACAGGGTGCGATGCGCTTGCATGTGCGGTACGCGTATTTAACTTGTTGCATTACATGACAAAGGCTAATGGCATTCCTCATTATATAAGATTTGATTCTTTTCGTAGTTTGAAACCATGGCCTTTGGGAGCACTGCTATGTGTGGAAGGGACAGTTTCTGGTTCTGGGTAATTTCAGCTGTTCCATTTTACGGAGCTACATGGGAACAGTAAGTAATCCGAAGTGTATTCATTTCTTTCCTTGCAAGAAACCATGCC
The DNA here is from genome assembly GCF_007990345.1 of Gossypium hirsutum. Taxonomy (NCBI): domain Eukaryota; kingdom Viridiplantae; phylum Streptophyta; class Magnoliopsida; order Malvales; family Malvaceae; genus Gossypium; species Gossypium hirsutum. Next base: position 88,875,933 of record NC_053427.1, read on the forward strand.
GTACATTGTGCAATCCTTCAATTACTTGGTTTTTTTCTAAAATTTTTTACAAATTTGTTTCCAATGTTGTGATGATTTCATGATATGTTTGAGGTTTTCTAAGTATGTTGCTTACCTCCAATGCAGGATCTTTTTGCATACGGGTCAAGTTTTTAGCAGTGCTGATCCTTTTGTTGTTTTCTTTGTGTTTTCAGCTATTTCACCAATACGCTGATCCTTCCCGTAGTTAATGGGCCAACTGAGGGTCTTGCTCTGATATATGTAATGCACTTTTTGACAGGATTTTTGGGTACGTTTCCTCACTTGACATTTTACTCGTGCTTTCGACAATGTGTACTTCGAAAACTTTGTTTTACTTAGTTGTCATGCATCAACATTTTGAACTTTTATAGTATATTTTTCCTCTTTACTTTTCTAATTGCGGTATCCTTTTTTTCCCATTAAGGTGCCCAATGGTGGGTTGAACAATTCGGAAGATCCATACCCATCTTCAGTTGGGTACCTTTTCTTAATGGTAAGTTTTTATTTTATTTATTTATTTTTTAAGTCGAACCATTATCGGCTAATGACTTATCACATGAACAAGTTTATGATGGATTCACTAGATTTTCTGATGAGATTGCTCCAGCTTCCTTAATGTATGATAGGCATCGGTAAAAGTATCTTGGAGGCTCTTGTATTAGGAGTCAGATTGCATTTTGCCCTTTTTACTAAAAAATGTGTAAATTAGTTTCCGTTAGATTAAAGAGCAAATCGGTTTTTTTTGTTAAAAACTTCATCCTGACTGATGGAATAACTGATGCACGTGTACCTATAGTTGACGTGCGTGGACCAATTTTTAACCATAGTATTGGATGGAATTTTTAACAGAAGTATTAGTTTGTTTTTTGATCTAACGTATATAGAGTAATTTGCCCATTTTTTGAGTAGAAGGGGGCAAAATGCAATTCGATTCCTAATACAGGGGCCTCCATTAATCTTTCACTGATAGTCACCATATGCTGATTTGGTTCTTCTTTTAATTATCATATTCGTGTTGCCGTTGTTTTGGCAATGTTCCTATTCTACTATCTTGTGTTATTATTTTTCTTAATCATATGTTATTTCCAAGTATTTCTTTAGCTGCCAAGACCTAGTTGCAAATGTCAGATTGCATTTTAAAATCATTATCTTCTAAGTAATAATGATTTTATTACTATATCCGTATTAGCTCTGCGAATTATTCTTGCTCTATTGTTGTTTTTATTATTTTTTTCAACTTACCTTTTTTCCTTTAATCTCATTTACTTGATTGTTGTTTTACCAGTATTTTCAACTTGTATTATTGCTTATTTAATTTTTTTCTTCTTTTTTTCGTTTAGAAATTCCGACATACAGAGTTGTGCTGTATATTATGATAGCATTTGCTGTTATACCTACTGTCGGCTGCAAGTAAGTTTCTATCCATATTCCTAATACTTACAATTTAATTAGGGGTTTCACCGTGTAGCTTCTCGTGCTTTCTTTTCAACATTCTCGTAGCCGTATAGTTGAGATATGGATTGTTAGGCTCAGTTGCTTTGACATTTTGCAGAACATTAGTTTCTCTGTTTTAGCCGGTTTTAGTCTTTATGTTGTAGCTTATCATGCTTTCATTTCAGCATTCATGTAGCCTTACACTAGAGCTTTTGATTACGAGGATAGTTTTCAATGACCCTTCTTTTTTTTTTTTCATTCACCTCATAGCTTTGAAATCCAAATATTAAATGATTACCTTGTGATTTTAGCTTCCAATGTTTCCGTGCACGAAATTGTCTCATATCAATCTAGGGTTCTTTACATTATCGTTGCTATGGCTTTTTGGTTAATGCAATCATAAGCTTCTCTTACGTTCTTGTACGTTTTCTTTTGCAGTATACAAAATGTCCATAAGGTCATTCAGGCTCGAAAAGGAAGCATGTTACTCGCATTAGCAATGGTAATCGTGTTACTTAATATGTGTTTCTTCCTTCATTCCGTGTATGCTAATTGCTTAAAAGATGTTTTCTTGTTCTTCCTTGGCAGCTTTATCCTTTCGTTGTACTCATGGGAGGAGTGCTTATTTGGTAAACCAAAACCGTCCATTTTAAAATTTAGCAATGTTTATTTTTCTTTTCCGGGCCTTAAATGGACTATTTTTTTTCAATGTGAAGGGATTATTTGTCGCCCTCAGATATAATGGGAAATTACCCACACTTGGTTATACTAGGAACTGGACTTGCATTTGGGTTCCTTGTGGTAAGCTTTGCTTGGTTATACTTTGTCATCTAATAATCGGGTTGATTTTGCTAGTCCTCTTCGTATTTCTTGTTTTCTTCGTTTCTTTTTTCCGTTCTAAAGCTTCTATATTTTCTTCTAAATGTGTTACTCATAATTCCAATTAACATGGTTACGGAGGGATTCTTTTTTTCGACAGGGACGGATGATTTTGGCTCACTTGTGTGATGAACCCAAAGGACTAAAAACAAACATGTGCATGGTATGTAGCATTCTTGTACGAATCAACATATTCCGATCAAATCAATGTTTGTAAAGGCTTAAAAGAGCTGAGCTTAGAGAAGTTCAGCCATGGCTTCAATAATATTTAATCAAGCTGCTTGAGCTTGAATGATCTCAATCTTAGATTAAACTCAACCGAGTTTCGAAAAACCTACTTGATCCTACCTATACTTTTGTAACTAAAATGGTCAACTCTTCTATGTATGTTTTGTTTGCAGTCGCTCTTGTATCTTCCATTGGCAATTGCAAATGCTCTTACAGCTAGGCTGAATGATGGGTATGTATGTTACGTTTTACTTTCTGACCCTATATTTCTCTGACTTTCTGTTTTTCATGAAGTAACCTCATTCGACACTCATGTCTGATGATAAAAGTATCATGCAAGCTTTTGTATTAAAAGTCAAATTGCATTTTATTTCCTCAACTCAAAAAATGGCAAATTTTTCTTTGTACATTAGATCAAAGAGTAAACTGATCATTTTGTTAAACATTTTATTGAATTCTACCGTTAAGAAGTGGCCTATGTACGCCAGTATGAGGTACACGTTGCATACCATGTGTTATTCTCGGGTTATTTCGTTAGCCATATCAGTTTTAACAGTACAAATGGATGGAATTTTTAATAGAAAGGATCAAATTGGTCTACGATCTAACGTATAAAAATTAATTTCTCCATTTTTTGAAAGAAGTGGGTAAAATGCAATGTAACTTCTACTGTAGGGGCGTTCATGGTACTTTTTCTCATGTTCGACACATACTCAGACATGTGAATTAGGATATGATCTTACACATATACTTGAGGCTGAGTGACATATTTCTAACTTGATATATCACATGCCTTTTCAGTTCTTCTCGGGGACATGAATGCTAATTGATGTTTACCTTTCTTTTTCTTCAGTGTTCCTCTAGTTGATGATTTTTGGGTTCTTCTTGGTTACTGCATATTCACGGGTATGTTCGCCTTTTTAGTTACCATCCATTATTCTTGTATGGCGTTATATTTTGCCTTATATTTCTGTTTTCATCAAACAGGATCGCTCTATTTACACTTTGCCACATCGGTTATTCATGAAATTACGACAGCTTTGGGAATTTATTGCTTCAGGTGAGGAACCTTTTTTTCGGACAATCAATTCTATGTCAGGCTATCAAACCTTGTTCGATGCAAATTGTCACATATTGATTTGAATCATAAGCACGTATGCCCTCTGGAAAAAAAAGTTTATTCGAAGTTTCAGTATGATGACTTCAATGATATGCAAGCTTCTTAGGTTAAATTAACTCTTTTAACCGGTTAGGTTAATCTCATATAAAGCGGTATTTGGGTATATTCTTTTACTTTCCCGGTAACTTGTCTCGGTATTTGGGTAAAGATTCTTGGTATATCTGTATGAGTGTATCTATAGGTTTGTTTATTGGCTCAATCCGAGTTTTAACATTTTACATTGCAGTTTACCCGATCTTGTCTTTGCTTCTTTTTGGTTCTGTAGACAAGTTTAAATCCTAGGACCGGTCTGTTATCTTAGTTTCTAGGATATCTGTATTCTCGGATTTTTCTTGTTCTTGGTAAAAGTACTATGGAGGCTCCTATATTAGGAGTTAGATTGAATTTTGTCCCCTCTACCTAAAAAATGAGCAAATTAGTCTTTGTATGTTAGATCAAAGATCAAATTGGTCTTTTTTGCTAAAAATTTCATCTATTTGTACTGTTAAAAACTGGCCTGGCTAATGGAATAACTAGATAGTGGCACGTGCTGTGCTGTGTGTACCTCATGTTGATATACAAAGACCAATTTTTAACAATAGAAATAGATGTAATTTTTAACAGAAGAATCAATTTGCTCTTTCATGTAATGTACACGGACTAATTTATTTATTTATTTAGTAGAGAGTAAAATGCAATCTGACTTTTAGTATAGGGGCTTTTGTAGACCCATGTTTCTAATCAATATCCCTTGGCTAAATCACAGGATAACTAGGAAAGAGGCTTGAATATCAACAATGGGTGATCAAAGGTACTTTTTTTCTCGTTTCCGAACCTTGATGATCGAGGCTTGGGGATTGCTACAACGTTTTAAATATATGTTACAATTTGGTTTCCAAGTTTGATCACGCATTCAGACTCGTTTTTACAGGTTTCCTCAATGCCGAACCAGTTCACAACTTTTGTTCCGGCAGAACAAGAAACGCTGCTGCTGAAGTGATTCGGGTATTTTGTATCGATGACTGCTGTAGCTCATCAACATTGTTATAACTGTTTTGTTAGAAACAGGAAAGGAAAATTTAGATATACAAAACTCTTCAATCTATGACTTTTGGTGTATGAGTGATTCATTTTATGAAATCAAAGTTTTTGAAGCATATATTGCAAAAGGGGTGAAGAGCCGATGTCCCTGCCTGGCCCGAGAGGTTCAGGCTAATGGGCTGAGGTCTTGATAAAATTCGGCCAGCTTTGGCCGAGAGAGTTGAAAACACAGTATAATAATATAAGTGCTAGGATTGGAGGGAGCTTAGTTGAGCACGAATTCAAGAATGAATGACAACTTTAAAAAAAATTGAATATACTCATATCGGATAATATATGTACTAAATTGGAGATTTTGAATTCTGTAGATTTCTTTTTTAGGTGTTAAGAAGCAAGGTTAACCATCGGTTCACAAACGAAAACTATCACAAATTTGACCGTTTGGCGATCTTGAACCATTCAGTATGGAAGGATTTTGGGATATCGATTCTCTCATAGGCATGAGCTCAGAAGTAATCTTTTTGAGCTTGAACTAAGTTATCAAGAAGCCTTTACCTCCGGTATGAGTCGAAATAAGCAAGGCTAGACGACATGCCTGGCATACTAATGCCCAAATTAATAGAAAAGGAAACAACTCTTCTCCAAGCGGATTGTCGTTCCATAATCCCCTTAGCAAACTCGGGATCGACAAGGAGATTAGCCAAATTTGGGTTTCTATCGTAAGCCTTCTTTATACGGTCCGAGAAAACAGCATGGATAATGCATCCCCCTTTCCAAATCCGAGCTAACTTCCCGAGTTTTAAGTCCCAACTCTTCTTAATGCTCTTTGCACGTATCAAGTTCATTCATTGTGCATAACTACAGATTTTTTATGCATATAGAGCTTGTCTCACATCATCAACTAACTTATTTTTATCGATAGCTACATCAGCCATGAAACCACCGAGGCCCCATGATGTGAAAACCTTAGCAGCTTCGATTCTCTCGTCTTTTAAACCACTAAGGAATCTCGAATCAAGGGACAATGCTATTGTAGGAGCCGCAACAGATAACTCGGCAGCTTGTTGAACTGTCCATTTCCCGGTACCTTTCGTTCCGGTTTTATCCAAAACCTTGTCTACCAAATATCCTTCTCCTTTGTCATCCTTAATTCCGAATATATCCGCAGTGATCTCGATGAAGAAGCTTAGAAGTTCCCCATTGTTCCACTTGGAGAAAACCTGGCGTAATTCTTCATTACAGAGCTTCCCGGCTGATTTCAATACATCGTAAGCCTTGGCAATTAACTGCATATCACCGTATTCGATCCCGTTATGAACCATCTTAACAAAATTACCGGATCCTCCTTTGCCAATGTAAGTAACACAAGGGCCGCTGTCCATAACTTGAACTGCCACCTTAAGAAGGATATCTTCTATATATTTATAAGCCTTGTAGGAACCTCCGGGCATCAACGAAGGTCCACTCCGAGCTCCTTCTTCACCACCGGAAACTCCCATTCCGCCACGGATTTCTCTCTCCTCTCCTTGTTTCGTACAACTCGTTTCCCCCGTCGATGATACAATCTCCTTTCTCCAATAAACCAATAAGGTTTTAATGGTTTCATCGACAGGAGGTCCGGCTTTCACAAGCACGATTACAACACGCGGTTTCTGGATTGAATGGACAAAGGATTTGGGATCGTGAAATCCGTATAAAGGGAGATTTCCTTCCTGTTAAGCTCTTTCAACTGTCTCATCGACTTTCGAAGTGGTGCGGTTGTAAACGGAAATCGGGAATCCCTTTTCAGCAATGTTTAGGGCGAGATTTTGGCCCATGACAGCAAGGCCAACAAGGCCGATTCTAGTAAGGGCAACCATTATTATCTGCAACATAAGAAATTTAACATCATCAGTCAAACGGCATAACTATTCAAACATTATACATACATACATACATATGTACACAGAGAAACAAATACACAAGCGGGTGTTGCATATCGATATATACATCTGCTATAAGGCCAGAAAAAAAGGTCTGTTGAGACCCGCAGCCAATCTGCAAGGTATTGTCTGCTTTAGTCTAAAAGCTTCACGGTTTTTTCCGTTTTATCGGCGAAGACCTGACCTAATATAAGAGACTTATGAGTTAAAACTGATATTAGATCAAAGAGCATATTGAGCATTTCCGTTAAAAATGGCGGTGCGAATATAGAAGCTCTTACGATAATGATTTTAACAATCCATTTATTTAAATGAAAACTTTTGAACAATTCTGTAATTATTTTGTAATATTTTGAAGTTAAGAGACCAAAACATAACTTATTAATAATTTAGTAACCTTTGTGCAGTTTACCCTTTAAAAAAATATACAAATACCAAATTAATAATTTAGCTATAGTACAGGGGCTAAAAGAGATATTAAGCCTAATATAAATGGGTCCAATTGTAAAGAACAGTAATAAAATCGGGCTTTCTATCAAATGTAAGACCATCCTGGGCCAAAGTTGCAATCCTTTAACCTACACAAACACAGGCAGGAGGATTCTGAAGTTGTGCTTTAAATTAAGTGAAAGGGAAAGAAAAAACGTACACAAATTACGGGGACGAGCGTAAGCTCGCCTAAATTCCGAAATCGGAAGCAAGTTTTGGCGCAAAAAATCCCTAATTTACGGCGCCAGGTATCGCGGCAATTCCAGGTATTGTTATGCAACCCTTTTGTGATTTTCTGGTTCATGATTGGAGTCTTTGGGTGCTTCTTTTTTTTCTTTTTGAATTTTGAATGTTGGAATTGGGGATTTTGTTTTATTTCGATTGGTTGAAAAATGTTAGAAAAAAGAAAAGCAAATTTAAGTTGTTCATGTTGGCCCAACACTGCGGCTAATGGTGGCTTCTATGTTTATATGAATTGATGATAATTGTTTTCATTTTTGTTGATTCGTGTTTGATTGTTTGTCGTGGGCACTGTTGAGAAGGAGATCGTGATGGTGGTTGAGAATTGGTTTAGATAATTTTTATTTATATTGTAATCTTGCATGTGATTTTGAGTAGAGGTATATTTGTTTATAGGCTATGATCGGCCTGGTCGGCCGGAGACGGAAATGAATCTATTGCCTTCACTGTAGTGTATAGAGTATAGTCTTCTATAGGTCTTAACTGAATGGAAACCATAGCTGAAAACCATAGCACTAAACTCCCAAGAAAACCCGAAAACCAACTACGGTCGATCCCGAACAATCTTCAACCCCAGCGTTTCCCCACACACCATGATGCACCCGATATTTCTCCAACAGTTCGAATCCTTTGCGACCTCCTTACCCGAGTCTCTCCACATGATATTGAATCTGCGCTTTCTTCCACTGGGATTATCCCTACTTCCGATGACATCCAACAAGTCCTTGGTTTTTCTTACAATCAGCCGTTGTCTGCCATCAAGTTCTTTAGGTGGGCCGGGTGCTTCGTCAAGCCCTCTGCTTATGCGTGGAATCTTATAGTCGATTTGCTTGGGAAGAATCAAAGCTTTGAACCGATGTGGGATGCTATGCGCTCCATGAAGCAAGAGGGTTTTCTTTCAACTACAACGTTCGGCTCTGTCTTCAGCAGCTATTGTATTGCGCATCGGTTTAGTGAGGCTACCATGAGTTTTGATGTCATGGATAGATACGGTGTAGAACAAGATGTTGTTGCAGTCAATTCACTTCTTAGTGCAATTTGCCATGAGGACAATCAGATGTCGGTTGCTATAGAGTTTTTTGATAAGATCAAGATGAAGATCCCACCTGATGGGGATACTTTTGCCATTTTGCTTGAAGGGTGGGAGAAAGAAGGCAATTTGGCTAAGGCCAAGAACACGTTTGGCGAGATGGTAGTCAGAGTAGGATGGAGTCCGAATCACATTTCTGCTTACGATGCCTTTTTGACCACGCTTGTTTGTGGCTCTCAAGTCGATGAAGCTCTCAAATTTTTGCAAGTTATGAAGAAGAATGACTGCTTACCAGGTTTGAAATTTTTCTCTAACACTCTCGATATTCTCGTCAAGCAAAATGACTCAGCCCAAATAATTCCATTTTGGGATACAATGGTGGGTGGTGGGCTGTTGCCCAATTTGATTATGTACAATGCATTGATCAGTGTGTTATGCAACAACGATAACGTGCATGATGCTTTCCGGTTCCTCGATGAGATGGCATTCCACGGAGCTTTCCCCGATTCTTTGACTTACAACATGATTTTCCATTGCTTGGTGAGGAATAAGATGGTTCGCGAGGTGGGGAAGTTCTTTGTCGAGATGACCAAGAACGAGTGGCCTCCTACAAGTTCTAATTATGCCGCGGCTATTAAGATGTTGTTGGAGAACGATGACCCCGAAATGGCAATTAATATGTGGAATCACATGGTTGAGAATCATGTCTTAACGCTCGATGAAAGTGCTAATGAGTTACTCATTGGGCTTTGCAACTTAGGTAGGTTAGTAGAAGTGAAAAGATTTGTCGAAACAATGCTCGATAGAAGAATTAGCATATACGATTCGACGATGGAGAAATTAAAGAACCCTTTTTACAAAAAGGGTAGAAGTTTTAGAGATAAATATGATAGTCTTTCAAGGGAATGGAAAGCTATGAAGATGTCATGATATGAACATCTTTGTCACATATTTTATATAGAAGTTTCTTTATTACATCTTTTCTCTCATTTTGATGACATGTACAGCTGTGGTAATCGTTAACGAGATGAACTTTATCTAGTAAATGCAGCTCGTGCTATTTATTTTTTCTTTTGCAGGTTAATATCTCCTTGCCTACATTGTTGTGGCAGTTGTTCTCTTGGCATATTTTCTTTGTCTCCCTTTTGTGTTTTCCCTACTTGCATTGCATGTTGTGACCCAAATGACATGTAAAGTTTGGGAGATTTTATTGCATAAAACATGACAATGGCATTCACCTAGATGATTATAAATTTGGATCTTTGTCTTGTTTTTGGTGGTAATATTTGCTTGAGTTTCGGGTTCGTGTCGGTATTTGATAGTATGCAACATTGCAATAGAGAGCATACATAGCTTTTTTGTGGTGCTATAGTAGGCTTTTGAAAGAAAATTGGATGCAAAGTACATGAAGTTTCATGTATTCAAAGGGTCATAATCTCATATCGATTTATGGATATGAATTGAATCCATTTTGTGCTTAGATTAGGTTTTTTTTTTTTTAAATTCATTTTTTTAAGGATTGATTTTGGTCGGATTTTAAGGATTTAGGCTAGGATTGGTTTGGCTGTTTTTTTTGGTTTGGGCAATATTTTTGGGCTAAGAAATTGAAAAGCTGATTTTCCTTTTCAGCGGTTCGAATTTTGACGGTTTGGCAGTTCGAGTTCTGTTTGTAGTGGTTTGCTCTTGAAACGGTCTAAATATTCTGTCTAGACCGGTACTCTAGTCAGTTCCCGGTTTGACCGGCTTGTTTAGTTTGATCCGGGTTAGACAACTATGGTTAAAACTGAACTAATAGGGTGCTATTAACCCTAAACACTAGTGTATTACTTCAAAGTCAACGTTGTTTAAACCGGAGAATTGCATCGGTCGTGTCGAGAACTAGTAGGGTATCAATCCGAAGTAGGGTTAAATTGGTTGGCCTGTGAATTGTTCGAAATTGGTTGAATTGTTCTCGTCTTTTTCGTAGTTTTGTATTTTTTATTTTTATGATTTTTTAGACAATTTGTTTAATTAAATTGTTTGAACTAATTTAGACCAATTGAATCAAGAATCAATAGCTTGATTTGTTCGAGTTTGGTTTAGTTCTGAAATCCTTGCTTAAAGTGTGTTCCAATAACCAAAGGTAAAAAAAAAATGGTCTACAAGTCAAAATCATGCTATAATGCGGCTAAAAGTACTATTTTCAAAATTGGATTGACTGGTTAGACCAGTGTAATCAAGACTTGGTTAGGATATTGATTTAGAATAAGGGTTGGATTAGTAAACTTGTAAAACTAGTACGAATTGCTTAAAGTGTGTTCCAATAATCAAAGGTAAAAAAAAGAAAAGAAAAGAAAAGAAAAAGAAAAGATCTATAAGTCAAAATCATGCTATCATGCGGCTAAAAGCACTATTTTCAAAATCGGATTGACTGATCAGACCAGTCTAATCAAGACTTGGTTAGGATATTGATTTAGAATAAGGGTTGGATTAGTTGACTTGTAAAACTAGTACGAATTGCTTAAAGTGTGTTCCAATAACCAAGGGTAAAAAAAAAAAGATCTATAAGTCAAAATCATGCAATTATGCGGCTAAAAGTACTATTTTCAAAATCGGATTGACTAATTGGACCAGTCCAATCAAGATTCGATTAAGATATTGATTTAGGATAAGGGTTGGATTAATTGACTTGCAAAATTGGTACGAATTGGGCTAAAAATCTAGTTGAATCGATTCTCTATTTTTTAATATTTGTGATTGCTAATAATTTATTTAATTGAACCAATCTAATTGAGAGTTAATGGTTGATTGGTTTCATCTCAAAAACTTATAAATCAATACCATTAATGTAATTTTTCCTAAGAAACAAATGCCAATTAAATTTAATTCTAAACCTTTTAGTCTTTTACTTCATTTGATATTTTAATTCTTTGCCCTTTTAAGTCTTTACGTCTCGTCTCTCTTCACCTTAGGTTTCCCTAAAATTACAACTTCATTTATTGTTTAGGGATAAAATAATATTCAATCCTTCAACTTGAATATTTTTCAAATTGATCCCTAAATTTCTTCTTTCACATTAATCTTAAGATTTAGAATTTTCTCGATTTGATTTGATCTTTGAATTGGGATTTTACACCTGGAAATTTTTAAAAAAATTATAAAAATAAAAATGCATAAAATCATAAAAATATTATATAATTAAAAAAAAATTTTAAGTGATGATAAGACATAAACTTAGAATAATACGTCATCACACTTTAATAAAATACACGTTTTTAAGGATCAAGTTGAGAAAAATTTTTAAAATTTGAGATTAATATGAAAAAAAAAAGAGAGATCAAAGTGGAAAAAATTATCAATTCAAAGATTAAATTATTCTGTTTAAAAAAATAAAAAAACTCTACAAGCAATTTAGGATGATGTCAAGTATCTTTTTAAATTATTTAATTATTATTTTATTACATCCTAAAAACAAATGACACTTGTGAATTCTTTTACTCACGACGGTATATAGAACAATAATCTATAAATATTAGTAATATATATTTATTAAGCAATAAAACGAACAACTAAATTACATAAATTAAACTTTGGCTAAGAGACTAAAAAATATTTAGAAAATCTAAATTTAAATTAGATTGACCCAAATTAAAAAAAAGAGAGAGTATATTTTTGAATTTTTTCATAAAATATATAAGAATTAATACAAATCTACAATTAAGATTTAAACCTGAAACATTAAAATCTTTAACCTACTTCATACAATATATTATAATAAAATATTAATAAAAAAATATTTATTTTTCTAACAGTAATCTTGTTATAAATTCTTACCATATATGATCTTTTTGATACAATGCTTAGAACTACTCATAACTCTTTTCAACTCTTAAATAAGAATATAATGTATTTTAACGCACTTACCATATATTTTTATACTGACAACAAAAATGATACTAGTCGAACTAAGACTCAATTAGCAATAAAAAAATATTTGTTAAACATTTAAACAAGCTACTAAATCATGTATATAAAAGTAATGGGTCTCATTGATAAAAATATTGACATTTGACAATATTACCATAATAATCAAGACCTACTACAAATCATAATAAATGCAATTTTCATCTATTTTTGAAAACAATTTAATCTTACCGTTTAATTTTGGAATCAACTTTATTTAATTTTAGAATCAATTCTATATTTGTTTGTTTTTTAAATTTGGAATAAATTCTACTTAGGTATCTTTTTGTGCATCTATAAATGGATGCCTAATTTTAGAACCAATTTTATATAATTACATGACAAGACATGTGTCAGGTATAAATTTTAAAAAATATGTAAATTAATTTAAAAAATAATTTTTTAAACAATTTTATATAATTACATGACAAGACATGTGTCAGGTATAAATTTTAAAAAATATGTAAATTAATTTAAAAAATAATTTTTTAAATTTAATATGTATCACAATTACAAGTTGAAGTGACAAATTCAGCTACGAATTCCCACCCCCCCCCCAAAAAAAAGAGTTTGACCAGTCAACCTGTTAGTAGTCTTTACGTATCCTACCTCACAACAAAGCCAATTCATTCATCTTTCTAAACAAGCTTTCCTCTCTTTCAAGTGTCGACCATCAACCAACATGTCCGCCGCCGCCAACGCCACCGCCACCGCCACCGCCAGTCACCCTCACATCTTAGTGTTCCCATACCCAGCACAAGGCCACATGCTTCCCCTCCTAGACCTCACCCACCAACTTGCCCTTAGAGGCCTAACCATCACCATCTTAGTCACCCCTAAAAACCTCCCTTTCCTTTCACCTCTCCTCTCTTCTCACCCTTCTTCCATTACACCCCTCGTCTTCCCTTTCCCTTCTCACCCTCTCATCCCACAAGGCGTTGAACATGTTAAAGACCTTGGCAACAGTGGGAACCTCCCTGTAATGGCCGCTTTAGGCAAGCTTCATGACCCTTTACTCAACTGGTTCAACTCTCAGAGTAATCCACCAGTTGCCATCATTTCCGATTTCTTCCTCGGTTGGACTCAACGACTCGCGACTCAGTTACAAATACCCAGACTCACTTTCTTCGCTTCAGGTGCTTTTGTGGTCTCTCTATCTGATTATATGTGGTCCAACATTGAAAAACTGAAGTCTTTGAGTGAAATAAAGCTTAGCCATTTGCCTGGTTCACCTGTTTTCAAGCCAGAAAATTTCCCATCCTTGTTTAAACACTATAAACAATCAGATCCTGATTGCGAGTTTGTTAAGGATGGGATTTTAGCAAATACAAAGAGTTGGGGTTGTGTTTTGAATTCATTTGATGGTTTGGAAACCGAATATATTCAATGGTTGAAGACATATGTAGGTCATAATCGTGTTTATAGTGTTGGACCTGTGAGTTTGATAGGCAATCGGGGAGATTCGGATCCGAGTTCGGGTTCGGACCGGGTCATGACTTGGCTTGATCAATGCCCTGATGGTTCCGTTGTTTATGTTTGTTTTGGGAGTCAAAAGCTTTTGAGCAAAGAACAAGTGGAAGCTTTAGCTAAAGGGCTTGAAAAGAGTGGCACACGTTTTGTTTGGGTGGTGAAACCGGGTACGAACAATGGGTTCGGAGATGTACCCGATGGGTTCGAGGAACGGGTTTCGGGTCAGGGTTTGGTTATAAAAGAATGGGCACCACAGGTGTTGATATTGAACCATAAGGCAGTGGGTGGGTTTTTGAGTCATTGTGGGTGGAACTCAGTTTTGGAAGGGATAGTGGGTGGAGTTATGATATTGGCTTGGCCTATGGAGGCTGACCAATTTGTGAATGCTAAGCTTTTGGTTGATGAAATAGGTGTGGGTGTTAGGGTGTGTGAGGGTGCTGACACGGTTCCTAACTCGGATGAATTGGGTCGAGCCGTTGCTGAGGCAATGACCGAGGGTGGAGGAATGAAGACCAAGGCTAAAGATCTCAAACAAAAAGCTTTGGCAGCAGTGAGTCATGGGGAAAGCTCCATGAAAGATTTGGATAGAATTGTGGAAGAATTGGGTCAACTTAGAGGGTGATAAGTCTTTTTTAGGGTAAACTATATTGAATGTTATTAAATTATTACTAATTATAAAATAGTCATCGAGACATTCGAAAGTTTTTATTTAAATTACTAGATTGTTAAGTTTTTCTTTAAAAAAGTTCATTTAACGAGTTCTAAGTGACGATTTGATAATCGATACGATAGATTAGTACTCATCATATTGCTCAAGACTCTAGTACTTTTCATTTTCATTGGATTTTTGCAATCTTATGTTACACTTAAATCAGCTCGTTACAAATTTTCGTATTTTGTGGCTTAATATTGTTTACCTTTTGGCTCGATTTCATTTTTTGCCATCGTCGTTGGATCTTTGCAATCTTATGTTAACACTTGCATCATCTTTCGCCACCATCACTAGAAAATTTAGATGATGATAATTTATGTTGAGATGAGATTATTTGACTTTTTAATGTTGATATTTAAACTAACTTCGCGTAAACCACTAAATTTAGATTGCATGATTTTGGATATGGCTTGTCTTTTTAAGTCCTTATTTTTATTTACATTGTTGGGATTAGAGCTGATCATGGGCCGGGCCGGGCGAAGACCCGCTCAAAAAATGGGAGGGTTTGAGTAAACATATAGGCCCGAAAAATGGGCTTGGACAAAAAAACGAGGCCTGTTTAGAAAATGGGCCGGGCCTCGAGTAAGAGTTTTTTGGCCTGGGCCTGGCCTGACCCGGCCCGAATTATATATTAATATATATTTTTATTTTATTTTTAATTATTTTAAATTTTTAATATAATTATTTTTTATTATATTGTCAATTTGTGTATTGTTTTAAGAATTGTTTTAGTAATTTTTTATTTGTTTTAATATTTATTTTTATGTTTTTAAATATATTTGATTTATTATATTTTTAAATTTTTTTATTTAATGAAATAAGCAAAAAAAATTAATATGGGCCGGGTCGGGCAGGGTCTGGGCTTAGCAATTTTATTTCGGGCCGGACCGGGCCCGAGACTAGTAGATGGGCCTAAAATTTTTTCTGGGCCCAGCTCGACCCGGCCCATGATCACCTCTAGTTAGGATATTTCTATTTAGAAAATAAATCTTGTTTAAGTTTATTTTTTGGACTTATATTTTTATTTAAATCTTTTCATTTTTAGGACGAGTTTTTAGGCTTGATCGAATAATTTGACCCATAGTTAAGTCTAGTAAGAACATATTATGCTTACAATACTATTCAAATTTATTTAATTATAAATTATATATAATTTATAATAATTAATCTTCATGCACTACTTAAAATAATCATACCCATTCTACTTAAAATTTTATTATTAGTTTTTATATTTTGCGGGTTTAACATGTACTCTAATTTGGTCATTTTTAATTTCTTTACTTTTTAAATTTTAAAATTTCGATCATCACCAAATGACAATTGGTATATTCATTAAGTTTTGCTATTTTTAAAATTGCATGTGGCCAACACATTACTATGTGTAAAACCATGTTAGCTTATTAATTACACAAATTATTCATTAAAAATTTAATTAATGGATTAATGATTTTTATTTGAGTCAAGATTGAAATTTTGAAAAGTATAAGGACTTAAAATGATTTAATAGGAGAATATATGGACGAAATCAATAACTATACATATAATACATGACTAATAATTGAATTTAAATAAATGAATTTTAACCTTTATTGTTTGAGTTAGGATTAAAATTTAAAAATTTGAAAAATAAAAGAACTAAAATTGATCAAATTAAAATATAAAGAGTAATAACAAAATTTAACTAAAAAATTCATATTGTTGACTTGTCGACCCCATTGATGAAGTCTTCGGTCTCCACTCTCCTGTCTTTACAACTCAGCTATTTTATCTTCTTAATTCTATCATCACTGACACCAGCTGCCTACCTCTCTTCGTGTGTCGACCATTGAGCCTTTATCAACCAGCCACCATGGCTGCCGATGCCACCAGATCCAACCCTCACCCTCACATCTTGGTGTTCCCATATCCAGCTCATGGCCACATGCTTGCCCTCCTGGACCTCACTCACCAACTAGCTCTCCATGGCCTAACCATCACCATCTTAGTCACCCCTAAAAACCTACCTTTCCTTTCTCCTCTGCTCTCTTCTCACCCTTCTTCCATTACTTCCCTTGTTTTCCCTTTCCCTTCTCACCCTCTCATCCCACCAGGTGTTGAACATGTTAAAGACGTCGGCAACAGTGGGAACCGCCTTATCATGGCTGCTTTAGGCAAACTTGAAGACCCTTTGTTCAACTGGTTCAACTCTCAGTCTAATCCTCCAGTTGCCGTCATTTCTGATTTCTTCCTAGTTGGACTCAACACCTAGCTACCCGCTTGCAAATACCTAGACTTGCTTTCTTCTCTACACGAGCTTTTCTGGTTTCTGTGTTTGATTATATTTGGAACAATGTTGAAAAAGTGAAGTCTTTGAGTGAAGTTGAGTTTGGTCATTTACCTGGTTCACCGGTTTTCAAGCAAGAACATTTGCCATCTTTGTTTAAGCTCTACAAAAGATCAGATCCTGACTGGGAGTTTGTCAAGGATGGACTTCTTGCAAATGCAAAGAGTTGGGGTTATGTTTTAAATTCCTTTGATGCTTTGGAAGGTGAATATGTTCAATGGTTGAAGACACATGTAGCTCATGATCGTGTTTTCAATGTTGGACCACTAAGTTTGATAGGCCCCGATGTCTCGGATAGGGGCAGTTCGGGTTCGAGTTCTGACCTGAATGACCAAGTCATGACTTGGCTCAATCAATGCCCCGATGGTTCTGTTGTTTATGTTTGCTTTGGGAGTCAAAAGCTGTTGAGAAAAGAACAAATGGAAGCCTTGGCTAATGGGCTTGAAAAGAGTGACACACGTTTTATCTGGGTGGTGAAACCGGGTACAACCCAACAGCATGTCGAAGGGTTTGGAGTTGTACCCGATGGGTTCGAGCAACGAACCGCAGGTCAAGGTTTGGTGATAAAAGGGTGGGCACCTCAGGCCTTGATACTGAACCACAAGGCAGTGGGTGGATTCCTGAGTCATTGTGGGTGGAACTCGGTTTCGGAAGCGATAGTGGGTGGAGCTGTGATGTTGGCTTGGCCTATGGAGGCTGACCAGTTTCTGAACGCCAGGCTTTTGGTGGATGATATAGGAGTGGGTGTGAGGGTGTGTGAGGGTGCCGACTCGGTTCCTAACTCAGATGAACTAGGCCGAACCATCTCCGAGGCTATGACTGAGGGTGGAGGAATGCAGACCAAGGCGAAAGATCTGAAAGAGAAGGCTTTTGCAGCAGTGAGTCATGGGGGATGCTCCATGAATGATTTGGTTAGATTTGTGAAAGAATTGGGTCAACTTGGAAGGTGATAAATCCTTCTGGGTTATCAGACAAGGCTATCTTTTCTCTGTAAAATATATATATATATTGTTTGTCGTAATAAGAATCTGCAGTTAAGCATTCGCAGGTGGACAAATAACAAAACAACCATGAAGAACATAAACTGAAGCAAGTATGAAAATATGAAAGATGGTGTCATGTCTTACCTAGAGCAATTAAATCAGAAGAGATGGTGTTTTGTTCAAGTTTCTTGATGCTTCATTATCATCCATGTATGCATATAAGTTTCTCCACCTCAAAAGCTTCAAATTCTTCTTCTTCTTGATGCTTCATTATCATCCATGTATGCATATAAGTTTCTCCACCTCAAAAGCTTCAAATTCTTCTTCTATGCATTTTTAGTGACATCAATAGTTAATTAGTGTTTACAAACTCTCGTACTTTGCGGCTTGATATTGCTCATCTTCTGACTTGATTCATCTTTTGCCCCCATTACTGGAAGATCTAAATGAAGATAATTTATGTTGAGATTATTCATATTTAGACTAATTTGGAATAGATTTCTGAATTTAGAGACGGAGATGATGGAATGATTTGGTTTTTTCATTTACTTAGGTTGGCTTACGCTTAGGTTGGCTTACGCTTGATTTTAGATCTTTCACAATTAGGCCTATTGTCTACTTCTTGCTTACTTTTAGTGATGTACATGTGAGTTAGTTCAGGTTCGAACCTAAAATAAGTTTGAGTTAATTTTTATACTTTTCCTTAAGCATAGTCCGACCCGAAATATCAACCTAAAATTTTGTCTAAATCCGTCTAAATTTACAAAAAAATAACCCAAACTTATTTTAGATCAGCCCACATTATTTATAAAAAAAATTAAATTTTTTTATTTTAATATTTAATAATTGTATATATTTTTTATTTATTAAAAATTTTTATATAATCATCTTAATATTATTTTAATGTTTATAT
Source organism: Gossypium hirsutum (assembly GCF_007990345.1). Classification (NCBI taxonomy): domain Eukaryota; kingdom Viridiplantae; phylum Streptophyta; class Magnoliopsida; order Malvales; family Malvaceae; genus Gossypium; species Gossypium hirsutum. Next base: position 88,894,719 of record NC_053427.1, read on the forward strand.
TAAAGTAGTATTATATATTTAGTATATATGTTTACTTTTTAATGTGTTTAAATTACATAATATAAAATATTTTATACTTAAAAATGAGTCAAAGCTCAGGCCTTGAATATTCGATCCTAAACTCAACTCATATTTTAAACGAGTTTAATTTTTTAAGCCTAAAAATTTTACCCAAATCAATCTCAAATTTCAAAAAAGCCTTCAAAGTTCATGAACAATTCTATCACTTTATTTTTAGGTCTTTGCATTTTTATGGTCTTGTTGTATTAAAGTCTCCAACATAGTTTATGGTAGGGACATGTTATTTGTTTTTTAGAAGACATATAATTGAAAATTGTGCTTGCAATTGATTTTGATATGACAAAAAGGGGGATAATATTCTTTTTCATTGCTATACTTTTGCTTAAAATGAAAGCATGGTGAAAATGGAATCATTAGTCAAGTACACATTTTGAAATATGTAACATCCCATTGAATATATTTAAATATTAATAAAAATATTTGTTAAACAATAAAAGGAGCTAAGTTGCCTAAAAAGCTAAGGGCTAGTTTGACAATATTTTTGAAAAATATTTTTAAAAAGTGCTGTGAAAAAGTACTTTTGAAAAATATTTTTGAAAAATTTAATTTAAAATTTGAGTGTTTAGCATTTCTGTTAAAAAGTACTTTTGAAAAATAAAATGTTCATTTTAAACATATTATTATCAAGTAACAAATATACATTTAAATAATATTTAAATTAGTTAAATTATTATATTTTATTAAGAATATAAAAAAATTATTATAATTTCTTGTTAATATTTTAATATATAAAATATAAATTTTAAATATTTTAAAGCAATAAATATTAATTATTTATAAAATTTAATTAGAATATATAAACTATATTTTAAATTTTTTTATTTTTAATTAATAATTTTAACACATTTGTAATTAAGTACCAAGAAAAAAAAGAGAAAGTACTATGTTATTGGAGGGGTGAAAAAGTAATTAAGCACTAAAAATGCTTTTGGGAGAGGAAAAGCTAAAAATTTTAGTTTCTCCTTTTTAGAAGTGGTTTTCAAAAGCACTTCTGAAAAACTAAAAAATTCAGCCAAAAACAGCTTGTTCTGCACAGCTTTTCTTCCAGAAGTGCTTATGAAGCCAGAAGTGCTTTTAAAAATCAATGCAGAACTGGCCCTAACAAGGACTTGATTGAAATGGAAAAATCTAACTCTTAAATTTTTGAATGTTCAAATTCAAGTCCCAAACATGTAAATTAAATATAAGCTTTGTTAAAATTTATTTGAGCTTAAATTCTATCATGTATGGATACTATCTGAACTTAATCTCTTCTTAATGAATCAGATAGATTATGCCAAAAACTGTTAAATCTAGTGGTAAGACACATTAATTTTTGAGAGAGAAAACTCAAATTCAAACCATATAAAAGATATTGTTAAAAGGATAATCATGAATCTTAAATGAATAAAAAAAATAAAATTTAGCCCTTAAATGTTTATACATTATATTATTTTTTTAAATTCGAAATAAAATGATAAATTTTGTGAACAAAAAGAGCTAATTTGTTGAATATTTTATATTTATGATCAAACTGATATAATGTCTAAATATTAGAAGGCTAAATTTTTTATTAAATCAATAAAAGAACCCCAAATCAACTTTGAGCAATGAAAATATTTGATTTGAAAAAGTTTGATTTCAAAAATAATCCCAAATCAAATTAACCATGGCCACCACTGCTACCAGACCCAACCCTCACCCTCACATCTTGGTGTTCCCATACCCAGCTCAAGGCCACATGCTTGCCCTCCTAGACCTCACCCACCAACTTGCTCTCCGGGGGCTAACCATCACCATCTTAGTCACCCCTAAAAACCTCCCTTTCCTTTCTCCTCTCATCTCTTCTCACCCTTTCGTTACTCCCCTTGTTTTCCCTTTCCCTTCTCACATTCTCATCCCACCAGGCGTTGAACATGTTAAAGACCTTGGCAACAGTGGTAACCTCCCCATCATGGTAGCTTTAGGCAAACTTCATGACCCTTTAGTGGAGTGGTTCGACTCTCACTCTGAACCTCCGGTTGCCATCGTCTCTGATTTCTTCCTTGGTTGGACTAATGCCTTGCAATCCGCTTGCAAATACCCAGACTCACTTTCTACTCTTCAGGTGCATTTGTGGGTTCTATCTTTGATTATATTTGGAACAACGTTGAAAAAGTGACGTATTTGAGTGAAATAGAGTTTGGTAATTTACCTGGATCCCCGGTCTTCAAGCAGGAACATTTGCCATCCTTGTTTAAGCTCTACAAACCATCGGATCCCGATTTGGAGATGATCAAGGATGGACATGTTGCAAATACAAAGAGCTGGGGTTGTTTTATAAATTCCTTTGAAGATTTGGAAGCTGAATATGTTCAGTAGTTGAAGACACATGTAGGTCATAATCGTGTTTTTAGTGTTGGACCGCTAAGTTTAATAGGCCCTGATGTATCGGATTGAGGCAATTCAGGTTCAGTGTCTGAGATGAATGACCAGGTCTTGACTTGGCTTGATCGATGCCCCGATGGTTCAGTTGTTTATGTTTGTTTTGGGAGTCAAAAGCTGTTGAGAAAAGAACAAATAGAAGCCTTGGCTAATGGGCTTGAAAAGAGTGGCACACGATTTATCTGGGTGGTGAAATCAGGCACAACCCAACAGCAGGTCGAAGGGTTCGGAGTAGTACCCTACGGGTTCGAGCAACGAACCGCGGGTCAAGGTTTGGTGATAAAAGGGTGGGCACCGCAAGTGTTGGTACTGAACCACAAAGCAGTGGGTGGATTTCTGTCATTGTGGGTGGTGTTGAAAAGTCAAATTAAAAGGGGTGTTGAAAAGTCAAAAAAAGGGAGGTGCAAGTGGCACCGAAAGAAAAAAATGGTAGGCAAGTTGTTTAAAGTTGAATGGGATAATTGCAATTTTGGTCCCTAATTTTTAGGCCATTTGCAAGTTAGTCCCTGAACCTCAACTATAAATAGGCCTAACCATTTCTCATTTACACCATCCCAACCAATCTTTCTCTCTTAGTTTTCTTTATTCTCCCATTTGAGAATTCTTAAGGAATTCTATTTGTTTGTAATATTTTAAAGATAGTAAAGTTATCATCTGGTGTTAGTGCTCGAGGACGTAGGTATAATTTACCGAACCTCGTTAAAACTCTTGTGTTCTTTCTTGTCCTATTTTTCTTTCAATATTTGAGGGTATAATAATAGTATTTAATTGTGCTATTAAATTACTATAGAAGGGATATTCTGACTAAGGAAAGACTTGGTATTTAAGAGATCCATGTGATCCACCTCTCTTCGCTGGGAATTGAACTTTGTGTGATTTTTTAGTACAATAATTTACACGCTTCCAACCCTATTGAAACAACAAGTGGTATCAAGAGTCGAAGGTTAATCGTAGTATGCTCTGTGGTTGCAGTTTGAACTGATCTTCCACATCAGAAAAGATTTCCTTAGGTATATTGAAAGATTATGGAGAAAACGGTCGGTGTAGGAGCTTCAACATCGTCCATGTGGACAAGACCGACAATTACAAATGCAAGACTGGCCGTGGAGATCTTTGATGGCACGGGCCATTTTGGTATGTGGCAAAGTCAGGTTCTAGATGCCCTTTTTCAGCAGGGTCTAGACATTGCCATTGATGAAGAGAAACCAGATGATGTACAGGAGAAAGATTGGAAGGCGATCAATCGGTTGGCATGTGGCACAATTTGATCATGCCTTTCTCGAGAGCAGAGGTATGCTTTTTCAAAGGAGACTTCTGCAAATAAATTGTGGGTGGCACTTGAAGAAAAATTTTTGAAGAAAAACAGTCAAAATAAACTCCACTTGAAGAAAAGACTGTTTCGCTTCACTTACGTCCCAAGTACCACAATGAATGATCACATCACCAAATTTAATCAGTTAGTCACTGATTTGCTAAATATGGATGAGACATTCAAAGATGAAGATTTGGCTTTGATGCTGTTGGGGTCACTTCCTGAGGAGTTTGAGTTCCTAGAAACTACTCTACTTCATGGCAGGAGTGATATATCTCTGAGCGAAGTCTGTGCGGCCTTATACAGTTATGAACAGAGAAAGAATGACAAATAGAAAAACTCAATCAGAGATACAGAAGCTTTAGTAGTCCGAGGTCGTTCATACACTCGGAAGAAAACTCAGAAGGGGAGATCAAAGTCAAAGTCCAGACTCGGGAAAGATAAATATACCTTTTGTCATGAGAAAGGCCACTGGAAGAAAAATTGTCCAAAGCTGAAGAATAAGGGAAAAGCTGCTGTAGATGATTGTGTTGCAAAACATGATACTAGTGACTCTGAACTATCACTGGTTGCATCATCATCGTTGTTCCATTCAGATGAGTGGATATTGGATTCGGGTTGTACCTATCATATGTCCCCTAACCGGGAGTGGTTCTCTGATTTAGTAGAACTAAATGGAGGAGTTGTTTATATGGGCAATGACAATGCTTGTAAAACTGTTGGGATAGGTTCAATCCAATTAAAGAATCAAGATGGATCAACCAGAGTTCTGACTGATGTTCGGTATGTGCCCAGTTTGAAGAAAAATCTCATCTCATTGGTAGCCTTGGAATCCAATGGTTCAGTTGTTACTATTAGAGATGAGATTTTGAAAGTGACATCTGGCGCACTTGTTATATTGAAGGGCATCACGAAAAATAACTTGTATTACTACCAAGGTAGTACAGTTATTGGAGCAGTCGCTACAGCTTCCGGTAACAAAGAATTGGACTCAATGCAGTTGTGGCATATGAAGTTGGGACATGCCAGCGAAAAATCCTTGCAAATTCTGGCAAAGTAAGGATTGTTGAAAGGTGCAAAGGCTTGCAAATTAAAATTTTGCGAGCATTGTGTTCTGGGAAAGCAAAAGAGAGTGAAATTCGGTACTGCTATCCATAATACAAAAGGTATTTTGGAATATGTTCACTCAAATGTGTGGGGGCCTTCCAAGACACCTTCATTGGGAGGAAAACACAACTTTGTTACTTTTGTTGATGACTTTTTTAGAAGAGTTTGGGTGTATACCATGATAACTAAGGATGAAGTGCTTAGAGTTTTTCTTAAATGGAAAACTATGATCGAAAACCAGACTGGCAAGAAAATCAAGCGGCTTAGGACGGACAATGGAGGGGTGTAACAGCCCAATTTTCAGTAGTGTCAGAACAGTGATTTGAGATCACTAAATTCGATGAAGAAGTTAGAAATATTTTTGAATTAGTGAATTTTGTGATTTAAAAGAAATTATTAGGTAAATTGGGTCGAAAACGAGGTATCGAGACCTCGATATTATAAACTGAGCCGTAAATATTTTTATAAATATTTACGGAGTGTCAATAGGATAATATTAAAGTTTCGTTAAGAAATTTTAATGTTTCGATAGTTAATTATGAAAAAGGATTAAATTGCAATAGGGATAAAAGTTTAATTATAGATTAAAGAAAAGTTAAAAGGACCAAATAGGCAATTATGCCTTTTTCCAAAGTTGAGGCGGCATAAGTATAAAAATCTGAGATTTTTATGTGTTAAAAAAATATTATATTATAGTAATGATTATGTTTTTATATTATATTATCATTAATATATTATATTATATTATATATATACATAAAACAAAAGAAAGAATAGAAAAAAAGAAAGAAAAGAAACAGAATAGAAGAGACGAAACAGAGAAAGAAACAGAGAGCAAAACGGGCAGAGAAGGAAGGAAAGAAAGAAAGAAAGAAAGAAAAAGAAAAAGGGAAATTTAAGGTTTAAGGTTCCAAGCTCAATTGGTAAGTCAAATTAAGTCTTTTTCTTATAATTTTTGAGTTTTTGGAATCCTAGAGATAAATACTACTTGATTTATGTTGATATTTTGAAAGTTAGTAGATTGTTAGACATGAGTTATGTTGAATTAATTGATGAACTAGAGGTTAAAATGATTGAATTTTAAGTTAGAAGTTAGTAAAGGATTGATTTGTAAAATAAAATATAAGTTTTGAATTGATAGGGATTAAATTGAAAGAATCCCGAAATTAGGGATTTATGGGGAAATTGAAGAATTAAACTGAGTTTATAGTAAGAATTAAGAGAGAATATAGAGTTAGAATGCAAAAATAAAATTAGTATTGATAAGGGATTAAATTAGAATTTGATGTTGCCATAGAAGGAAAAAAAAATGTTCAGAATGTTATAAAACATAAGAATAAGAGATGAAGTTTAATTTCCGAGCCTTGGGGTAAAAATGTAATTATGTAAAAGTTTAGGGGCAAAATTGTAATTTTCAAAAAGTTAGAGTCGAGGACTATTTTAATAAATTTGAATATTAAATAAGTTAAATTTGCTATTATAGATCAAGAAGAACGAAATTCGGGAGTAGATCGGGGAAAAGAAAAAGTAAAGGACTAAATTGTAAAGTTTAGTCACATTTTGTATCAAGGTAAGTTTACAGTAAATAAATGCAATATTCTTTTATTTTACATTATTATTGTCAATTTCCAGCATTTATATATTTATGTTATGAAAATATTTAAAGTCGAATTTAAGGTGAAGTGACAGAGGAAAAGTGTTAGAAAGCCCCGGTTGAACCCTAGGAATGTTAGGATATTAGGGTTGACAGGACAGAACAGAAATGAGCCATGTAAGTCCATATTAGAAATATGGCTTTGGAGACAGGATTGAGCCATGTAAGTCCATATTATATATGGCATTGGAGACAGGAATAATTCATGTAAGTCCATGTCAAAGACATGGCATTGGCAGGGTATTGATAGACAAGAATGACCCTAGTATCCTTAGTATTCCGAGTGGTTCAACGGGTCAGAATACGAGTTAAATTACAGTGAATTAACAGCAAAGGAAAAGTAGATTATATTTATGAAAACGGAAAGGTCAGGTAAGAAAGAAGGTAAGGGAATAAAGAAGAAGATAGAAATTGAGAAGTAAAGAAATTTATGATGTTAGATGATATTATGCATAATTATCCATTATGTTGAATGTTGTGATTTATTTGCTTGTAAGCTTACTAAGCCTAGTGCTTAATCTCTTTATTTTCTTCTTCTTATAGTACTTATCTAGCCACTCGGGGATCGAAGGAAACGTCGGAGGCCGATCACACTATCAAAGAAATAACTCGGTATAATTAGACGTTTTGTTTTGTGTATGGCATGTATAGAAACTTAGCTACTTTTGGTATAATATGAACAATGAGTGATGTGTAAGTAGTTGATGATGTATGGTTATTAAAATGATTAAGGATGAAGGTGTTTGTTGTTATGAAAGATTAGGTGATAAATTATGCATGGAAATCATGAAAGGATAAAATTTTGCAAAGAAACAGAATTCAGGCAGCACAGTGACGTGAATTTGAAAAATCACCCAAGATAGTATAAAATGAATTAGAGGGTGAATGATATATGGAATTAAAGCTTGTTGAGTCTATTTTCATGGAAAAATAACGGTGTAGAAAAAAGAAATTTATATTTTAAGATATGTGAATTTTAGTAAGATAGGGTCAGAACTGTTTTGGAGTCCCCTATTCTGAGTTTAGAAAATAATTACAAATTGTACAAAAATGGTTATGAGTTGAAATTTACATGCTTAGATTCCTTAATGAGTCTATTTTCTATAGAAACAAGTAAGAACTTCATATGAAAATCCTATAGCGAGAAAACTTATTTTAGTGACTAGAGGTCAGGGCAGTCTGGTGGTGACACAGGGGAGACTTTAACTAATAAACTGTACTAATTTGCTGAACCAAAAATTCTAAAAATTTTATGGTGAGTAGATATATGAGTCTAGTTTCAGGGAAAATTTACGGGATTAAATTTCGAGTTCTGTAGCTCAAGTTATAATTAATTTAGTAACTGCTGCGCGATTAGACAGATTTGCTGCGAATAATGAAATAAATTTTCAAACCTAGTTTTTATGCTCCGAACTGGTAAGATAAGCTAAGTAATGCCTCGTGCTCGACTCCGGAAACGGTCTCGGGTAAGGGGTGTTACATTTTATTGGTATCAGAGCAGGTTTAGTCGGTTCTCGGAACAGTTAGTGTGAGAAAAAGTCTAGCTATACATGCCATACTTGTATTTTGATAGTGTGACGACTCCTGACAATTTTTTTTAATAAACATTTTATTTTATAGTAATGGATCCCGGGCGAGCTGGTGATGATGATGTAGAAAGTAATGCGCCTGCTTCCACAGAAGGGGCAGCGCCATCTGAGAATAGGCCAGTAATAGTTGATCAGGGAGGAGTGACTCGAGAAGCTCTCTTCCGAGCTTTGAATGATTTGTTTGCCGAGTTCGTTCGTACGAATCCGGCAGTTAGACCTCCAGCCCCTCATGATTCTCAGGCTACCCATGCAGCTCAAGCTTCCCCAGTTACAGGTACAGTGGTAAGAGAAAAGCCACCAGTTGATAGAATCAGGAAACAAGGGGCAGAAGAGTTCCGAGCAACAAAAGATGATGATGCAGAAAGAGCAGAATTTTGGTTAGAGAATACTATCAGAGTCTTTGACGAATTATCTTGTACACCCGAGGAGTGTATGAAATGTGTAGTATCACTTCTTAGAGACTCAGCCTACTACTGGTGGAAGACACTTGTATCAGTTGTACCGAAAGAGAGGGTCACTTGGGATTTCTTTAAGGAAGAATTTCGTAAAAAGTACATCAGTCAGAGGTTTATTGACCAGAAAAGAAAGGAATTCCTGGAATTGAAACAAGGCAATATGACGGTGACCGATTATGAGCGTGAATTTGTCAGGCTCAGTAAATATGCTCAAGAATGTGTGTCCACAGAGGCTATCATGTATAAAAGGTTTGAGGATGGGTTAAATGATGATATCCGACTGTCAGTGGGTGTCCTAGAAATAAAAGAGTTCGTTATTTTAGTTGAGAGAGCCTGTAAGGCAGAGGAGCTATTAAAAAGAAAAGGCAAAGTTGAGACAGAGACACAAGATACAAAGAAGAGACAGATGAGCAGATCATTTTAGGCTACATCCAAGAGGCCCAAAGAGTTTTCTACCAGATTTAGCTTTTCGGCAGGGCAATCTAGTCAGAATAGAGGTAGCAAATTTAAGGATCCGAAGGCTCAGACCACATCGACTACGAGTGTAGGTAATGTCAGACAGGGTAGATCAGGGTGTCCACGGTGTGGTAGACTTCATTATGGTCCTTGTCGGGCAGGCGAAAATGTTTGCTATAAATGTGGTGCTCTAGATCATTTTGTACGAGAATGTCCAGAAGTGGCTAGCCGAGAGGTAACATAGAGTGCTAGATCCGGAAATGCTCCTACTAGAGGCAGATCACCGAGGCAACTAGGAGTAGGAGCAAGTAACAGAGGTACCTCTGGAGATTCAATTGTGAGACCAGATGTTAGAGCCCCTGCAAGGATTTATGCTATTCGTGCACGCGAAGAGGCATCCTCCCCCGATGTGATTACGGGTACATTTTCTCTACATGATATTAATGTCATTGCTCTGATTGATCCGGGTTCGACTCATTCTTATGTTTGTATGAAATTGATGCCTAGTATAAGTATGCCTATAGAATCTACAAAATTTGTGATTAAAGTATCGAATCCATTAGGCAAGCATGTATTAGTAGATAAAGTATGTAGAAATTGTCCTTTAATGATTAGAGGCTACTGTTTTCCGGCCGATCTCATGCTATTGCCATTTGATGAGTTTGATGTGATTCTTGGTATGGTGAAAGGTGCCGGATATTTACCGATCATAAAAGCTTGAAATACTTGATGACTCAAAAAGACTTGAATTTGAGGCAAAGAAGATGGTTAGAATTGCTTAAAGATTATGAGTTAGTGGTTGATTATCACCCAGGTAAGGCAAATGTAGTTGCTGACGCTTTAAGCAGGAAACTTTTATTTACATTGCAAGCTTTGAATACCAATTTAGCCATGTTAGATGATAGTTCTATTTTAGCTGAATTTAGAGCTAAACCGGTATTTCTTGAAGAGATTTGTGAAGCTCAGAAAGATGATAATGAGTTACAAGCTAAAAGAGTTCAATGTGAGTCAGGCATAGAATCAGATTTCTGGATTGGTTCTGATGGTTGTTTGATGTTTAGAGACAGAATTTGTGTACCAAAGAATGATGAGCTTATTCGAAAGATTTTACAGGAAGCACATAACAGTTCTTTATCTATTCATCCAGGCAGTACAAAAATGTATAATGATTTGAAGAAATTGTATTGGTGGGTAGGAATGAAAAGAGATATTTCAGAGTTTGTTTCTAGATGCTTGATTTGTCAATAGGTAAAGGCCGAACATCAGGTACCCTCAGGATTATTGCAACCTGTGCTAGTTCCGGAATGGAAATGGGACAGAGTTACTATGGATTTTGTGACAGGATTGCCGTTAACACTGAAAAGAAAGATGCAGTATGGGTTGTGATTGATAAGCTAACTAAGTCGGCTCATTTTATCCCAATCCGTATGGATTATTCACTTGACAAGTTGGCCGAGTTATACATTTCAGAGATAGTTAGACTACATGGAGTGCATTATTGATGTTGAAGTATTGTTCTATCTATATGGTTGGAACGTCAGTTCTATTATGGCATTATGGTTTTTAATCTATCTGATGGTTGTGGCTTCGGTATAGTTTAAAGCTTCGATGTTAATGATTGAAATATTTTTATTATATATAATTCCTTTCTAGTTTTCGTGAAAGGGGTTGACATCGGCAAAAGTGTAGATGGAGGAAGATTGAGCTCAAACTTGTATTTTGGTTTTCACTTCTCAGGTAATTCTGAAATTATGTCAACAAGTCAATAATGGAATGTCAAAATTCGTTTGAGTTAAATGCTATTTGTGGAAATTTTCGATTGGTGTTCCGAGAGGATTATGATATATGGTATATCTGGATTGTTTTGACAACAAGAAGATTGGATTATTCTGAAATGTTATTATCTGATAGATAAAATCGACTCAGTTGTTTTAATCAGAGTGGGTTATTCATTGAAAAGTTAATTGAGTTATAATCAGTGATGGAATCAGTACATCTTGGGTCTCCACAATGGGTTTAAATTATCTGTTTTCTTATCGTTGGATGGGTTTCCAAGATCTTCGTTCAAAGGTATTAAATAAGATAATTCGGGTTTCTCAGTTATGTTTCGACAGACAATTACTGGACATTTCTTGGTAGTCATACTACTAGTGAAAAAGTGATGGCAAGAAAACATCAGAGCTGCTTAGTTAAGTTCAGGCATAGTATCAATTTCTAAAATGAGTTTTGGTATGAGTTCGGAAGTGATATGAGTTATGACTAATTTTTATGGACTTCGATTGAAAGGGGTGAAGAAAGATTTGACTTAATAGCTTGTATCAGGTGAGAAATTTCGAGGACGAAATTTTTTTTTTAGGGGGGGAGAGTTGTAACAGCCCAATTTTCAGTAGTGTCAGAACAGTGATTTGAGATCACTAAATTCGATGAAGAAGTTAGAAATATTTTTGAATTAGTGAATTTTGTGATTTAAAAGAAATTATTAGGTAAATTGGGTCGAAAACGAGGTATCGAGACCTCGATATTATAAACTGAGCCGTAAATATTTTTATAAATATTTACGGAGTGTCAATAGGATAATATTAAAGTTTCGTTAAGAAATTTTAATGTTTCGATAGTTAATTATGAAAAAGGATTAAATTGCAATAGGGATAAAAGTTTAATTATAGATTAAAGAAAAGTTAAAAGGACCAAATAGGCAATTATGCCTTTTTCCAAAGTTGAGGCGGCATAAGTATAAAAATCTGAGATTTTTATGTGTTAAAAAAATATTATATTATAGTAATGATTATGTTTTTATATTATATTATCATTAATATATTATATTATATTATATATATACATAAAACAAAAGAAAGAATAGAAAAAAAGAAAGAAAAGAAACAGAATAGAAGAGACGAAACAGAGAAAGAAACAGAGAGCAAAACGGGCAGAGAAGGAAGGAAAGAAAGAAAGAAAGAAAGAAAAAGAAAAAGGGAAATTTAAGGTTTTAAGGTTCCAAGCTCAATTGGTAAGTCAAATTAAGTCTTTTCTTATAATTTTTGAGTTTTTGGAATCCTAGAGATAAATACTACTTGATTTATGTTGATATTTTGAAAGTTAGTAGATTGTTAGACATGAGTTATGTTGAATTAATTGATGAACTAGAGGTTAAAATGATTGAATTTTAAGTTAGAAGTTAGTAAAAGATTGATTTGTAAAATAAAATATAAGTTTTGAATTGATAGGGATTAAATTGAAAGAATCCCGAAATTAGGGATTTATGGGGAAATTGAAGAATTAAACTGAGTTTATAGTAAGAATTAAGAGAGAATATAGAGTTAGAATGCAAAAATAAAATTAGTATTGATAAGGGATTAAATTAGAATTTGATGTTGCCATAGAAGGAAAAAAAAATGTTCAGAATGTTATAAAACATAAGAATAAGAGATGAAGTTTAATTTCCGAGCCTTGGGGTAAAAATGTAATTATGTAAAAGTTTAGGGGCAAAATTGTAATTTTCAAAAAGTTAGAGTCGAGGACTATTTTAATAAATTTGAATATTAAATAAGTTAAATTTGCTATTATAGATCAAGAAGAACGAAATTCGGGAGTAGATCGGGGAAAAGAAAAAGTAAAGGACTAAATTGTAAAGTTTAGTCACATTTTGTATCAAGGTAAGTTTACAGTAAATAAATGCAATATTCTTTTATTTTACATTATTATTGTCAATTTCCAGCATTTATATATTTATGTTATGAAAATATTTAAAGTCGAATTTAAGGTGAAGTGACAGAGGAAAAGTGTTAGAAAGCCCCGGTTGAACCCTAGGAATGTTAGGATATTAGGGTTGACAGGACAGAACAGAAATGAGCCATGTAAGTCCATATTAGAAATATGGCTTTGGAGACAGGATTGAGCCATGTAAGTCCATATTATATATGGCATTGGAGACAGGAATAATTCATGTAAGTCCATGTCAAAGACATGGCATTGGCAGGGTATTGATAGACAAGAATGACCCTAGTATCCTTAGTATTCCGAGTGGTTCAACGGGTCAGAATACGAGTTAAATTACAGTGAATTAACAGCAAAGGAAAAGTAGATTATATTTATGAAAACGGAAAGGTCAGGTAAGAAAGAAGGTAAGGGAATAAAGAAGAAGATAGAAATTGAGAAGTAAAGAAATTTATGATGTTAGATGATATTATGCATAATTATCCATTATGTTGAATGTTGTGATTTATTTGCTTGTAAGCTTACTAAGCCTAGTGCTTAATCTCTTTATTTTCTTCTTCTTATAGTACTTATCTAGCCACTCGGGGATCGAAGGAAACGTCGGAGGCCGATCACACTATCAAAGAAATAACTCGGTATAATTAGACGTTTTGTTTTGTGTATGGCATGTATAGAAACTTAGCTACTTTTGGTATAATATGAACAATGAGTGATGTGTAAGTAGTTGATGATGTATGGTTATTAAAATGATTAAGGATGAAGGTGTTTGTTGTTATGAAAGATTAGGTGATAAATTATGCATGGAAATCATGAAAGGATAAAATTTTGCAAAGAAACAGAATTCAGGCAGCACAGTGACGTGAATTTGAAAAATCACCCAAGATAGTATAAAATGAATTAGAGGGTGAATGATATATGGAATTAAAGCTTGTTGAGTCTATTTTCATGGAAAAATAACGGTGTAGAAAAAAGAAATTTATATTTTAAGATATGTGAATTTTAGTAAGATAGGGTCAGAACTGTTTTTGGAGTCCCCTATTCTGAGTTTAGAAAATAATTACAAATTGTACAAAAATGGTTATGAGTTGAAATTTACATGCTTAGATTCCTTAATGAGTCTATTTTCTATAGAAACAAGTAAGAACTTCATATGAAAATCCTATAGCGAGAAAACTTATTTTTAGTGACTAGAGGTCAGGGCAGTCTGGTGGTGACACAGGGGAGACTTTAACTAATAAACTGTACTAATTTTCTGAACCAAAAATTCTAAAAATTTTATGGTGAGTAGATATATGAGTCTAGTTTCAGGGAAAATTTACGGGATTAAATTTCGAGTTCTGTAGCTCAAGTTATAATTAATTTAGTAACTGCTGCGCGATTAGACAGATTTGCTGCGAATAATGAAATAAATTTTCAAACCTAGTTTTTATGCTCCGAACTGGTAAGATAAGCTAAGTAATGCCTCGTGCTCGACTCCGGAAACGGTCTCGGGTAAGGGGTGTTACAAGGGGAATATAAAAGTGATCCGTTCTTCAATGTGTGCCAAGAGTATGGTATTGTTCGACACTTCACAGTTAGGGATACACCACAGCAGAATGGATTGGTAGAGCGTATGAATCAAACATTACTGGAGAAAGTTCGATGTATGTTGTCCAATGCTGGGTTGGGCAAACAATTTTGGGCTAAGGCTGTGACATACGCTGGCCCTCTTGTTAATCGTTTGCCATCATCTGCATTAGAAAGAAAAACTCCTATGGAGGTATGGTCTGGAAAACCGGCTACAGATTATGATTCCTTACATGTGTTTGGATCCACTGCATATTACCATGTGAAGGAGTCAAAGTTAGATCCGAGGGCAAAGAAAGCTCTCTTTATGGGAATCACTTCTGGAGTGAAGGGATTTCGTCTTTGGTGCTTAAGCACAAAGAAAATAATCTGTAGCAGAGATGTTACCTTTGATGAATCTGCCACATTGAAAAAGGTAGCTGATAAAGATATTCAGACGAGCAATACTCCACAGCAGGTGGAGTGTACTCCAAAACAGGTGGAGTTTGAGCAGATGGGGATTTGCCCAGTTAATAAGTCTAATTCTCCAACCACAATGGAGGAATTAGAGTTTGAAGAGGTTCTGACCCAAGAACCACTAAGTACACCAGAACCAGTTGCAGTTGCAAGGCCACGGAGAGAAATTCGTAAACCTGCTCGATTTACTGATATGGTGGCCTACGCCCTTCCCGTTGTTGATGATATTCCTATCAGTTATCAAGAAGCAATGTAAAGCTTAGAAAGTGATAAATGGAAAAAAGCCATGGATGAAGAAATGCAGTCTCTCCTGAAGAACAATACTTGGGAGTTGGCGCAATTACCAAAAGGTAAAAGGGCAATCGGATGCAAGTGGGTATTCGCAAAGAAAGATGGATCTCCTAGCAAGAAGGATATTCGCTACAAGGCAAAATTGGTAGCTAAAGGCTACGCTCAGAAGGAGGGAATTGACTACAATGATGTATTTTCCCCTGTTGTGAAGCATTCCTCCATTAGAATTTTGTTGGCCTTGGTAGCACAGTTGAATTTGGAACTAGCTCAACTTGATGTTAAGACGGCTTTCTTGCATGGTGAGTTAGAAGAGGAGATCTATATGACTCAGCCCGAAAGATACACAGATGCTGGTGGTAGAAATTGGGTTTGTAAGCTGAACAAATCGCTAGATGGATTGAAGCAATCCCCGAAGCAGTGGTACAAGCGATTTGATAGCTTTATGAGAAGGCAGAAGTACACAAGAAGCAAATATGACAATTGTGTGTATTTGCAGAAGCTGCATGACAGATCTTTCATTTATCTACTCTTGTATGTTGATGATATGTTAATCGCTTCGAAGAGCCAAAAAGAGATAGATAAGCTGAAGGCTCAGTTGAATCAAGAGTTCAAGATGAAAGATCTAGGTGAGGCCAAGAAGATTCTCGGCATGGAGATAAGTAGAGATAGACAGAGAGGCAAGCTTTGTTTGAATCAGAAGCAATATCTGAAAAAGGTATTACAATGTTTTGGTGTAAATGAAAACACAAAACATGTAAGTACCCCACTTGCTTCTCATTTGAAACTTAGTGCTCAATTATCTCCGAAAACTGAAGAAGAAAGAGAATATATGGCAAAAGTCCCATATGCTAATGCAGTTGGGAGTTTGATGTATGTGATGGTGTATACGCGACCTGACATTTCACAAGTTGTTGGAGTTGTGAGCAGGTATATGCATGATCCTGGAAAAGGACATTGGCAAGCTGTGAAATGGATTCTACGGTATCTTCGAAAAACCGTAGATGTTGGTTTAATTTTTGAACAGGATGAAGCACTTGGTCAGTTTGTAGTTGGATATGTTGATTCCGACTTTGCTGGTGATTTAGATAAACGTCGTTCAACTACGGGGTATCTGTTTACTCTTGCGAAAGCCCTAGTGAGTTGGAAGTCTACCTTACAGTCTACAGTAGCTGTGTCTACTACAGAGGCAGAATATATGGCAGTTACAGAAGCTGTTAAGGAGGCTATTTGGCTTAATGGATTGTTGAAAGACTTAGGAGTTGTTCAAAGTCACATAAGTTTATATTGTGACAGTCAGAGCGCTATTTATTTAGCGAAAAATCAAGTCTATCATTCAAGAACCAAGCATATCGACGTAAGATATCACTTTGTGCGGGAAGTCTTTGAAAAAGGAAAAATTTTACTTCAGAAGATTCCGACAACAGATAATCCCGCAGATATGATGACCAAGGTGGTAACAACAATCAAGTTTAATCATTGTTTGAACTTGATTAACATCCTAAGAATTTGAGCACCTTCAGGTGTATGGCGCTCGAAAGCACATTTGGAGGCACTACAAAAGATAACTTTATCGAATTTGGGGAGTTGAAGGAAGTGTGTGAAGATGTGATTATCCTAATCAAATCTTCAAGGTGGAGATTGTTGAAAAGTCAAATTAAAAGGGGTGTTGAAAAGTCAAAAAAATGGGAGGTGCAAGTGGCACCGAAAGAAAAAAATGGTAGGCAAGTTGTTTAAAGTTGAATGGGACAATTGCAATTTTGGTCCCTAATTTTTTAGGCCATTTGCAAGTTAGTCCCTGAACCTCAACTATAAATAGGCCTAACCATTTTTCATTTACACCATCCCAACCAATCTTTCTCTCTTAGTTTTCTTTCTTCTCCTATTTGAGAATTCTTAAGGAATTCTATTTGTTTGTAATATTTTGAAGATAGTAAAGTTATCATCTGGTGTTAGTGCTCGAGGACGTAGGTATAATTTACCGAACCTCGTTAAAACTCTTGTGTTCTTTCTTGTCCTATTTTTCTTTCAATATTTGAGGGCATAATAGTAGTATTTAATTGTGCTATTAAATTACTATAGAGGGGATATTCTGACTAAGGAAAGACTTGGTATTTAAGAGATCCATGTGATCCACCTCTCTTCCCTGGGAATTGAACTTTGTGTGATTTTTTAGTACAATAATTTACACGCTTCCGACCCTATTGGAACAACAGGTGGAACTCGGTTTTGGAAGGGATAGTGGCTGGAGTCATGATATTGGCTTGGCCTATGGAGGCTGACCAGTTTCTGAACGCCAGGCTCTTGGTGGATAATATAGGTGTGGCTGTTAGGGTGTGTGAAGGTGCAGACTCAGTTCCTGATTCTGATGAACTAGGCCGAGCCATTGCCGAGGTTATGACTGAGGGTGGAGGGATGAAGGCCAACGCAAAAGATCTCAAAGAGAAGGCTTTGGCAGCAGTGAGTCATGGGGGAAGCTCCATGAAAGATTTGGATAGATTTGTGGAAGAATTGGGTCAACTAGGAGGGTGATAAATCCTTTTATTTTATCGGAGAAGATATTGTGTTTTCTTTTTCAAAATAAACAAACACCTCAGGAGAGGATAGTGTGAGGAAAAATACATCTAAACATGTTGTAACAGATACTCGTACATAAACAGGAGGACCTATGTTTTCGTTTCTGATAAATAAGACATAAGGGAAGAAAACTAGACTGTATGAAAATCAGACATGAAAGATCGTGTCCTGTCTTACCTAGAACAATTCAATCAGAAGAGATTGAGCTTTGTTCAAGTTTCTTGATGCAACATTATCTACCAAGAGGTTACATGCATGCATCAATGAGCCTGCATGAGTAAATATAGATATACATGTACATGCGTATATAGTTTCAAAGGAAATTGAATCCAGCTGAGGTAGCCTAATTAGATAGTAGAACTCATCCTACACCATAGGGTTTCAGTCTAAGGTTTAGTGTGGATCAAAACATGCATTAAAATAAGCAGAAGCAACTTTCTTGTTCACTATTTTACATCCTACATTTTCTATTTATTGACAAACTATCATTATCAATAAATTAGTGCATAGCTAGTAAAAAGAGGGCAGGAAAGCACACTTACAATTATAAAATCATTGAAATGAATGGTATATTCTTGCAATATGAACAGCCTATCAAGCTGTTGGCAGCTTCAAAAGCTGATTGTTACCCAGATGGAAAAACGAGCCTATTTCGACACAAATCCAACCACCAATATATATAACAATTTTTCTATGAACAGAAACCAAAATCCAGAAGTGGAATCAGTACTTTCCTCTTTTAACATTAGCTCTGAACCAAACCTCTGTCCCGCCAAAACATGGGGGCCTTCGAGGAACCGTGAAATTCAAAGAATACCAATGCAAAATCAAGCTTTCAAATTATAGACAAAGTGAGAAAGAAAGAATGAAGCTATGAATTTTAATGACTCAGAGGCATCCTTTTATATACAGAGCTTGTAGCAGCATGCTCCTAAGCATTAGGAGATTTATTCAGAAGTAATAGCAGCAGAATCAGAAGATAATAACAGCAAAATTAGAAAAAGGCACAAACACAGAATCGGCTAAAAGACATACTCAACAGCGTGTTGATACAAATCTCGAGCAATTCAACGGAAACCGCATTGACAAAGGCTACCGAAGAAGGAAGGGAGAGAATGTGAGGTCTTGATAGGTAACCGAAGGGTTTTCCATTTGTCGAGCATGGAAAAAAAGAAGAAGCATTTTTTAAGGTTTTAGGATGTTAATTTCTGTAGTGCGATAATTATTTATTAGAATCAGGGGTTTGAATCTGGGAAAACAGGGGTTTATATTTGAAAATTAGGGTTTAAGATTTAAAAAGGCGTTATTTTCCCGGCAATTTTAAAGATACTGATAAAAAAATTGAGGGATTGAAAGATTCGGTTCATATATAACTGGAAACGGCGTCATTTTGCGACAACTTGTACATTTGTGGGTAAAAGTACATGGAGGCCCCTTGTATTAAGAGTTAGACTGCATTTTGCCCCCTCTTCTAAAAAAATTGACAAATTAGTCATTGTACATTAGATAAAAGAGAAAATTGGTCCTTTTGTTAAAAATTTCATCTATTTCTACTATTAAAAAAATGGTCCTTGTCCGTCAATATGAGGTATACATGACACGTCACGTGTCTTGTTATTCTATTAACCGTGCCAGTTTTTAACAGTAGAAATGTATGAATTTTTTAACAAAGTACTTAGGTCTTTAATCTAACATACTGGGATTGATTTGCCTATTTTTTTTAATAAAGGGGCAAAATGCAGTTTGACTCTTAGTATGATAGCCTCCATGGTACTTTTACTTACACTTGTTGTAACGGAGTTGGTTTTTATTTGGGTCAATCTAGGATTGGATCAAATTGAAATTTTAAAATTTATGGATTGTTTTGGATTTTGGTTGTTTTGAGTTGGGTCATTATAAATTTGAATTATTTTGTCTTTTGATTAATACAGGTTTAGGTTAGGTTATTTGTTCGAATTATTTTGGATTTGAGTTATTTTTTATTCATGATATTGAAAGTTCAAATCTTTTCAAGTTTTGGTTAGTTTCAATTTAGGAAAAATTAAATTTGTGTTGGAACGATTTTTTGATAATTTTTTTTATGATTAAATCGAATTGGATCGGATTTGAGTACAACTTGATTGGACCGATTTTGAGGGAAAGTCAAATTTAATCAATATACAATTTATTTATTTACTAGAGAATAATTTTTTTAAGTTTTATTAATAAAAAGTCAATATAGTTGTAAATATGTGTCCAACCAATGGAGAATTACAATGTGGAATTCAATTAATACAATGTACATTAGACGATGAATTGGATGAAGCCGGACCAATTTAAAAAGAATCGGGCAAAATTCACATATGATATATGCACAATGTGAGAGCAGGACTCACATATCACAGTTGTGGATGATAGAATTTGAACCTAAATACTCACAGATTCAAGACCTCTGTTTTAACCAACAAACCGAGACTTTGTTGGAATAAAAAAACAAGGTTAAAATATGCCATATTCATAAATTAGGAATTTAGTCATTATATTTTTATTTTTAGGAATTTGGTTCCTCTACTTTTTCAAATTTCGAAATTCAAGTACAATTATTAACATTGTTAAAATTATTTTTATTAAATTCAGATTCATTATAACATCTCTTTTTCAGTTACATTGTTACCAAATTTTTTTTTATTTCAAAATTTCATATCAACCAATTTAACAAAAAAAAAATTAAAAATTGGACTTGAATTATGTAATCAAAAAAATACAAGGACTAAATTCTAAATTTATAAAGAATATAATACCAATAACATATTTCAACCAAAAAATAAT
This sequence comes from Gossypium hirsutum, assembly GCF_007990345.1. Classification (NCBI taxonomy): domain Eukaryota; kingdom Viridiplantae; phylum Streptophyta; class Magnoliopsida; order Malvales; family Malvaceae; genus Gossypium; species Gossypium hirsutum. Next base: position 88,915,185 of record NC_053427.1, read on the forward strand.
TACTTTAAATTTGAATGAAGTTGGAGAATATTCATGCTCTTAAATTAATAATATAACTTTATTAAAATATTTATTCTCGAAAAAAACTTTGTTAAAATATATTTTTTATTTTAAGATTTAATTAAAATCGATTCTTTACTATATTAACTCAATTAAAGTATTAATATTGACATAGATTTAAATGCATCAAATTAATGTAAAAATATGATAAATTTATTAAATATGAATATAACAAAATTATGTCAACATATTAAAGACAAACATATAACTGTCTTAAATATATTGTATTAACTGTGTTTAAATTAGACATGTCCTAAAAGCTGGACATTCAATTGGTCCGGTCCAACAAGAACTATTAATAATAAAATTTAAGTATTTATTTTTAAAATGTTTAGTTAGCATTAATTTGGATCCTTTGGGCTAAAAATAGGCATTTACAAAAGAAAATATTAAAAACAAAATTAAGTACAGGGGCGAAGCTAGAAAATTTTTTTAGAGGGGCCGAATGAAATTTTAATTTTTTATAGTTTATATTTTTATAATTTGTAAATAATTAAATTAAATTTTTATAATTTTAGGGGGGTCAAAGTGTAATTTTACCTTTATTAATTTAAAAATTTTAAAAAATTTTAAGAGCCTAAAATGAAATTTTCTATTTTAGGGGGGCCGGGGCCATGCCCCTCGGTTACTCCCCTGATTAAGTGAGAAGAAAATTTGTAATTTAAATATAGTATTTTTTTTCATTATTTTTATATATTAAATAATTGATGGTATGTGTTTTTTAACTCCCTTTAAAGTTTTTGAAATTTTTAATTAAACTCCTATTTTTATTTAAATTCTCATTAAATTTCTCAAAAATTTTAAAATTTTAGTTAGCCTTTTCAAAACTAGACCTGATTATGGGTGGGGCTACTTGTTCAGGCCCGAAGGCCTGCCCAAAGGTGAGAGGGTTTGGGCAAAAAACAAGGTCTTTTTTCTAAACGGGTCGAGTCTGTGGTAGTATTTTTGGCTTGGGTCCGGCCTGAATTTGCCCTACTTTTTTTTCACTGTTGTTTGTTGTCATTTTGATGTTGTTTTGCTATCATTTTTCTATTATATTGTAACTATTTTGTTTTTATTATTTGAATATTATATAACTCTTGTTTTATTATTAATTTTGCTACTATTTTAGAGGTATCTGCTTGCTAAGTTGTAACTATCTTAGTGTTAGTTAAGTATTAAGACTTTTTTTTTAATATTTTTAGTGTATTTGATATATTATATTTGTAAAATTATTTATATATAAAAAACAATATAAAATAATTTAATGCAAGCAGGTCAAGCCGGGCTCAGGTTTAGCATTTTATCTTTGTTGGGATTGGACAAAATTTTAAACCCATTTTTCGAGTTGGACTCAGCCCTAAAAAACAAGTCTAAAATTTTTATTTTCTCAACCCATAATCAGGTCTATCCAAAATTTAATGTCATTTGCCACTAACAAGCGAGAATAAGAAACCGATAATTATGGAATAATTTTTTAATCCCATTCATGGAATAAAAAAAATCATTACCCAATATATCTAATAATGATTTTAAATAATTAAAAAAATTAAAAAAAAAGACAACCGATTTAATAGGAAATGTTTGGTGATTAAAGCATCAAATATTTGTTAGTTGGAGGATAGCAAATTGAAAACAGAAATAACAGATGCGAAAAATAGAAAAGACAAATCTTACCAAAGATAATCATTATTCATCAACTAATCCTACATATTATTAAATATTTTTTTCTCGGATATTTATTTATTTATTTTTAAAAAAATTCATTAAAAAATATGAATTTAGTTTTGGATGAATTTTGAATTTGGATTAATTTTGGGTTTATGCGGATTAAGTTATTAAACTTTTTATGATCAAATCTGATTGGATTAGATTTAGATTCGGGTTGAATAAGTTTTTAGGTTGGGGTCAAAATTAACGTGTCTAAACATCATATAATATTTAAATATTAGTTAAATTTTGTTGTTAGTCTATGTATTATGCGTAAGTTGTGAATTTAGTTGTCGTATTTGAACAATTTTAGTCTCAATACCTTTTGAACTGATCAGTGATATACTGTGTATAAAGATATTGATTTAATCAATAATTTTCAAGTTAATCATTCTTAATCCTTACAGTTTTTAAAATTTGAAATTTCAATATTAATTGTATTATTTATTGTGTTTTTTTTGAGTAACATGTTAGGATATGTCGAGATTTCTTTGTCAATGCAGGCCACAAGTTTGCCTCAAAACCTCAATGGCTGAGGAGTGAAATTTAAGAATTAACGAATTGGACCCCATTGTTCCTGTTTGCATTCAGACAAAACACTGCAACTAAAATGCCACTAAATCAAACATGTTTTCACCATTACACCTAAAATTTGACATTTCACAATAAATTAATTTAATAATGAATAGTTCCAACTCATAAATAAATCTATTTAATTGTTATCGCAAATAATTCATCGAATATTTTGTTTTAATTCCAAATAAGAGAAATTTGGCCTTTTTCTTATATTTAAATTTGGTGTTATTTAATAAAATTAACTGTTGGAATTAATTAATTAAATTAAATTTTGAGTAAAAAATAGGACTTTATTGTTGTTAAAGAAATTATCCTTCAACATCATTTGTCATTATCTTTCATAATTAACTAAAATATGGATTAAACTACCAAAGAAAAACACAAACAAATATTTAAAACATGAGTTGACCTTTATATAAATGATATAAATTATACATGTAACTTCATTAAATATAAAATCAGATTAGTTTATAGGTCTAGTTCAATAATTTAGAATATTAAATTATTATTCTTTTAGATGAACTAAAAACATATAATTTAAAATATATAATTTATTCAACTTTCCAACCTACTGCATTTTTTTTATTTTGCTTAATAAATATGCAAAAAGAAAATGTTATAATTGATAGTGAAATTCATAGTTCACCAACTTAGCCATGGCAGCTTTTATAAAACCCTAAATTTTTTTTTTAAACAAACTCATGTTTAGTACACAAAAGAAAAGCAAAGAGATCTCCATGTTTTTCTCCAACATGTCTAAAGCCAATGTAAGGAAACATGGTATGGAGAAGAAAGGAAAAGAAAAGCCAATGGAAAGTCCAGTGCCGTTGAAGAACTTGAAGAAAATCTACCCTATCGGGTTTCAACGGAGTAGCTCGTCTTTGTCGTTGTCGTCGTTGTCGTTGTCTTTGTCGCAGAACTCGAATGATTCATCGATTACAGATCATTCGAGTACTACACCGTTGGAGCAAAGGATTTCGTTAGCTCTTAGCTTGATCGCGCCTCATCATGAACGGAGAGAGTTCGTCCCGATTGTTAAAAATGTGCGACAAAGCCGACAACCACAACAACAACAAGAACATCCTAACAATGGGGAACTTAGGAGATGCCGTTGGGTTACAAAGAACAGTGGTAAGTTAACAATACCTAGTATTTTATTTTTTTTACGGACAAGTGGTTTTAGTAGTCATACACTATGTACTCCTGTCTGAATATGTAGGGATGGAAAAATAATATCAGCCGACATTATCTTAAATGAGAGTTTTTTTTTTTTTAAAATTGAATTCAAGACGAGATGAATTGTTAATTAAAATGTTTGGGGTTGGATCGAAATCATGAATATGTCTTAAATACATATATTGAAAATTAGGAGAACTGACAATAACCTCGATCATCTTAAAAATAGATATTTATATTAAATATATGATAAAATTATATTTTAATCCATTCGTCTTAAAAAAATTCTAAAAAAACTTATGGATAAATGAAATATCAAATATACTATATAGTTTGATATATTGAACACCAAATTACGAATTGTTTAAGCATATGGTACCAAAAATACTTTTATAGAATCTTAATTTGGCAGTGATCATACAATTAAATTAATGGTTGTCATAATTTAGCTTTTCCAATTCGGAATAATTTGGTCGTTCGATTGATCATTATATTGATAATTGTTAAGAAATGGCTTAAAATTGGTAGTGGATTGTTGTTGTTGGTAGTGGGTTGTTGGTGGTAGTGGATTAGTGGATGGTTGTTGGTGTCCATTTTCAACCACAAATCTTTGCCAAAGTTTTGGACAATTATGTCCTTGAACTCTCTTATAAATAGAGAGGTTCATTAGCCATATTCATCATCCCAAACCAAGAGAGAGCAAAGCTTGTTCTTTGAAAGCTAGGATTTTAGCTTTCGGGTTTTCTATAGGGGTTGAGAGTTGTGAGGTTCTCGGGTTGTGTCTTGAGTGTAAAACACTTGTAATCTTCATCTTGTTATAGTGAAATTTCTTTTCGCCTCTGCCCGTGGACGTAGGCATTAAAGCCGAACCACGTAAATCCTTGTGTTCACTTTATTTTTCGTTCCGGTCAATTTACTTGTAGTCATATCGGAGTTCTCGAATCGATCCTTTCCGCAACAAATTGGTATCAGAGCGTAGTTGAAGGAGTGATAATATTTTCTGAATTGCCCTGTGACTGCAGCTTTGTCTGATCTTTCACATCAGGAAGAAAATATTATCATTCATTCAAAGGTTCCAAATTATGGCTACAAGTGTTTCATCGACTAAGTATGATGTCGAGAAATTTACCGGGAAAAATAGTTTCAGTTTATGGCGCATCAAGATGCGGGCAGTGCTGGTTCAACAAGGATTGCTAAAAGCATTGTCTGGTAAAGATAAATTACCAAGCACGCTTTCGGAAGAGCAAAAGGATGACATGCTAGAAAGAGCACATAGTGCTATTCTGCTATGTCTAGGAGATGAAGTGCTACGAGAAGTAGCGGATGAGAAAACCGCGTCCGGTTTGTGGCTCCGGTTAGAGAGCAAGTACATGACGAAGTCATTGACGAACCGGCTCTACCTCAAGCAAAGACTCTATGCCCTGAAGATGGAGGAAGGTACACCTGTTTCCCAGCACCTGGATAAATTCAATTCCATTATCATGGATTTGAATAATATCGATAACAAAATCGATGATGAGGACCAAGCAATAATTGTTTTGTGTTCTTTGCCTCCCTCGTATGAGAATTTTGTTGATACAATGATGTACGGTCGTGATGACCTGACTCTAGAGGAGGTGAAAAATGCCTTAAGTTCCAGTGAGTTGAGGAAGAAAATCACTGGTAAGGTGGTCGAAAACAATGAAGGCGAAGGCTTGGTTGCTCGAGGAAGATCCAAGGCAAAGGGTGGAAGTTCAAGTAAAAGCCATCCTAGATCGCAGTCCAAGAAGAGAATACAGTGCTACTACTGTAAGAAGTACGGGCACATGAAGGTAGATTGTCCGAAAAGGAAGGAGAAATCAGAATCACAGGAGCAACAAAATGATCGTGCGAATGTAGCTGATGCAGATTCTTCAAGTGATGCCGAGATCGTTCTTGCAGTATCCGACTCTTACGCTGGTGGGAGATGGATTCTTGATACGGGAGCTACATTTCATATAAGTACTTCGAAAGATGCATTCTCAACATACGAGAAGCATTCTGGTTCAGTACTAATGGGAAATGACCACGCATGTCAAGTCATGGGGATTGGCACAGTTCGTATAAAGATGTTTGACGGTATTGTTAGAACTCTAACTGATGTTCGGCACATTCCAGAAATGAAGAAAAATTTGATCTCTTTGAGTACGTTGGACAAGAAAGGCTTTCGGTACTCTGCTGAAGGTGGAGTTCTCAAGGTATTCTCGGGTGCTTTGACTGTGATACGTGGTAATTTGGAGCGGGGCCTTTACTTCCTCGATGGTTCCTCGGTTACAGGTGTTGCGGGAGTGTCATCATCAGATGATCTAGATTCTGACACCACGAAGTTATGGCATATGCGGCTCGGGCATATGAGCGAGAGAGGCTTATCGGTGCTAAGCAAACGAGGATTATTGTCTGGGCAGTGTACAGGAAAGTTGAATTTCTGTGAGCACTGCGTCTTCGGTAAGCAGACTCGGGTAAAGTTCAGCACTGGGATTCACAAGACAAAAGGCACAGTGGATTACTTCCATTCTGACCTTTGGGGCCTTCTCCGACAATTTCTAAAGGTGGTTACAGATATCTGCTTACCTTTATCGATGATTACTCGAGAAAGGTTTGGGTGTATTTTCTGAAGAGCAAGTATGAGGTTCTCATCAACTTCAAGCAATTTAAAGCTTTGATCGAAAATCAAACAGGAAAGAAGATCAAGCGATTCCGGACGGATAATGGCTTGGAGTTTTGCTCAGGTGAATTCAATGAGTTCTGCAAAAATGAAGGAATAGTGAGACACCGCACTGTTCGTCGAACACCACAACAAAATGGAGTTGCAGAACGCATGAATAGAACTCTCTTGGAGCGAGCTCGTTGCATGCGATCAAATGCTGGGCTCGGTGAAGAATTTTGGGCTGAAGCTGTTAATACTGCTTGTTATTTGGTTAACAGATCTCCATCAACAGCTATTGAGCTGAAGACTCCTGAGGAAGTATGGTCTGGTTCTCCTGCTGATTACTCTGGTTTAAGAGTGTTTGGCTGCCCTGCGTATGCTCATGTAAATGAGGGAAACTCAAACCGAGGGCGAAGAAATGCATATTTCTTGGATACGGCCAAGGGGTGAAAGGATACAGGTTGTGGTGTCCTGATCCGGTTTCGTCCAAGTTCATCATCAGCAGAGATGTGACTTTTGATGAGTCATCCATGCTTCGATCCACCACAAATTCCCGGGAAAAGGAGGTGTCAGATAGAATGGGAGATCACGGTGTTGAGAAGCAGGTGGAGTGTCAGGTGGACGCTCCAATTCCTACGGAAGGTACTTCAGTCCAGGATGATCAAGTTGAGGTGCAAGATTCCGATGAAGATGAGTCACCTCAAGAAAAACCATATAGCATTGCCACTGGAAGAACGAAGAGACAAATCAAACCAAATCCGCGTTACGCTAATCTGGTGTCTTTCGCGCTCAGTGTGGCGGAGTCCATTGGTATAGAACCTTCCAGTTATAATGAGGCTGTCACGTGTGATGAGTCGGCACAGTGGGCAATTGCTATGAGTGAGGAGATAGAATCTCTTCACAAGAACCATACTTGGGAGTTGGTTAAGCCGCCAAGTAACCAGAAGATAGTTGGTTGCAAATGGGTCTTCAAGAAAAAGGAAGGCATCCTAGGGGTTGAAGCAACTAGATTCAAGGCACGATTGGTTGCTAAAGGCTTCACTCAGAAAGAGGGGATTGACTACAATGAAGTTTTCTCCCCAGTCGTAAAGCATTCTTCCATTCGTGTATTACTTGCCATGGTGGCCAAGTCTGATCTAGAACTTGAGCAGCTTGACGTAAAAACGGCGTTCTTGCATGGTGAGCTCGAGGAAACAATCTACATGCGTCAACCAGAGGGTTTTACAGTTCCTGGTAAAGAAGACCATGTCTGTCTATTAAAGATGTCTTTATATGGATTGAAACAATCCCCAAGGCAGTGGTACAAGCGGTTTGATAGCTTCATGATTCAGCATGGTTACACAAGATGTGACTATGATGCTTGTGTCTATCATCGGAAGCTCTCAGATGGTTCGCACATTTATTTGTTGCTGTATGTTGATGACATGTTAATTGCTTCCAAAAACATGTCGGAAATCAACAAGTTAAAGTCGCAGTTGAGTGGTGAGTTCGAGATGAAGGATCTGGGTGCTGCCAAGAAAATTTTGGGCATGGATATTCACAGAGATCGCAAGGCGGGCAAGCTTCGTGTGTCGCAGAAGAACTACATTGAAAAGGTTCTTCAACGCTTCGGCATGGATAAAGCGAAAACTGTGAGTACTCCGTTGGCACCACATTTCAAACTCTCTGCAGAGTTGTCACCACAATCTGATGAAGAAAAGCAGCAAATGTCTCACATTCCATACTCGAGTGCAGTTGGAAGCGTGATGTATGCAATGGTTTGCACTCGTCCAGACATTTCACATGCAGTTAGTGTGGTCAGCAGATACATGAGTTGTCCTGGCAAGGAACACTGGCAGGCCGTGAAATGGATTCTCAGGTACTTGAGAGGTTCTGCAGATTTATGCTTGGTATATGATCAGAGTGACTGCACTAGCAGTGTCACGGGCTATGTGGACTCTGATTATGCTGGAGATCTGGACAAAAGAAGATCTCTGACGGGTTATGTTTTCACTTATTCTGGAGGAGCCATTAGTTGGAAAGCTGTGTTACAGTCTACCGTAGCCTTATCTACGACTGAGGCGGAATATATGGCGTTAGCAGAAGCAGTGAAAGAAGCATTGTGGATGAAAGGTCTAGTAAGCAGTTTGGGTTTACAACAGGATTTCACTGTTGTATTTTGCGATAGCCAGAGTGCCATACATCTGACTAAAAATCAGATGTTTCATGAACGGACCAAACACATTGATGTCAGATATCATTTTGTTCGGGAACATGTTACGCAAGGTGACATTGTTATCAGCAAGGTTGCTACCGAGAAGAATCCTGCAGATATGTTAACTAAGGTGATCCCTGCATATAAGTTCAAGCATTGCTTGGACTTGATAGGTATTCGGGATTGATTAGCGCCAGAGAGGCGTTTGGAAGAGGTGATCCAGTTCGAGGAATTCACTATGATGTTCAGCTTGGTAAATTTCAAGCCAAGGTGGAGATTTGTTAAGAAATGGCTTAAAATTGGTAGTGGATTGTTGTTGTTGGTAGTGGGTTGTTGGTGGTAGTGGATTAGTGGATGGTTGTTGGTGTCCATTTTCAACCACAAATCTTTGCCAAAGTTTTGGACAATTATGTCCTTGAACTCTCTTATAAATAGAGAGGTTCATTAGCCATATTCATCATCCCAAACCAAGAGAGAGCAAAGCTTGTTCTTTGAAAGCTAGGATTTTAGCTTTCGGGTTTTCTATAGGGGTTGAGAGTTGTGAGGTTCTCGGGTTGTGTCTTGAGTGTAAAACACTTGTAATCTTCATCTTGTTATAGTGAAATTTCTTTTCGCCTCTGCCCGTGGACGTAGGCATTAAAGCCGAACCACGTAAATCCTTGTGTTCACTTTATTTTTCGTTCCGGTCAATTTACTTGTAGTCATATCGGAGTTCTCGAATCGATCCTTTCCGCAACAATAATGTTCATTATATATATTTAAACAATAATAATAATGGTCATTAATTTTTATCATGAAGCATCTCAACCACTACGGTTTGATAGCTGGTTTTTGGATCTTTGTCCTTCTTAATTAATTTTTAGCTAAAATCCAACCAAAAATCTCCTCAATCTATTTAAACTAGAGACGTTGATCGGTTAAGTTAAGTTCAGATTAAGTTCATATACATATTTAAATTAATTTTTAAATTTAGGTCTAGTCCAATTTAAAAATAAATTTATTTATTTTTATTAAATTCCAATCTAATTTAAGAAAAGTATACCAACTTCAATTTCCATCATTAATGTTTTTGCAATCAAATACTTATTTTTAAAAATATTTTATTTATGTTTAACACTTGTATTTAATTTAGTTTTAAGTATGAATATATATATATAACACTTTATTGCTAATTTGTTGACCATTGCTTTCTGAGTGGTTAAGCTATGGGAATATTGTGAAAAAATTCGAAGTCAAATTAAACTGAAAAGATAGAACACCTGCAATATTCAGACAATCTAATTAGTCAACAGGAAACTTGTCTTTGTCACCTATCATTGTCTTGCAGTTGAGACTTCTCTAATCTCTACATAAATTCAAAAGAACATATTTATTTATATTTATATAGGTACTCTCCTATAGAAACTGAGAAATACGTAAGGATTTAAATAGGTTTAATTCTGGTTTTAGTCCCTTTACTTTTTCAGATAAGAGTATTATAGAGATTGCATTTTGTCTCCTCTACTAAAAAATAGATAAATTAGTCCCTATTTATTAAATCAAAGAGCAAGTTGGTCTTTTAGTTAAAATTTTTTATCAATTTCTATTGTTAAATATTGGTCCTATACATTAACATGAGGTACACATGCTGATTATTCCGTCAATCACACCAATTTTTAACTTTACAAATGGATAAAATTTTTACATACAAGGACTAATTTGTCCTTTTTTAAATAGAAAGAGAAAAAATACAATTTAAATCCTAATAACCTCCATGATACTGATATCAACATCTAACTATTTGAATTTTTAGCATTTAAATTTCGGTAAAACTAACAAAAGTTTTCTTGATGCAGATAAAGTATACATATCATTTCATGATGAACAATGGGGAGTTCCAGTTTATGATGACAAGTGAGTTTTTCTAATTCAATAAAATCACAATTATTTTCACTAAATTATGATTTTTTTGATATCTTAACAGCCAATTATTCGAACTGCTTGCCTTGTCCGGTATGTTGATGGATTACAATTGGACCGAAATTTTGAAAAAAAAGGAACTTTATAGGTATATTATTCCTCGATTTTCATTTAAAGAATATATAAATTCTAATTCAATTATACACATTTTCATGCTTTTGTATCAGATTCTAAATTTATATTCCGTCACGATTTATTTTAATGTGCTATTGGTATTACATAAAATGTTAATTTGTCGTTAAGATTAAGTGACTAGAGACTTGTTCAATTTTTTAGTTAACACTGATCTCATATTTAATCTCTGTCGTATCAAGAAAAATTATGTGATTAGATTAATTTAGTGATATTATTAAAATATGTATAATTCAAGGTGAATATTGAACTAAAGATTTCCATTATTTATTATTATAATAATTTTACAGAGAAGCTTTTGCTGGGTTTGATCCTGAAATTGTTGCAAAAATGGGGGATAAAGAAATCAATGAGGTATCATCAAACAAAGCTATTATGTTGGTTGAGAGCAGAATAAGGTGCATAATACACAATGCCAAATGCATACAAAAGGTAAGTTTGTGGATTTTAGGATTCGAATTTTAATAGAGCTTCGGGTTTATTGCATTGCGTTACATTTTTCTTAGCATGGGAATAGGGAAATAGTTGCAGATGTTGGAATTCGAATTCCGAACCTAATGAATGCTCCTTCTTAAAGGTGGTTGCATGAACCAATTAAGCTTCGGGTTCATTGTGTTGTAGTTTTTTTTTTTTAGCTCGAGAATAGGAAAAATGGTTGTAGATGCTTAGATCATGTTTGGCTCAAGTGGTTCCCAACTTGCACTCATGCTTATGTAAGGCATGGGTTCAAATCTCATCGATTCCAAACTCTCCAGTTTCTTTGATGGTTCTTCTATTTAACTTAGTGAACGGTCACCTTTTTAAGCACTCAGATTCTCGATAGGGTTGAGAGGCAATCCCAAATTAGAGAAAAGGGTCTTTGATATGTTAGAATTTGAATTCCAAACCTATTGAATGATTCTTTTTAAGGGTGGCGGATCTTGAAACTAAGTTTTGAGAGCTAACTAAAATGTTCAAACATTTTAGGACTTTAACGAGATATTTTCAAAAAAAATTGGGAGTCTAATTAAAAGTATTGAAAAAATTGTGAGATTAACAAGAACTTCTAAAAAAAATCAAAAGAGCATAATTAAAATTTTCAAAAACCTTTTAGCATGGGAATAAAATATAAAATTGCAGATGGTAAGATTCGAACTCCAAATCTATTGAATACTTTTTTTTTTCTTGCATATGATTGCGTAAACCGAGTGAAATAAACTTCAAATTTATTACTCAATTAATTACACTAAATAATTTTCTTTACCCAAATACACAGATTGTGAGAGAATATGGATCTTTTAGTAGCTTCATGTGGGGTTATATGAATCATAAACCCCAAATTAACAAATACAAGTACCCAAGAAATGTTCCTCTTAGAACCCCAAAAGCTGAAGCCATTAGCAAGGACCTATTGAAACGAGGATTCCGATTCGTTGGGCCAGTCATCGTTTATTCATTCATGCAAGCTGCCGGGTTGACTATCGATCATCTCATCGGATGTTTTAGACACAAAGAATGTGTTGCCCTTGCCGAGAGACCTTGGAGACACATTTAAAAATCTATGTCTATTCGGATAAGGTATGTGTCCGACAAGTATACGGATAGTTTGCTTTTAACATCTTTACTAACTCTCTTTAAATCTCTCTCTTCCACCTTTTTTGTATATGTACACCGATGATTCATAAAGCTTCATGGCTTATGTAATTGTTTTGCATATTCAATTAAATACAAAGCTTGGATTTTATTGTTTTAATGAAATGTTATTTGGATTCTGGGTCGATGTTATATGTATTATTTACATTTAAGAGTGAGTATCAAATACATATATATATCTTCATGTATCCATAGGCAAATATAAAAGGGCAAACAGGGATCTTAATCCCCTAAATGAAAAAATTAGTGTAGTTTTCTCACTAATGATTAAATTATAAGTTGATATATGGTAAAATTGCATTTCACTCTCAAAATAAAAGAAAAAATGTTGTTTAAGTCCTTTAAAAAAACTTGATAGCAACTCTCACATTTGGGCCTTAGTCCTTTAAAATTGTTGAGTAAGATTTGTTTTGTTGTTGTCAAAATAGAATGTCGATATTGGCAAGAAAAGAGAGAGAAATAGAACACACAGTGGAAACCCTTTCGGGGAAAAAACTACGGGCAAAGGAGAAGAAAATTTACTATGTCTCGAATTTGAATGATTACAAGGAATATAGATTGCGTCTATTTATAGGTTTAGAAAACATTATTCTAATCAACATCTAATAGAAGTAATGCAGTAAGGTTGAAACACCTTATTCAAATCAATATCAAACAAAGGAAGTAAACTTTTATACGAATTCTTCTTATGCAGCCTGTACCCCCTATCTTGCCCCTATGTTTTCAATGTTCGGGTGTTTCACCTTGACGGTGCTTTAGTTGTTCTTTGCATGTACTAGTTTGTTCTTATGGAGGTTTCGCTCTTGTAATAAAACTTATCTTATAGCCGAGAAAAAAAAACTCACATTAGGGTTTGAATTTTTTTATCCAAAGTAGTCTCTAAAAATGGTATTGTTCCCACATCGGGGCTTGAAATTTTTTTGTCCAAATTAGTCATTGAACTTGACAAGTGTTCTCATATCGGGGTTTGAACTTGACAATTATTCTGACATTGGGGCTTACACTTTAGGGTTTTCAAGAAAATATCAAGAGCTAACTCAGACAAAAAAAAAAAAAAGTTCAAGCCTCAATGTGGGAACGATTCTCTAAACTTGGATACAAAAAGTTTAGGCCTTAATGTAAGAATAATTGTCAAATTTAGAGACTAATTTGAATAAAAAAAAGATTTAGGCACTAACGTGGAAGTAGTTGGCAAGTCCAAGCCCCAAAAAGTAATTTAACCTTTTAAAAAATGGTGTAGTTATAAATATATATCATTAAGTTATTCTTTTTGGCCTCTCAAAAATTTATAATTCAATTATGGTCCCTAAAATATTGATAGATTAGCCCTTGCTTATACCTTTACTAACATTTGAATATATGTTGGATATAAATATCCGACATAAATACTTAAACGGAAGCTTATTTAATATGAGTATATTTAGGATAATGATGATTATGTGATTTGATACATTAATAGAATAATTGCAAAGGTATTACATTGTTAATCTCGTTTTTGTCCAAATGAAGACAAGCTATCAAAGGTTGTCCACAAATTTCATACCGGTTGTTAGAAAGATTAGGTATAGACGATAATTGTTCATAAGGGAACCAATTATTAAATATAAAAACATTAAAAATTTACTTATTTAATTACTAGTTAATTAAAGGTTAAAATATAAATTAAGTCCCTGTACACTTCATAAATTTGGAATTTAAGTCCTATACTTTACATATTTTAGAATCCAGGTCCAACTATTAATATTGTTAAAATTATTTTGTTAGATTTAAGTTCATTGCTACGCTATTTTTTTAGTTACATGGCTACAAAGTGATTATTTTTTTTTATTTCAAAATATCGCACCAACAAATTTTAACTTGATTTTTGAAATCCAAAAAGTAGAGAGACTACATAACTGGAAATAAAAGTATAGGAACAAAAATCCAAATTTGTGAAGAGTATAGGGACTTATGACATATTTCAACCTTAATTAAATTCTGTTAATAGGTGTGTCATTTTCGGTCGAGTGTGAAGAATGCAAGAGACGACTACCCATTATTTTTAGCGATAATAATGGAGAAATGACGAAAGGAACAATGATTTATGTGATTTGATTTGTCGGTTGTGTTTACGTATACAAGTTCTGACACCACAATTAAATCCAAGTAACATAGCTTGAGTTTGAACTTTAAAGGCATCCATCTATTTATAAATGTAGTCGTTATTTTATTTTATCTAATTATTTTCATTATTAATATTTTGTGTAATTGTTCGCAATAACAATTATTACATCTGTAATCCTTGTGCCTAAGTATGCGTAGATATTACAGAAGCGGCTATTGCGATAAGAACTTTAGGCATCACTCTATAAACGGTGAAGCATTACTTGAATACCGTGTTGTGGTTGAAGCGTGATTATAGGAAACGGTGCATGAACGTAGGCCGGCGAGAGAGTAAAGGCGTAGCGTTGGAGAATCATTGAGAGAGCGATCTTTGTTTCAGTGGTTGCAAAGCTCATACCGACGCAAGATCGAGGTCCCATCGAAAAGGGAATGAATGCTACTGAGTTGTATTTGGTAGCACTGGCGATGCCTTCGGTGAATCTCTCTGGTTTGAAAAGATGTACATCGTCTCCCCATAATTGAGGGTCGTGGTGAAGTGCCATGATTGGGATCATTACCTCCATATTTGCAGGCAAAACGAGCCTTCCCAATTGAGCTTCTTTTCCGACCTTTCGGATTACAGCAGATACAGGAGAATACAATCTCAGGGTTTCGTTGATGACCATGTTCATCTGCCACCAAAACCAATTTCATTTATTAAATACAAGGTCAATTTTGAGTATAAATCAATTTGAGTTCAAGTTTTTGTTAATCAAGCAGGGATTAATTTTAGTTTGGATTAATAGTCGAATTTTCGGGTTTGTGTCAAATTTGAAATCTCTACTCAACCCTGATTCTTAACTAGAAGTACAATATGCTAGTAAAACTCTTAGAGATTGCAGATTTCCTTACAATTTTTAGTTTGGAAATGCCTTCGGAATTAGGATTTCGGTCACCGAATGCCTCGAAAACCTCTCGTCTTGTTTTTTCTTGCCATTCAGTATGAATTGCTAAAACTAAGACCGTCCATGCCAACAAGGAATTAGTTGTTTCTTGACCAGCAAAATAGAATGTTTTACACTCATCCACTAGATCCTCGACGGAAAATCGATTTTTCTCGTCAGAATCACGATAAGCATTTATAAGCAATCCCAGAAATCATTGCCGAAATTGTCGGATTCTCCAACCGATACATTCTTTTCCCTTCTCTTAACCATTTCCATCACACGGTCATGTATTCCTTTAGCAAGTTTCTCCGATTCTATTTCATCCGCAGTTTTCCATATCATGCTGTAAAAGAAGACAAAGATATAAGCTTAGATATGTTAATTGGATGACTAGAGCTAGTTTTTGTTCAGGTCAATTTGAGTGAGAATTGAGAAGCCATAAACACGGAGGAGCATACCTGATGCCAGGAATCTTAGTTTTGTAGTAATTGTTGATGACTAGTATCGATAATCTCGTCAACATCTCGAAAATCTTCTTCCCTTCCAAGTAATTGCTACCGAAAGCCGTTCTCGATATCACTTCCGCAGTCAACAACCTAAACTCCTCAAACACTTCCATCTCTTCACCTTCTCGGCCTTTCCACTTCTCCAACATCGTCTCCACGCTAGCAATCACTGCTGGATTCATATTCTACCACCCAAAAAGAAAAAAAAGAAAAAAAAAACCATCAATGTCCTTTTTTTTCAGTCACAGATAAATTCGAAGACTTACTTTTAAACTCTCTCCATGAAAGGCATGATTCGCCAACTTCCTTTGCCTCACCCATTTCGCACCTTCTGTCGCCACGAGTCCGTCACCTAGAATCTTATAAATAAAACTCGAATCATCCTTCCGTTTCGGGAAAGACCCGTCGTTGCTTTTCAGTATCTCTTTGATTATTTCGGGTTCGGATATCACCAGTTGAGCTTGATTTCCCTCCCATGTAAGATAAATATTCCCTAAATATTAAAAAAAAACATTTTCAAATGAAAATCATATATATATATGAAAAAGAACATGTAAATCATCATCACCATAAGTGTTGATCCATGAATGGATATGAGGAATAATTCTTGGGACTATATTATGTGTTAAGGAAGCCATGGGTTTGCTTAAAGCTTCGAATCTAAAACGAGAAGAGGCTTTGTTGTTGCCATGGATGAACTCATATGGAGGTCCTTTGATTCCTTGTAAACTCAGTGCTTTTTGTATTTTCAAAGGCGTCCACCAATATTTGTGAAGGAATTTCAATAGAAATAAGCTTAAAGAACTTGCGAGGAAGATTAAAAACTTGGATGTTGAATCCATTTTTGGTATCTTTAACAATGAATTCAAATGTTTCCGATTATACATATATATAATTATGATGACTCTCTTTCTCTTTATTATAATAGGTACAATTTTGGTTTTGGTCCCTCTAGATATTCAAATTTGTGATTTAATCTGTATATTTGAATTTGATATAATTTGATGTTCTATTTTTATAATGTCTCGAATTGTTGATTTTGGGTTGGGTTAATTTGGGTTTTAAAATTTTCGAATTGGATTCAGTTAATTTCGAGTTTGAGTCAATTTTGAGTTTAGAATTATTTTGGATTCAAGTCATTCCAAGTGTAGATCATTTGGTTTTGAGGCTGGAGTTTATGAGTTTGGGTCATGTCAGATTTTGGTTACTTCAAGTTCGGATGATTACAGGTTTGAGGCTCAAGTTTTTCAACCTGGGTCATTATTGATTCAAGTTTGAGTCATTTCGATTTAGAACTATCGATTTAGTAAGTCAGGTTGATTTTGGATAAAGGCAATTCAAGTTTTAAAGGTTTTGGATTCGAGTCATTTCAAGTTTGATTCATTCGGGTCAATTTTGGTTTTCGACCCTCTATATATTCAAATTTTGTGATTTAATTTGATATAATTTTATTTTTTTATAATATCTAGAACTATCTTCAGCGGGTCAAGTTGATTTTCGGCCAGGTCAATTCAAGTTTTAAAATTTTTAGATCATTTTGGATAAGGTAATTCGGGTTTGGATTGTTTTATATTTAAGTCATTTCAAATTTGGGTAATTCAAGTTTGAGGCTTGAGTTTATCAAAATAGTTGAATATAGATTTGTATCATTTCAAAACTTAAAAATTTTATCGAGAAACTTTGAAATTTTCTTGCATTGTTGATGTCATTTGAATTTAGAATCTTGTTTTTGATTTATAGGATAAATCCAAAATCAGTCGATAGAAGAAATTTAAAAAATAAATATACCCATTTCATGAAACAAGAAAGAAAAAAACAGACATAAAGTCCAAATTTCCTGGAAAATGTCATAAGTCGAAGACTTATAAGACAAATAATATACAACGTTTGACATTTACAATTTTAACCTTAATATAATCTTCCAATCATCATCAACCCAATGTCTTGCTTTGCTATTTTGTCTTTGACCTGTTGGAGCTTGAAACATTATGGTGAGTTTGTATACAGGAGGGAAGGCAAAATTAAAAAAATTAGGGGACCAGAATTAAATTATAAATTTTTTAAAATATTATTTTATATTTTTTAATTTAATAAATAGTCAATTAAATAAATTCTCGAGCAACTTGTCAACCATCAATATCTTGATTCTAATACGATTCAATCTTTATTCTCTAAACATTCCACGTAACTTAGTTTCCGAACACATATTGAATCTCTATATTTGTTGCAACTAAATCCCATTAAAAAAATTTGCACACATGCAATGTTACTTTCGTTGTTACTCGAGGCGTTGTAACACTCAATAAGTATGTCTTGATAAGTCGAGAGTGTTAAGAATGCAAGAGACAACCACCCATTATTTTTAATAGCGATAATAACGGAGAAATACTGAAAGATACAAAGATTTACGTGATTTGATTGGTCAGTTGTGTTTATATTTATCAAATTGTTGACCAAGATTTAAAGAAATAGATTTAAATAAATATTTGGGAGTTAAATCGTAGCTTTCGAATCACGGGTTTAAATAAAAGTAGCAACTGAATCGTTATTTTACTTATAGATTTTAGAGTAATTGATTGCAATAACAATTATTACCTTTGCAATCCAGACGTTGAAGTATGCTTAGACATTTATATAAGCAATTATTACGGTAATAACTTCAGGCATCACCCTATAAAGGATGAAGCATTACTTGAATTCCGTGTTGTGGTTGAAGCGTGATTACAGGAAATGGCGCATGAACGTAGGTCGGGGAGAGAGTAAAGGCGTAGCGTTGGAGAATCATTGAGAGAGCAACCTTTGTTTCTGTGGTTGCAAAGCTCATGCCAACGCAAGATCGAGGTCCCATTGAAAAGGGAATGAATGCTGCAGAGTTGTATTTGGTAGCACTAGCGATGCCTTCAACGAATCTCTCCGGTTTGAAAAGATGTACATCGTCTCCCCATAGTTGAGGGTCATGGTGAAGTGCTATGATTGGGATCAATATCTCCAGATTTGCAGGCAAAACAAGTTTTCCCAATCGAACTTCTTTTTTGATCTGTCGGATCACGGCAGCTACAGGAGAATACAATCTCAAAGTTTCATTGACAACCATGTTCATCTGCCACCAAAATAAGTTTCATTTATTAAATAATAGTCAGGAGCGAATTCATAAAATTTTTTAAGGGTCAGAAATTATATATTTCCATAAGAGGTATAATGCAATTTCACCATTGTATTAGTTAATATCTTTATATATTTTTAAAAAATTGAATCAAAATTTTATCATATTTGAAGAGACAAAGTGTAATTTATCATGTATTAGAAGGTAAAAAATGCATTTTTCTCATTTTAAGGTGGCCAAGGCCACTACCTGTCCTCCTTGACATTGCCCCTAATACTAGTAAATAAACACCTTACTAGTACAAACATAAGTTGGCAATCAGGTTGAGAGTAATTTTTTGCTTGCCCTCTACCCTAAACTTGTCAATGGATGAATCAAATTGGTTTTTGATCGAATCAATTTGGGTTAGATTTAGGGTATGTGTCAATTTTGGATTTTGGTCACTCTTTGTCCAATTTAGTTGAGTTTGAGGATTGAAGTTTTTTTAGTTAGGAGTTCATGTACTTCAAATTTAGATCATTTTGGGTTGTTTATTCTGATCATTTTAGGTTTGAGATATTTTTGGTTTGAGTTAACTTTGAATTTAGATTCAAATTATTGACATTTTATGATAAAATCGAGCCGAGTTAAATCTACTTAACCAAAGGCCAGAATGGTCTAAATCTGAACTTAACCCAACTTGTTTTGACCATAAACCATGTACAACCCAAACTCGCCCAACTCTAGTTTGAAAATGACTTCAATCATAAATAACATATGAACTAAAAATGATATAAACCTCAAATAACTTAAACTCAAAACTAACCTAAATTTGAAATGATTCGAATTCAAAATGATCAAAAAAATTAAAAAGCCAAATTGGCCCGTCTAAATTGACCTAACTTGAAACTAACCCAACCTGATCGATTGAATAAAAGTACAATGCACTATTGAAATTGATAGAGATTGTGAATTTACTTACAATTTTTAATTTGGCAATGCCTTCAGAATTAGGATTTTGGTCCCCAAATACCTCAAACACCTCTTGCCTTGTTTTTTCTTGCCATTTAGTATGAATTGCTAAAACAAGGATCGTCCACGCAAGCAAGGAGTTGGTTGTTTCTTGACCGGCAAAGTAGAATGTTTTGCACTCATCCACTAGATCCTCGATGGAAAATCGGTTTTTCTCGTCGGAATCACGATAAGCATTTATTAGTAATCCTAGAAAATCATTGCCAAAACCGTCAGCTTCTCCTGTCTCTACTTTCTTTTCCCTTCTCTTAACCATTTCCATCACACAATCATGAATTCCATTAGCAAGTTTCTCTGATTCTATTTCATCCGCGGTTTTCCATATCTTGCTGTAAAAGAAAACAAAGGTATAAGCTTAAACCTTTCAATTGAGTGGATCCGTTGGTTTTTAGTTGAGTCAATTTGGATTGAATCACTTTTTAGTTCATTTTAATTTGGGTCAATTTGATGTTCGAATTATTTCAGGGTTTTGATTAAATTTGAATTTGGTATATTGTTCATAGGCTGGACAATTCATCCAAAATGGAAGGCTCGCATGAAATATTGGAGGTATTGGACAAAATTACAATGCTAAAAATTAGACGAATTTAAAAGATGAGTCAAGCTTGAGTTTCAACATTCAATGTCTATGCCTGTCTCAACTTGTTTTATACTTCTGTAATATATTTTTATTTTGCTTTTCTATATTATGTAATTTATATCATATAAAATTAAATATATAATAATAGAATACTACGTAAACATTAAAATATATATTAAGTTGAGTAAATTTAAAATTTTAATAAAATAAAAACATCTAAAATATTAAATTAATATTAATATTTTTTAAGAAATAATATTGGTGGATCTAAAACAAACTTCGATTAGTCATTTACAAAAATGAACAAGATTGGACAAATTTTTATGCTTATATTTCTAGTTAGGCTAAGCTTGGGTAAAAATAAAATATATTAATATCATATATAGGATTAGCTCAACCCATGAATTCCTCTAGATTTTAGTCATTCCATGTTCAAGTTTAAAGTTTTTTTTTATTAAATCTTAACTCAATTGACATGGGTATTGTTGCCAATGCACGAGGACGCGGGCTCGAGTGTAATGAAACACATTATCCTCTTATCTATGGGTTGGAGAGGGGTTATGAATAGTTCTAGGTAGACCTAGGTCCACCCGAAATTTGAGAGGGTTTAGATAAAAAAATTAGGCCAAAAAAATTAGGCCCGTTTAAAATATGGGTCGAGCTTGAGCTTGAACATTCAAAGCCCAAGCCCAATTTGATCTAACTCATTTTTAAGTTCATAGTACTTTATATTATGTTATTTTTATATATTATGTAATTTAGAACACATTAAAAAAATAAACTTATACTAAATATATAATACTACTCTAATGATGTTAAGATGACTATATAAAAGTCTTTTGCAAATATGGGTGTGTTTGGGCAAAATTTTAAGCTCATATTTTAGGTCGGGATGAGCTTGGAAAAACATAAAGTATGTTAATATTATACTTAGATCCGACCCGATCTGGCCCATGAGTTTCTCTAGTTCTATATATTGTGTAAAAAAACAGATATAATCAGACTATGTAATAAGATTGTTCAAAAAAAAGCTTAGGTTTTTCAATTGGGGTCTTCAGGAGTTCGAGTCATTTGAGTTTTGATGGGTTGATGTTTAAATTATTTCAAATTAATTGTCTGGGTAAATTTAGATTATGATGGTTGACTTTTTATGGTTGGATGGAGTTTAGGTTGAAATTGATCAAGTCAAATTATCTAGTTGGAGTAGAATTAAGATATCTAAGCTATGGTGGCTGTGGATGAAAAAATGGATGAAGCTACCTGATGCCAGGAATAGGAGTTTTGAAATAATTTCGACTAACTAGTATCGCCAATTTCGTCAACATGTCGAAAATCTTCTTCCCTTCCAAGTAATTACTACCGAAAGCCGTTCTCGATATAACTTCTGAAGTCAACAACCTGAACTCGTTAAACACTTCGATCTCTTCGCCTTCTCGACCTTTCCACTTCTCCAACATCGTCTCAACGCTAGCAATCACTGCTGGATTCATATTCTGCCATACACACACACACACACACCATCCATCCATGTTACGTCGCGTTTATCGTGATTACAGATATAAATTCAAAGCCTTACTTTCAAGCTCTCTCCATGGAAAGCATGATTCGCCAACTTCCTTTGCTTCGCCCATTTCGCACCTTCGGAGGTCACGAGGCCTTCCCCGACGATCTTATGAATAATACTCGAATCATCCTTCCTTTTCGGAAAAGACCCGTCGTTGGTTTTCAGTATCTCTTTGATTAATTCGGGTTCGGATATCACCAGTTGAGCTCGATTCCCCTCCCACGTAAGATAATTTTGCCCTATTTTTTTTTTTAAAAAAAAAAGAGAAATGATTAACATTTTCAAATGAGAATTATAGACATATGAAAAAGAACATGTAAATCATCATCACCATAAGTGTTGATCCATGAATGAATCTGAGGAATAACTCTGGGGACTATATTATGAGTTAAGGAAGCCATGGGTTTGCTTAAAGCTTCGTATCTGAAACGGGTAGAGGCTTTGTTGTTGCCATGGATGAACTCATATGGAGGTCCTTTGATTCCTTGTAAACTCAGTGCTCTTTGTATCTTAAAAGGTATCCACCAGAATTTATGAAGGAATTTCAATAGAAATAAGGTTAAAGAACCTGCCAGAAAGATTAAAAGCCTTGCTGTTGAATCCATTCTCCTCTGTTTAAGAATGAATTCAGATGTTGATGTACATATATACATTTAAAAGCTGAAGTGAAGACAAATAAGAAAGTTTAAATTCATTGAAACTTAATTTAATTGATATTTGACATCATGTGGATAAAAAAAATTAATTTCAAATAAAAAAGTTTCTAAAAATAATAGTTTGAGTTGTCATCCATCCACTCCCTAAATTTTCAGCAATAAAAAATATATGGTGATATGAAACTATGAAATTGTATTATGTCATTGATTTTTTTTAAAATTAATAATTTTTTATAATATTTTTCAAATGATGATATGGGATAATCTTAAAGTATTAAGATATCCAAATTAAAGGATTCAATTGAAAAAATTATCAAATTTCAAATTTGGACTAAGAAATTTTGTTAAATTCAAACAATTTATCCCTAAAAGATTTTATTGCATCGTGGTTGTAATGTAATTTAGAACCTAATGGACGGATCCAAATCAGTCCATAAATATATATATAATCAAAATTTCCCATTTCTTGAAACAAGAAAAACAAGTAAAAGAACAGACACAACATCCAAATTGCATGGAAAATGTCATACATTAAATGTTTGTAAGACAAATAATGAAACATCATTTATACACTTTACATCTTAACCGTAATAGTTAATATAATCTTCTAGTAATCTTCAATCTAATGTCATGTTTGGTATTTAGTCATTGTCTTGCAACCTGTAACATTATGACATTGTAACAATGCTCTAAATGAAATTTAAACTTTTTATAATAATAATATTTTTTTTTATCATATTTGTGAAAGAAAATTTGAATTTTATTTGTGAGAATAAAAAATTATTTATAACTCCTCGAATATGTAGCAGTAGATATATAAATTAATTAATGGGTTACAATAATTAGTAATGACCATGAGTGTAACATCTACCTTCATTGCTTAAACAACTACAACTTCGTTTGCATACCAAATAAATAATTTACACAAATCATTAAGTTCAAATACTTAATTATATGTTATTTATTCAAATCAGTCGATAGAAGAAATTTAAATAATAAATATACCATTTCATGAAACAAGAAAGAAAAAAATACACATAAAGTCCAAATTTCCTGGAAAATGTCATAAATCGAAGACTTATAAGACAAATAATATACAACGTTTGACACTTACAATTATAACCTTAATATAATCTTCCAATCATCATCAATCCAATGTCTTGCTTTGCTATTTTGTCTTTGACCTGTTGGAGCTTGAAACATTATGGTGAGTTTGTATACAGGAGGGAAGGCAAAATTAAAAAAAATAGGGGACCAGAAATAAATTATAAATTTTTTAAAATATTATTTTATATTTTTTAATTTAATAAATAGTAAGTTAAATAAACTCTCGAGCAACTTGTCAACCATCAATATCTTGATTCTAATACGATTCAATCTTTATTCTCTAAACATTCCACGTAACTTAGTTTCCGAACACATATTGAATCTCTATATTTGTTGCAACTAAATCCCGTAAAAAAAAATTGCACACATGCAACGTTACTTTCGTTGTTACTCGAGACATTGTAACACTCAATAGGTATGTCTTGATAAGTCAAGAGTGTTAAGCATGCAAGAGACAACCACCCATTATTTTCAATAGCGATAATAACGGAGAAATAGTGAAAGACACAAAGATTTACGTGATTTGATCGGTCAGTTGTGTTTATATTTATTAAATTGTTGACCAAGATTTAAAGAAATAGATTTAAATAAATATTTGGGAGTTAAATCGTAGCTTTCAAATCACGGATTTAAATAAAAGTGGCAACTTAATCGTTATTTTACTTATAGATTTTAGAGTAATTGATTGCAATAATAACTATTACCTTTGCAATCCAGACGTTGAAGTATGCTTATATATTTATATAATCAATTATTACGGCAAGAACTTCAGGCATCACCCTATAAAGGATGAAGCATTACTTGAATTCCGTGTTGTGGTTGAAGCGTGACTAAAGTAAATGGCGCATGAACGTAGGTCGAGGAGAGAGTAAAGGCGTAGCGTTGGAGAATCATTGAGAGAGCAACCTTTGCTTCTGTGGTTGCAAAGCTCATGCCAACGCAAGATCGAGGTCCCATCGAAAAGGGAATGAATGCTGCAGAGTTGTATTTGGTAGCACTAGCGATGCCTTCAACGAATCTCTCCGGTTTGAAAAGATGTACATCGTCTCCCCATAGTTGAGGGTCATGGTGAAGTGCTATGATTGGGATCAATATCTCCAGATTTGCAGGCAAAACAAATTTTCCCAATCGAACTTCTTTTTTGATCTTTCGGATCACGGCAACTACAGGAGAATACAATCTCAAGGTTTCATTGACGACCATGTTCATCTGCCACCAAAATAAGTTTCATTTATTAAATAATAGTTAGGAGTGAAGTCATAAAAAAATTTTAAAGGGTCTGAAATTATATATTTCCATAAGAGGTACAATGCAATTTTACCATTGTATTAGTTAATATCTTTATATATTTTTAAAGAACTGAATCAAAATTTTATCATATTTGAAGGGACAAAGTGTAATTTACCATATATTAGAAATAAAAAAAATGCAATTTTCTCATTTTAAGGTGGCCAATGCCACTACCTGTCCTCCTTGACATTGCCCCTGATATTAGTAAGAAAACACCTTACTAGTACAAACATAAGTTGCCAATCAAGTTGACAGTAATTTTTTGCTTGCCTCTACCCTAAACTTGTCAATGGATGAGTCAAATTGGTTTTTGATCAAATCAATTTGGGTTAGATTTAGGGTTTGGGTCAGTTTTGAAGTTTGGTCACTTTTTGTCCAATTTAGTCGAATTTGAGTATGGGAGTTTTTTGGTTAGGAGTTCATGTACTTCAAGTTTGGATCATTTTGGGTTACTTATTATAATCATTTTAGATTTGAGATATTTCTGGTTTGAGTTAGCTTTGAATTTAAATTCAAATTGTTGCCATTTTATGGTAAAATCGAGGCAGGTTAAATCTACTTAACCAAAGGCCAAAATAATCTAAATCTGAACTTAACCCAACTTGTTTTGACCATAAACCATTAACAACCCAAACTCGCCCAACTCTAGTTTGAAAATGACTTCAATTATAAATGACATATGAACTAAAAATGATGTAAACCTCAAATAACTTGAACTCAAAATTAACCTAAATTTGAAATGATTCAAATTCAAAATGATCAAAAAATTAAAAGTCAAATTCGCCCGTCTAAATTGACCTAACTTGAAACAAACCTAAGCTGATCAATTGACTGAAAGTACAATGCACTATTGAAATTGATAGAGATTGTGGATTGTTGTGCGGAAGCGTGTGAAAGAGTAAAATTATTGTACTAAAAAATCACACTAAGTTCAATTCCCAGGAAAGAGAGGTGGATCACGAGGATCACTTAAGTACCAAGTCTTTCCTAGCCAGAATATCCCTCTATCGTAATTTAATAGCACAATAAATCACTACAATCAAATTCACAAAATATGAACAATAAATAGTAAAGAACACCAGAATTTTAACGAGGTTCGGCAAATCTTGCCTACGTCCTCGGGCACTACCAAATATATTTCACTCCAAAAATACAAGTGAAACTTTACAAATAGGGAGAGAGAACAATGCCTTAAGTAGAGAATGGCAAATGTGGGATGATGAGAATGAGCAATGGTTGGCCTATTTATAGTTGAGATTCAAGGGCCACCTTGCAAAGTCACTATTCACTTAGGGACCAAAAATTGCTATTTTCCCATGCCCAACACTAAATAAATATTTGGTGCCCATAACTTTGACCTTTCCAAAGTATGGGTAGGTATGGGAAAGGTATGGGCAAAGTATGGGGTATGGGTATATTCTAATAATCTCCACCTTGAAGATTTGATTAGGATAATCTTATCTTCACACAATTCTTTCTGCTTTTGACAACAATACTTGATAGTGCCTTCTTCAACTGTTAAACTTGCAGGATATTAATCAAGTTCAAACAATGTTCGAACTTGGTTGCTGTTACCACCTTGGTCATCATATCTGCGGGATTATCTGCAGTCTTGATCTTCTGAAGACAAATTTTCCCCTCTTCAATAATTTCCCGCACAAAATGGAATCGTACGTCGATATGTTTTGTACGTGCATGATAGACTTGATTCTTTGCTAAATGAATAGCACTTTGACTATCACAATACACGTTAATATGCTCCTGAACCAACCCCAAGGTTTTAGCCATACCTTGTAACCAAATAGCCTCCTTTACAGCCTCTGTTACAGCCATGTACTCAGCTTCTGTGGTTGACAATGCAACTGTAGACTGTAGTGTAGACTTCCAACTTATTGGTCCTCCAGCAAGTGTAAACACATAACCGGTGGTTGATCTTCGCTTGTCCAAATCACCGGCATAGTCAGAATCAACGTACCCAATAACACCTTTACCAAGTGTATTATCCTGCTTGAACAGTAATCCAACATCCACGGTCTTCTGAATATACCGTAGAATCCATTTCACAGCTTGCCAATGTCCTTTTCCAGGATTATGCATATACCTGCTCACTATACTAACTGCCTGTGAAATGTCGGGTCTTGTACACACCATTGCATACATCAAGCTACCCACTACATTAGAATACGGAACTTGCAACATGTATTCTCGTTCCGTATTCGTCGAAGGAGATAGTTGTGCAGAAAGCTTGAAATGAGAAGCCAACGGGGTACTTACAGGTTTGGTCTGCTCGTTCATGCCAAACTGCTGTAGTACTTTCTTCAAATACTGCTTCTGAGACAAGCTAACTCTGCCATGAGCTCTATCTCTACATATTTCCATGCCGAGAATCTTTTTAGCTTCTCCTAGATCTTTCATCTCAAACTCGAGATTGAGTTGAGTCTTCAATCTTTCAATCTCAACTTTGCTCTTAGAAGCTATTAGCATATCATCAACATATAAGAGCAAGTATATGAAAGTTCCTTCTTGTAGCTTCTGAAAATACACGCAATGATCAAATTTACTTCTTGTGTACCTTTGCCCTTTCATGAACTGATCAAATCGCTTGTACCACTGCCTCGGAGATTGATTCAATCCATAAAGCGACTTTGTCAATTTGCAAACCCAATTTTCTTTTCCAGCAACCTTGAATCCATCTGGCTGAGTCATATAGATTTCCTCTTCCAAATCACCGTGTAAAAACGCGGTCTTCACATCAAGCTGAACTAGTTCAAGATCATATTGCGCAACCAAGGCTAGCAAAATCCGAATAGACGAATGCTTCACAACTGGAGAAAACACTTCATTGTAGTCTATTCCTTCTTTCTGAGCGTAACCCTTTGCTACCAATCTAGCCTTGTATCGAATTTCATTTTTACCAGGAAATCCTTCCTTCTTTGCATATACCCATTTGCATCCAATTGCCTTCTTTCCCTTGGGCAGTCTCACCAACTCCCAAGTCCTATTTTTATGAAGAGACTGCATTTCTTCATTCATAGCTTGCTTCCACTTTACACCATCAGAGTTACTTATTGCTTCTGTGTAAGTGGAAGGAACATCATCATCTGCAATTGGAAGTGCATAGGCCACCATATCGTCAAAGCGAGCAGGCTTACGAATCTCTCTTCTTGGCCTCCTATATGCAATTGAATCTTGTTGCTGTAGAAGTTCTTGGGTCGAAACTTCTTCATCATTTGTTCTTTCAATATTAGCTGGATCATCATTAACCTTTTCAAACTCCACCTGCTGCAAAGTACTACTGGTTTTGTCATCCTTTTGTGAATCTTCGTTCTTCATCATGGTTGATTCATCAAAAGTTACATCTCTACTGAAAACAATCTTCCTTGTATCAGGACACCAGAGACGGTATCCTTTTACACCACCAGTTATACCCATGAATAATGCTTTCTTTGCTCTTGGGTCTAACTTAGATTCTTTTACATGATAATATGCAGTGGAACCAAAAACATGTAAAGAATCATAATCAGTAGCAGGTTTACCAGTCCACATCTCCATAGGAGTTTTTCCATTTATTGCAGCTGATGGCAATCGGTTAATTAGATGGCACGCATATGTAACTGCCTCAGCCCAAAATTCCTTGCCCAATCCAGCATTGGACAACATACATCGAACTTTCTCCAGTATAGTCCGATTCATGCGTTCTGCCACCCCATTCTGCTGTGGTGTATCTCGAACAGTGAAGTGTCGCACAATGCCCTCATCTTGACATACTTGTAGAAATGGATCATTTTTGTACTCAGTACCATTATCTGATCGAAGTCGTTTGACCTTTCGACCAGTCTGAGTCTCCACCATCTTCTTCCATTTCAGAAATGCATCCAAAACTTCACTTTTTCTTTTCATTAGATACACCCATACTTTTCTTGAATAATCATCAAGAAAAGTGACAAAATAGTGCATACCTCCCAAAGAAGCCACTTTGGTAGGTCCCCACACATCACTGTGAACGTAGTCCAGAATTCCTTTCGTATTGTGAATTGCTGGACCAAATTTTACTCTCTTCTGCTTGCCCAGAACACAATGTTCACAGAATTCCATTTTGCAAGAATTTGCACCTTTCAATAAGCCTTGCTTCACCAATGTCTGCAAAGCTTTTTCACCAGCATGTCCCAATCGCCTATGCCATAACCTGGTAGCCTCTGAATCTGCATCTTTCGCAGAAGCTGTTGATGTTGATCCAATAACTGTACTTCCATTTAAATAGTACAAGTTATTTCTTCTAGTGCCTTTCATCACCGTCAATACCCCAGCTACTACCTTTAGTAATCCATCTCTCAAAGTGATTGTGAGCCCTTTAGATTCTAGGGCCCCTAATGAGATGAGATTTTTCTTCAAGCTGGGTACATAGCGAACATCTGTCAGAACTTGGATTGAGCCGTCATGGTTCTTCAATTTGATTGTACCTACACCCATTGTCTTACAGGCACTATCATTGCCCATAAAAACAACTCCACCTTCTAGTTCTTCAAGACTAGAAAACCAGTCCTTATTAGGACACATATGGTAAGTACATCCCGAATCCAATATCCACTCATCCGTTTGACATGCCATTGCCATGCCAACCAAGCTAAAGTCTGACTCCTCATCATGCTCCGCTACACATGCATTAGAAATAGACTTGCCCTTTTGTAACTTAGGACAATTCTTTTTCCAATGCCCTTTCTCACGACAAAAGGCACATTCATCTTTGGCGGGTCTCCCTTTGGACTTACCCCTTCTACCAGGTTTGCTGCTGTGTGAACGACCTCTTACTGTTAAGACTTCTGCGGTTGTATCTCTGTGATCTCTTTTATCTTTCTTTCGAGTCTCAGATCTATACAACGCACTACAGACTGCATCAAATGTGATCGTGTCCTTCCCATGAAGCAATGTGGTGGTAAGATGATCATATTCATCAGGAAGGGAATTCAACAATAATAATGCCTTGTCTTCATCTTCAAATTTCTCATCCAAATTTAGCAAGTCTGCTAAAATTTTATTGAATGAGTTCACATGGTCATTCATCGACATACCGGGTGCATACGTGAATCGATAAAGTTTCTTTTTCATATAAAGCCTATTTTCAAGACTTTTCGTTAGAAACTTTTCTTCCAGTGTATCCCATAACTTCTTCGCTGATGTCTCCCTCATGACAGAGTACTTCTGCTCTTTGGCCAAACATAGGCGGATTGTACCACACGCCTGTCTATTGATCTTGGCCCACTCCTTGTCATCCATCTTGTCAGGTTTTTCTTCAAGGGCTATATCTAGCTCTTGCTGACATAAGACATCCAGGATCTCACATTGCCACATACCAAAATTATTGGTACCGTCAAATTTCTCTACTTCAAATTTTGCATTTGTCACAGTAGTCCTTGCTGATGACGATGCTGCTGCCATTTTTCTTCTCAATCCCAACTACTGTATACGTGAACAGTACCGTATACGTGAATAGTGCCGTATACGTGAATAGTACCGTAAACGGTCGTATTCTCCAAGTACGAATCTGGCTCTGATACCAATTATTGTGCGGAAGCGTGTGAAAGAGTAAAATTATTGTACTAAAAAATCACACTAAGTTCAATTCCCAGGAAAGAGAGGTGGATCACGAGGATCACTTAAGTACCAAGTCTTTCCTAGCCAGAATATCCCTCTATCGTAATTTAATAGCACAATAAATCACTACAATCAAATTCACAAAATATGAACAATAAATAGTAAAGAACACCAGAATTTTAACGAGGTTCGGCAAATCTTGCCTACGTCCTCGGGCACTACCAAATATATTTCACTCCAAAAATACAAGTGAAACTTTACAAATAGGGAGAGAGAACAATGCCTTAAGTAGAGAATGGCAAATGTGGGATGATGAGAATGAGCAATGGTTGGCCTATTTATAGTTGAGATTCAAGGGCCACCTTGCAAAGTCACTATTCACTTAGGGACCAAAAATTGCTATTTTCCCATGCCCAACACTAAATAAATATTTGGTGCCCATAACTTTGACCTTTCCAAAGTATGGGTAGGTATGGGAAAGGTATGGGCAAAGTATGGGGTATGGGTATATTCTAATATGGATTTACTTACAATTTTTAATTTGGCAATGCCTTCAGAATTAGGATTTTGGTCCCCAAATACCTCAGACACCTCTTGCCTTGTTTTTTCTTGCCATTTAGTATGAATTGCTAAAACAAGGATCGTCCACGCAAGCAAGGAGTTGGTTGTTTCTTGACCGGCAAAGTAGAATGTTTTGCACTCATCCACTAGATCCTCGATGGAAAATTGGTTTTTCTCGTCGGAATCACGATAAGCATTTATTAGTAATCCTAGAAAATCATTGCCAAAACCGTCAGCTTCTCCTGTCTCTACTTTCTTTTCCCTTCTCTTAACCATTTCCATCACACAATCATGAATTCCATTAGCAAGTTTCTCTGATTCTATTTCAACCGCGGTTTTCCATATCTTGCTGTAAAAGAAAACATAGGTATAAGCTCAAACCTTTCAATTGAGTGGATCCGTTGGTTTTTAGTTGAGTCAATTTGGATTGAATCACTTTTTTGTTCATTTCAATTTGGGTCAATTTGACGGTTAAATTATTTCACGGTTTTGATTAAATTTGGATTTGGAATACTTGTTCATACTTCATAGGTTGGGCAACTCTTCCAAACCGGAAGGCTCACCTGAAATATGGGAGGTATTGGACAAAACTACAATGCTAAAAATTAGACGAATTTAAAAGATGGGTCAAGCTTGAGTTTCAACATTCAATGTCTATGCCCGTCTCAACCTGTTTTATACTTCTGTAATATATTTTTCTTTTTCTTTTCTATATTATGCAATTTATATCATATAAAATTAAATATATAATAATACACAACTACGTAAACATTAAAAAATATATATTAAGTTGTGTAAATTTAAAATTTTAATAAAATGAAATCATCTAAAATATTAAATTAATATTAATATTTTTTAAGAAATTATATTGGCGGATCTAAAACAAACTTCGATTAGTTATTTACAAAAATGAACAAGATTGGACAAAATTTTATGCTCATATTTCTAGTTAGGCCAGGCTTGGATAAAAATAAAATATATTAATATCATACATAGGATTAGCCCAACCATGAATTCCTCTAGATTTTAGTCATTCCATGTTCAAGTTTAAAGTTTATTTTTTTATTATTTATTAAATCTTAATTCAATTGACATGAGTATTGTTGCCAATGCAGGAGGACCTGGGTTTGAGTGCATTGGAGCGCATTATCCTCCTATTTATGAGTTGGAGAGGGGCTATGAGTAATTCTAAGTAGACCTAGGTCTACCCGAAATTTGAGAGGGTTTGGGCAAAAATACTAGGCCAAAAAAATTAAGCCCGTTTAAAATATGGGCCGGGCTTGAGCTTAAACATTCAAGGCTCAAGCCTAATCTGACCTAACCCATTTTTAAGTTCATAATATTTTATATTATGTTATTTTTATATATTATGTAATTTAGAACACATTAAAAAAATAAACTTATACTAAATATATAATACTACTCTAATGTAAACAATAAAAATAATGTTAAGATGAATATATAAAAATTTTCAATAAATAAAAGTTTTTTGCAAATATGAGTGTGTTTGGGCAAAATTTTAAGCTCATATTTTGGATCGGGATGAGCTTGGAAAAACATAAAGTATGTTAATATCATGTTTAGGTCCGACCTGATCCGGCCTATGAGCATCTCTAGTTCTATATATTATGTAAAAAAACAGATATAGTCAGAATATGTAATGAAATTGTTCAAAAAAAAAAAGCTTGGGTTTTTCAATCAGGAGTTTGAGTCATTTGAGTTATGTTTAAATTATTTCAAATTAATTGTTTGGGTAAATTTAGATTATGATGGTTGACTTTTTATGGTTGGATGGAGTTTAGGTTGAAATTCATCAAGTCAAATTTTCTAGTTGGAGTGGCATTAAGATATCTAAGCTATGATGGTTTTGGATGAAAAAATGGATGAAGCTACCTGATGCCAGGAATCGGAGTTTTGAAATAATTTCGACTAAATAGTATCGCCAATTTCGTCAACATGTCGAAAATATTCCTCCCTTCCAAGTAATTACTACCGAAAGCCGTTCTCGATATAACTTCTGATGTCAACAACCTGAACTCGTTAAACACTTCGATCTCTTCGCCTTCTCGACCTTTCCACTTCTCCAACATCGTCTCAACGCTAGCAATCACTGCTGGATTCATATTCTGCCATACACACACACACACCATCCATCCATGTTACGTCGCTTTTATCATGATTACAGATATAAATTCAAAGCCTTACTTTCAAGCTTTCTCCATGGAAAGCATGATTCGCCAACTTCCTTTGCTTCGCCCATTTCGCACCTTCGGAGGACGCGAGGCCTTCCCCGAGGATCTTATGAATAATACTCGAATCATCCTTCCTTTTCGGAAAAGACCCGTCGTTGGCTTTCAGTATCTCTTTGATTAATTCGGGTTCGGATATCACCAGTTGAGCTCGATTCCCCTCCCACGTAAGATAATTTTGCCCTATTTTTTTTTTTAAAAAAAAAAAGAGAAATGATTAACATTTTCAAATGAGAATTATAGACATATGAAAAAGAACATGTAAATCATCATCACCATAAGTGTTGATCCATGAATGAATCTGAGGAATAACTCTGGGGACTATATTATGAGTTAAGGAAGCCATGGGTTTGCTTAAAGCTTCGTATCTGAAACGGGTAGAGGCTTTGTTGTTGCCATGGATGAACTCATATGGAGGTCCTTTGATTCCTTGTAAACTCAGTGCTCTTTGTATCTTAAAAGGTATCCACCAGAATTTATGAAGGAATTTCAATAGAAATAAGGTTAAAGAACCTGCCAGAAAGATTAAAAGCCTTGCTGTTGAATCCATTCTCCTCTGTTTAAGAATGAATTCAGATGTTGATGTACATATATACATTTAAAAGCTGAAGTGAAGACAAATAAGAAAGTTTAAATTCATTGAAACTTAATTTAATTGATATTTGACATCATGTGGATAAAAAAAATTAATTTCAAATAAAAAAGTTTCTAAAAATAATAGTTTGAGTTGTCATCCATCCACTCCCTAAATTTTCAGCAATAAAAAATATATGGTGATATGAAATTATGAAATTGTATTATGTCATTGATTTTTTTTAAAAAAATTAATAATTTTTTACAATATTTTTCAAATGATGATATGAGATAATCTTAAAGTATTAAGATATCCAAATTGAAGGATTAAATTGAAAAAAATTATCAAATTTTAAATGTGGACCAAATTGGGAAATTTTGTTAAATTCAAACAATTTATCCTAAAAGATTTTATTGCTTTGTTGTTATAATTTAATTTAGAACATAATCGACGAATCCAAATCAGTCTATATATATATATAGAAAATCAAAATTTCCCATTTCTTGAAACAAGAAAAACAAGTAACATAACAGACATAACATCCATATTGCATGGAAAATGTCATACATCAAATGTTTGTAAGACAAATAATGAAACATCGTTTTACACTTTACTTCTTAACCGTAATAGTTTATATAATCTTCTAGTCATCATCAATCTAATGTCATGTTTGGTATTTAGTCATTGTCTTGCAACGTGTAACATTATGACATTGTAACAATGCTCTAATGAAATTTAAACTTTTTATAATAATAATATTTTTTTATCATATTTGTGAAAGAAAATTTGAATTTTATTTGTTAGAATAATAATTTATTTACAACTCCTCGAATATGTAACAATAGATATATAAATTAATTAATGGGTTGTAATAATTAGCAATGACTATGAATGTAACACCCACCCCCGTTTCAATAGTTGAATTTAAGATATGAAATGTCACATTCGCTGCCGAAACAACTACAACTTCGTTTGCATACCAAATAAACAATTTACACAAGTCATTAAGTTCAAATACTTAATTATATGTTATTTATTCAAATCCGGGCTATAAATAAGCTTACGAAAGTTCTTATGAGAAACCGTTGTTAATTAAAGAACTAAAATGTAAAAATTTCAAAATATTAAGATAATATAGTGACCATTTGGGAATCATGTCGCGACATTGAAGGCAAAAGCTTGACTTCGCGACTTCAATTGAGGTGAGTCTATATTTTTATATTGTTTATACCAGCAAAACTAATCTACTCTATTTCAATAGATGTAAACTTATGTCTCTTTATGTGTATATTGTTTATACCAGCAGCATATGCTGCTATTAAGGAAGTCTATACCACAGCTAGAATGTCATTGTCTCGTGAAGATAACATAACTTGGTCACTCCCCGTAGATTTTGGGTTCAGTTATCTATTCAGGTTGCACTTATACGTGCAGAAAAGCACGAATTTTGTCGACGAAAACGGAATGGCTGTTCATACCAACTCTTCAAGTGGTGCCACTCTTGCAGAAACCAGCAGCTTAATTCAGGAGATGGGAGCTCCCGTGTATGGAGATTTTATTGTGAATCTCTCGAGAAAACAGCAGGGGAGTGTGTTTGTCTTAGTGTCCATACAATATAATCGAAGTTTAGTTCATAATGTGCCGTTCTTGAATGGGTTCGAAACCTTCAAACTATCTGATGAAAACAACTCTCTTGCGGGATCTAATCCATTCAAAGCAAGAAAGGTATCTTTATCTGCAAATCATTTTATCGCTCGGACTGTTTATAATATACTTTTAACAGTGGTTGGTGTAAGTATATATATGGCCCTTATTTCTTTACAATTACCATTGCCATCTAACTTTAAATGGAAGATCAGAACAGTTACATGATTGCCATTGTCAAAGGACTGCCCACACTTCACTCTTGCGGAGATAAAGTCGGCAACCGAGAACTTCTCGGCTGCTTTCTTACTTTGTTCGGAGGGGTTGGGAAAGATATACAGGGGTTTGTTAACAACAGAAATACGCTGACTGCTGTTGCTATAAAGCGTTCGAATCCTGAATCACGTCAACGTATCAATGAATTCCAAAACGAAATCACCATACTTTCGAAGCTTCGACACTGCCATTTAGTATCCTTGATCGGGTGTTGCATGGCAAGAGGTACATTAGCAGACCACCTTTACAAGACCAAGGAATCACCACTTCCATGGAAGAAGAGGCGGTGCAGCTCGACGATCGCATTATCTCCACACGTCGTCAGGGAAGCAATGTATCATTCACCGTGATGTGAAAACTACAAACAGCCTATTAGATGAAAATTGGGAACCCAAGCTTCCGGATTTCAGACCATCGAAAATCGGACCAAATATGACAATGACAGAATCTGAAACTCATGTGAGTACTTGGATCCAGAGTATTATCAACGTCAAAAACTGACTGAAAAATCTGACGTTTACTCGTTCGGGGTTGTGCTGATTGAATTGTTGTTTGCTAGACCTGCAGTGTTACAGTGTGTCAAAAATGAAGAAGACTATGGCAAGGTAAATTTGGCTGATTGGGCACTAAATTGTTATCAAATGGGGACCCTGGAATAGAACATTGACCCTTTCTTACAGGGAAAGATCAACCCTGAATGTTTTAAGACATTTACAGGTACAGCAAAGAAATGTTTTGCAGACAAGGAAGCAACAGACCTAGTATGGGGGAAATATTGTGAAACTTGGAGCTGGCATGGCGGCAGGAGCTGAAGAGTTCATTGATGGAAGCCAATGGAACTCATGGAATGACTGACGCTAATTTCACTCCGATGATTGATGGTCAACATTTGCTCCCCGCCGGTAATTCAGAACCAACCCCAGGTGTTGAGTTTTCAGAAATCATCGTTTTGACAAGTTTGCATTCGCTGATTCTATAACCCATGTTACTGTTTTAGGTTACTCTTACTCTTCATTTATCATTTTAAGCATTATGTTTTCGATGTCCCGCTTCTAGGGGTGTATACAAAATTCTAATCACAAAAAAATCAAAGTGAACTGAGTTGAAAATTTTGAATTTTTTTCATATACTCGGGCTTTTTAATTTAATTAATTTTTATGTTTGATTGATTTTTTATTTTGACATTTTAAATCAAATAAACCAAATAAATCAAACATGAAAATTAATTAAATCGACCGATTCGATTCACTTCAGTTTAAAATTTGAGAACCGAATAACCAAATAAACTTATTAAGACCATAACTCATAAAATTAAAAAACCATAATTCATTTACATACTCAAACCCAAATTTAGACAATAAACTTAAATACGTATTAAAATTTAATACCCTTAAAAGTCCAAACACATCAAATTAAAACCCAATATCCACTAATATTTAAAACCTAAATTAAGATTTTATTTTTTTATAATATTCATTTTAATTATTATTTAATATATAGAAACAACTCTATATACCTAACTAAGAAATTAAATATTTTTGGAATTCATTAAAATTGTTTTAATTTAATTTTTAATATTTTTATAATGAATTTGAAACAAAAATAAAATTAAAGTAATACAATATACTAATTTAAAGAAAAAACATTTAAAAAATTTAAAAGAAATAAAATTACAAGAAACTCAATTAGAATTTTTTTTCCAACTCAAAAGGAAAATATATCCAAAAATTGAAAAACCGAATCAAACAAAAAAAATTCATTCCTTTTATTTGATTTTGCTCCCTAAATCAATTCAAATTATTCGGTTTACATAGATAATTTAAATTTGATATTAAAAAAAAAACCAAAACAACAGAATGCACACTCCTATTTGTTGGTAAAAATACCATTAAAACCCCTAATATAAAAATTAAATTACATTTTTCTCATTTACAACAAATTAATCCATTTTTGTTGTTAAAAACTATCATAATTAACGTTTAGTTACACGTTTTAGTAAAGGGAGCAAAATTCAGTCTCCTACCGCGCTGTTGATTTAGAAATGTGAATTTTACGGTCTACAGGCATATATAGAGCTAAAG
Source organism: Gossypium hirsutum (assembly GCF_007990345.1). Taxonomy (NCBI): domain Eukaryota; kingdom Viridiplantae; phylum Streptophyta; class Magnoliopsida; order Malvales; family Malvaceae; genus Gossypium; species Gossypium hirsutum. The sequence continues at coordinate 88,953,091 of NC_053427.1, forward strand.
CATGAAACATAAGACGGAAAAACAAGTAAAACACTAACAAGACATGACTAGATACATTTCGAAATCTTAAATATGATTACGACACGAGAAACAATAGGAACACGTGATGAAATACACAAAAATTGCTAGGCTAGTTGATTGCATGCCAATCCACTAAAAAACAATCAAGAATCTCAAAATTCTATGTCAAAACATCTATTAAATTTGATGAGCTAATTCAAGGAGCTTTGCATTAGAAATTTACCTATATAGCTTTCATCTCCTTCTCTTCTTACTGCCTTTACCTAATTGTCCAGATTTAAAGGCATGTTCTTGTTCTTGCAAAAATGCTATCGCCCTTCCATAGTTAGCTGCTCTTTCCTTTTCCACTAATTCCCTATCTCTTTGCTTCGCCTCGTATAAGAAATAATTGTCTTTACGTAACTCTCGAGCCGCGCCTTTGGCTTCGCGTTTTATCAGTTTTTGTAGCTTTCTTCTCTCGGCTCGTTCCCGATCTGGATCGTAGTCTCTGCCTTTAACAAAGCTGCAATGTAACATGGGAAATAGACCTTTAGTCCCCCGAGTCTAGATATCATTAAGACAGGAGATAAAAATTAAAATTAGAGCTAATGTGATTTACTTCTCTTCAAATTTCGGATTAAGTAATTTGATAGGAGCCGGCTTCTGCTTGCGTAGCTGAAGTGGTCTCCGCAGCGTATGAGTTTCGTCAGCTTTCTTCTTAATGAGTTGAGAAACATTGTTGAACTTATCTTTCAGTGCCTTCGGCATGTGTTTCTGCTCCGAAACTTCAACTAATAATGTTGCAATCGGTAAGAAAATTTCAGGAAAGGAGTTCAACCCGTCATAGATCTCAATAAATCCTTGCAAAGTTTCAATCACAGTTAGCAGTGCACTAGCCCTGAAGATAAACGCAATGAAAGGGAAAAGTCCATATAAGTCAAAAGTTACCTAAGACAGTAGAATTTAATGAAATGAGACAAAGAAACCAACAATGAAAAACAGCACCAAGTGCTGACCTGAAATTATCCGAGCGGAAAAACAACGAGTCATCTGACATTTCCATTACCATGAGGAAATTCAGAGGATTAATTTCATCCACGCCATCATGTATGCATAATAAGGGCCTGAGTGCTTTCAGTTCCATAAAATGATAGAACTGATAAGAAAGAAATGTACATAAATAGAACAATTTAGTCCAACAAGTAGCACGAGAAAACAAATTTATTAGGAAGTTACAGTACCTGTGAATCTTGCTCGGATGCTAGTTTGTGTTCTGTAGCTGCCATCAACAGACTTCGGAGGAACATAATAGCTTCAGGACAAAACTTCCGAGATTGCTTCATGAACTACAAATACCAAGATTTATCATGTAAGGAACGGCATATATATGGTACGTTGGTAAACATGTGAATCAACTTGGTAAAATCCTTTTGTAGTTGTGGGTTTGTGGCAATCCCTCGGTTCGAATCTGGCTTTACAAGTTAGGGACCTTAAGAATACAAGTGATTGCACAGATAAACTTATAAATACAAATTCCATTTGAAACACAATTATTAAGCAGCGTGCTTTAAAGTAACTGATTTTCATATGCTCAACAAACAAAAAGAGAAGACCATTATCTAAGATGTCATAAGGTGCATGTAAGAAGAAATTTCAAACTCTTACAAGACAAGTTCAAGGATATAGTGAAAAGGATAAACATGTACATACCATGAGAATCATGGAACATAAAAACGAACCAATAGCGATGTCTCGACCCGACATAATGGGACAACGCATCAGATACTCGCACATTAACAATAGTGCTGGAGTTGTTACTACATGACGATAATCAGAGCATGGAAAAATCATGGACCATAACCTCAGGAGAAACAACGTTTTCAAGGTAGGCCAGCATCCATTTTCTGCAAATAAAATAAAATGCATCTTATTAGGAATTCTACAAATATAATAAAGTTAGGGCAGTGACAAAGAATCAAGCAATCACATACCATGGTTCTTGAGAGCCTCACAAAATTGTACGCGAGTTCGTAAGATTCGCTCACGAGCACATATTGCGGAGAAAAATGGGATCTCCGTACTCATCTCCATTATTGGCTTGACAAGCTTATTCGATAACTCAAAATTCAAGGGCTTTTTATTTGCTAACACGGCAAAATATTGCAAAAGAACACCATAAAATACCTGGTTAATAAAAGATATATCAGTTCTAAATTGAAGGTGCCAATCTCAATATTGGTAGGATATCAGAATACCCTATAAGGAAACTTACTTGCATTTTCTTCCGATTTTCTGCAGCAAGCTTAATTGCATTGCTTGCCCGAATTCGGTTGATAATCACAATAACATCATCATTAGAACGATTCTCCAATAAGGAAGACAGTTCCTCTAGGTTCTTTGGAGCTTCGATTATAAACGGAATGTCCAACTTTGTTGAAGTATGTTTGCCACTTGCTTTTGGTTTTTTTGCATCCACAGACTCTACACATTTCTTAAGTTCAGTTTTGTTTGTTTTGTTACGGCTTTTTTTATCCACATCTTCATCACCAATGGCCTCATCATGTTCATCGGTCTCCTCATCCTCTTCCAAATCTGTACCAACATTGTCATCATCGCTCTGCTCCCAGTCCTTCAAAGAGAGAGTCTTTTCAGATTCATTTTCATCATCTTCTTCTTCTTCTTCAGATTCTTCATCTTCATCAGTATCTTCAGCACTTCCCAAATCTTCAGAATCATCCTCTTCATCATCCTCGGAATCAATAGCATCTTTTCTTTCAAGAATCTCATCAACCCAACCCTTTTTATTACCAGGCTCATCATCAAGTGCAAAGGAGTCACCAAGATCATCTCCCGAGATAGCCCTTGGCCTCTGAGCATAATCTTTCTCCGCATTTTCACCATCTTCATCACTAGAATAATCCGTTGCTAACATCCTCTTTTGACGCTCCTCCTGAAATTTGGGCAATCCTATGTAAGTTCTTAAGCAAACATTCTATCTTAGTGTCTTTAACATATATAACCATGAAAAAATAATAATAATCAAACATTCTAGCATAGCGTCTTTAACATACATAACCATGAAACAACGATAATAGTAGTTACCGTATCAAACAAAATCCTATTTCGAACCAATAAAGCACAATATAAAGCCCTGTTTTACGAGAATTTCCATCTCTCAGAAAAACTCTATCAACAGTAACAGCTACTAAATAGCTCTCTAAATAAAACCATAGCATGCAAAAGCAAATATAACCAAAAGGAAGTAGTTGAGCTTTGACCACAGATACCTCTAATCGCTCGAGTCGCTCCCTTTCCTCTTGGGCAATCTCTTCGGGTGTCTTTGTCCTGTCAGATGGCCGAGCACGCATATCCAATACCATCTCATGGACAAGTTTATCATAGGAATCAGGTTGTTCCTGTCAGTAAAAAAGGGGGAAAATGCTTGATTTTGATGCACCACTAAAAGCAAGAACATATTAACACCAACAGTGAAGAAATACGGCATGCTAAAGTAAGATTTCGGAAAACAGCAAATAAATGAAGATCAGAACTTTGCATGGGCAAGAGCACTGATCAGCATGGCCAGTTTAATACCATGTTGATTACACTTCATTTTTCTTTTAAATATTTGTGTCTAAAACTCCAGTCTGAGACAGGGATACAGGTATATGAGCTCAAAGGATCCTCCAAATGCAACGGAAAACTTAGAAAAATCTAACCATACCCATGCTGGATTCAGGTATGCATCAAACAGACACCCAAGTAAGAGTAACATAAGTTTAATAAGACCCAATGTAGAACCATAACTCCGTACCTGATTATTAGTTACAGCTTTCTGCGTAACGGCTAACTCTTCCTTTTTCACATGCTCATCCGGAATACTCTTGTTCACGAGAGCTTTCAAGGCATTCATTTTGCCTGGCTCAGTGAGAGACAATAAGGCTTGGGACTGCACTAAAGATGAGAAGCTCTTATCTAATTCATCCATCAGTTGCTCGTTTTCTTCTTTATCTCTAGCTTTTTGTGCCTGGTACAAAACGAGGAAAAAAAATTCGAGACCGGATGTCAAGACACGACAACGGTTGGGAAACAATAGAGTTACCTTTATGGTGCATATGAAATTTTACCTTGAAAAACTTGCTCTTCAAAATAACCTCTTCCATTATTTCCTTCTTGGATTTGTGCTTCTGTAGAGTGAAAACCATCAATTTAAACTATGTTTCAGGGCATCTAATATAACACCGCAAAAAGGACACGCTCTGTATATCGTATATAACCCTAATGAGGATAAGACCAAACACAAATGACCGATAACATTGAAATTGCTAAGCTGACCATCAAACTCGACTACAAACAAGTGTTTCTTAATGAAAGAGAATAGGTCTTACATTTTCTTCTCCTTCTATCAAATCCCCTTCCAAGGGATCCTTGGCACTGTGAGAATTAAGGTGCTTTAAGACCGTTGACCGCTCTGAAAAGAAGAACAAATCATCACGACCATTAATGTAGCTTAAAGCAAGAATATGAAAAAAGGTAAAAATATTCACATAAAGAATAAAAGATTGGAATGTACATAAAGAACAGAACATCCTTCAAAGTACGCAGAAATATAGTAAAAGGAGAACCGAGGAGATGACAAGTCATGCCTAAACTAAATTACTACATTTGCATGCATCATTAACAAAAACAAGCTTTAAGCTTATTGATAATAGCAAGTACATAAAGAAGAATACAAAGTTCTTGCTGTAGACTGGAGCTTTAAAGACAAATAAGCAGGAACTATGACCACTTCCAAGTGTTACTGATACGTAAAAGCTAACTAGTTAAACAATACATTGTTTAACAAATGAAAAAAAAAGTTACTAGGAAATCTGGATTATCTATAAACAAATTATAAAGCATCATCATAATGAAGAGCAGAAGTTTAATCTTACTTTCATCAGCATAATTATCGTCATCGGACAGCATTTCATCCTCAAAATCATCCCTCTCTGGAAGGGAACCAAAATCCGGAGCATCAAACTCATCTTCTTCTCCATCTGATAAATTGAACTTGCTCCTTTTTCCCAATTTCAACTACAGAATCATATAAACTTAATCTCAACAGGTATTCATTTTTCCAATTATGCAAATAGAAGTAACCAACACAGCACAGGCTAAACTCGAGTACTATAAAGATTCAATCGATATATTATTTAGAATGTTAAAAAAAAAATCTTTTTTATCAATGAAGGAATATTCCAGCTTCCATTCTCCCATGATGTTCAAGCAATGCTCAATTCGACTAGACTTCAATATTTCACTTATAAACTACGTACACAGACGAGCATTTAAAAAGAGAAAACAACCTGACGTTCACGTTGAGACCTCAAGATACCCTTTTCAAACTCTCCCATGTCATCATTTTGTTCACCAATTCTCTTATCAACAAAAACAGAAGACTTTGTGCTTTGCTCATACTCTTTCAACAGTGTTTTCTTCCTCTGAAACAAAACCGCCAAAAAAAAGTCATATCAACACACTAACAAATATAGGGCAAAAAAAAAAGTTGAATTTTTTATGGGGGATAGAGTTTTATAATTTACCTTTTGAATGGCGAGGGAACGTGCAAGGCCGATGCGGCGTTCTTCGCCTTTGCGTTTCTTGCCGAGTATGTCGAACTTGCGACGTGACCAGATGGTTTCGAAAGGGTTAGGCTTTTGAGACTTGAGCTTCATGGAGATGGCATCTGGATCAGATTTTTTGTGGTGTTTTTTGTTTGATTTCTTCTTGGTTTTAGCTCCGGGAGTCGATTGCTTAGCCATGGCTAAGCCGGCGTATCTTTGTCGACCTCGACGGCGGCGGGAATTTTAATGGGTATATTTTGGCGGAGGAAAATATCGACGAAGAAAGACAGGGTTTTTCTGTTTTAAGGCTTTGGGTTTTGTAAGAGCTTAGAGGTTTATAATTGATGGGCTTTGGCTGAGACATGGGCCTTTGCCTCATATAATTTTTTGGTTTAATTACAAAATCGGATCCCAAATTATACCTTTTTCACTTAAGTACTTAAAGTTTTTTTTCAAAAATATTCAGAATAATTTGAAAATAGGATCACAAATTGATATTTTAATTAAAATTATAAATACATGACATAAATGCCTTTATGATTAGACATTGACTAATTAAGTTTTAAGTTTATATAGATTAGCTAACTTCTATGTTAAAGATTTTGAGTGTTAATTTTTACCCCTTTTTACTTGTTATCCCTATTCAATTTCGCAGAATTGAGTATCATTTACTGTTCGCAGATATCTTGGATCACTCTAAACAGTCCCGTATCCTATGCAGACCACAACTTAAGAAGCACTCCACTGGCTTTTTTTCACTCTCTCTAATCCTCTTCGCTTTGACTGAATGCATGATCAAACCAAGCCTTATTGATGCTCTATCTGGATCATCATCCCTTTTGATAGCAAAAAAAAGGATCATTTTGGAAAGTCCCTCACAATGTGTGGACCTTTACAAAGGAAGCATCTCACTGGCCCTTTTGGTTTATTCTTGGGCTTCCACTTCCCATTATGTGGTTTCCTATTTCCACTATTGTTGTTGTTTTTGTAACAACTCATTTTTCAGTGATGTTGGAAATAGTGATTTCGGGACCATAAATCTAATGAGTGAGTCCGTAAGTATTATTATTTAATATTTATGAGTCAAATATAGTATTATATTGAATTTTGATCTGATAATTTTTGCTTATTGAACGATTAGTTTAGTACAAGTGGTTTTTCCTTTAAGTCAAGTGGTTTTCGAAAATGAGGTATTGGGACCTCGTTTCTATAAATCGAGCCTATAAATATTTTTATTAAATATTTACAGAGTTTTTTATATAGGTGTATTGAAGTCCGGTCCAGAAATTTTAGTGATTTGATAGTTAATTAAGTAAAAGGACAAATCATAAAAGTTGAAAAATTTAATCGCTATTAGTTTATATGTGTGAAATGTTTATAAAATCATAATTAGAGGGTTTTATGAGACAATTAACCCATATTAAGTATGGTGGATGGTTTATAAATGATTTATGTATAAAATTATATGTTATTTTATAATATGATAATGTTAAAAGTATAATAAAACAAAAATAATGTTAATAGCTGTAACACCCCTAACCCGTCTCCGTCGCCGGATTAAGGTTAGGGAGCATTATCGTACCATTGGAAAATATTTAACCTTAATACATCTCAATACAATAACTAAACATTACTTAAGTAAATCACATTAAAATACAATCAAATATATGCATTTGGTCTCTAAATCGAGCCTTCGAGGCCCTAAAAATGGCTTTGAAACAGTTCGGGACTAACTTGAAACAAAATAGAAGATTTGAGAAAAATTTGGAAAAATTGGAAAATAGGGGTCACACAACCGTGTGGGCAGGCCGTGTGACATAGCTTAGGTCGTGTAACATTCAAACAAAGGGACACACGACCCTGTCCCAACTCGTCTCCTCACCCGTGTAACTCACTAAGTGGGTCACACAGCCGTGTCAAAGGCCGTGTGCCAAGCCGTGTAACTCACTGACTTGAAATACTAAAAAATTTCAATTGACACACGGCCATGTGATCCATAATTAACCCTAAATTCATGCCATTTCAAGTCAAGTTCATACCAATCCAACCATACCATTTGGATATACATTCAAGGGATCTAAATATCATTCAAACATACCTAAACATGTCATTTTAAATAACCTAATTCATCTAACCAATATGTTATTCAAAGGCACCATAACTGTATCAAACATTATTGTAAAATCACACATTTACAACCTATTTCCATCAACTAACCTAAGCACCAACACAATCATAATTCAAACTATTTCAAATATTATATATATATGCATCACTTATCATATTTACAAGCATAAACACCAAAATATGAAGCCTATCATACAAACATCAAAGTGACCATTTATAACATCTAATTCCACCACAAAATATCATATTACTACAAGACTCTTCTTATTACATGCCACTTTTAACCAACATCAAAACAAGCACAAAATGACTACCAAGGTATAAATGATAGTGTGTGAGCTTCCCAAGTTGATCCAATCGATGATACGATTCTAAGAGTTCTACAAAAATCAAATTAAACGAATAAGTACAAAGAAGCTTAGTAAGTTCTATAAGTCAACTCATTTACAATCAATTACCAAATTTCCAAAGGACGTTAACATTTACTACACTGGCATCAAGCCTTTTAGGCATTAAGCTTAAATAACACTAGCACTAAGCCTGCTAGGCACTAAGTTTGAATAGCACCGGCACTAAGCTTGCTAGACACTAAGCCTGAATAACACTGGCACTAAGCCTGAATAACACCGGCACTAATCTTGAATAACGTTGGCACTAAGCCTGCTAGGCACTAAGCCTGAATAACACTGGCACTAAGCCTGAATAACACCGGCACTAATCTTGAATAACGTTGGCACTAAGCCTGCTAGGCACTAAGCCTGAATAACACCGCATTTGAATATATAGTACGATTCAACATTTAAATAACAATACAAATTAGAACTAAAAGATTAAATCATTAACAATGAATTGAATATAACCATGCATATACATAAAACGAATTTACAGGACTGGTTTGTAGTAATTGAAAAGCACAGAAGCTAATCCGCAATTTTTTCTTTTCCACGATCGTCACACACGCTCGTGATCTAAAACAATAGTTTCATTCAATTAAGTACTTTTAGAATTTAATTTAATCCATAATTCATATTTATGCAAAATTACAAAATTGCCCCTAACATATTAACTTTTCATAATTTAGTCCTTAAGCTCATCCAATTTAACCAAAATCCAATTTAACCAGTGTTACAAGGTACCTTGAAAGATCCCATTATTACCAACATTTCACAACCAAACCCATGGATTTATACTTTTAACAATTTAATCATTATTTCAAGAATTCATCAAAATCACTTAACAAAAATATTTATTTAACAACCAAGATTACTAGTCCATCAAATAACTTCAAAACACATTCAAAATCATTCATGGTAAGTCCCTCAATCTTTAATTTTTTTGCAAATTAACCCCTGGGCTAACTAGAATAAGCTAAAACGAACTCAAAACATAAAAATCATTAAAAATGGTTTCTCTTTTTTCAAAAATTATTTAAAATATATAAAATTATATATTTAAATTTGTAAGAATTGTTTTTATATATGATTTTAATATTTGAAACATGATTTATATCTTCAAATTAAAATTTATAAAAATTTATATTAATTACTTAAAAAATATTTAAAATTTATATTTCATATATCAAAATATTAATAATAAATTACAAAAAAATGTTTTTATTATAAGTATATATATTTATCAAACTTCTCAAAAATCACTTTTTTTTAATTTCTTATTAATTAACACTTTGTAAAAGCAAAGCTATACTAAACCTTATAATTAAATCATTAGTTTAATAAATTAACCCCTTATATAACATAATAATTAAATCATTTTTTAAAATGAGGGACTTGCCAATTTAGTTTTTTTTTTCTTTTTCTAAATAAACATCTTAAAAAATAGTTAGATAAAATTATTAGTTGGTAAAGATTAAAATAATTTTTGAACAGGGACTATATCCACAACTCACGAGACTAATGGCTGAATTTGGCCTAACATATTTAACTGTTAAAGTTTAATTTAGAACCAAATTTTCGATATTCAAAAAGTATATATAAACTAAAATTAACTAACCAGCATTTTCCAGTCTGATTAAAAATTCAGAAGGTAAAAAGACTAAAATTAACTAAATTAGATTATTAAATTGAATCCATAATTTACAGGACTAATAGCAATATTTAACCAAATTTGCAATAAAAAGCCTGGATAATTAATAAATTGGAACTTGATAACTAATAATGGGAAATCCGAGATCCATAGATATATTATACACTTATCATAGACATATATATATATATCAAAGTAGTAACATACATAAAAAGGCATGAGTTTCCAACAAATTTCTTTTTCCTTTTAGCATGCCATGATAATGCAACTCCATTTCTGCCTATATTCACACAATCCAAAACTTCATAATTAGCTGCTAAATCAAAGCGTTCTCATACATACATATATGCATGCATGCATACAATGTATATGTATATATGTATGTAATTAGAGTACCAGTTTCATGCAGCAAAATATCCCAGATGGCAGGTATAAATAGGTTCAAGGGTAAGGTCAAGTTCATTCCTCCTCACTTGATCAGTTGCTTCTTCCTGGTATGTCCCACTGCAGCACACACAAATTGCACTGCCAAATTATCATCATTTCCATATATATTGGCTGATAAGAATCTATTTTACTTGAATTCTTTGTTTTTATTTGAGATAATATAATTTGTAGTCATTAAACTTTGCAATTAGGTTCGTTTTGGTACTTATATATATATATTTTTTGGTTCCTGAATTTGGTAATTAGAATCATTTTGATCCCTGAATTTAAATTCTATTGGGATTTGATTATACAACTAGTGTTAATGGAACACGAGCGGGTAAAAGAAAAATAGAACTAGTTGTTAAGTTTAAATACAAAAATAGGCAAAAAACTGACAGGTTCCAAAATAAACCTAATTGTCAAGTTCAAAATCCAAAAATTATATTATCCTTTATTATTATTTTTTTTTGGATCATGTACCGAAAGAAGATAGAGAAGAAATGTTACCCGATATTCAAACAAGGATGCGGCGGCTGAGGCAGCAGGAAAGATGTTGGTGTGTTGAGGCCAAGCTGCTGTTGCTGCTGCCCCCACTGCGACTGCTGTGCCTGCGCCACCGTTTTCTCCCTATCCTTGATCTGCAAATGTTACATGGATGTTGGACACGAGTACTTTTAGAATCAATAACGACCCAAAGCAACATTGTAAGAAACCATGAATGCCGAGCAAAAAAAGAGTAAGAAACCATGAACATGGAAAGAAGGGTAATTACTAGCTCAGTTGGCATCAATGATGTATTCCTAGAGATTGCAAGGTCGACTAGACTTAGACACGTAATGTTGGGTTCGTAATTGTAGGGTAGATTAGGAAATATATATATATAGACATATATGTAAAAGAAGGGTAAATCACCTGCTTTGCTAGCATGGCGTTTTGCTCCTGTATTGCCTTCTCCTGTCAAAACAAATTTATGTAATTTTAGGACAATAAAGAATATTTTGCTAGGCCTTTATATATGTATATATATACACATTGATAAGCAAAACATATGTTGTGAAAGGCTCTACCTTTCTCTGAAGCTCAGAGATTGACTCGGAGATGAGATGGTTCTACAAAAACACAATTTCATCATCACTAGAAAGAAAAAAACAGTTCTAATTGAACAATTTTAATTGTAAATTTTTTTTAAAAAAATAAAAAAAGATTACTTTTTTAGATCGAATGTGTTTAATAGCAGTATCAAGCTGTTGTTCCAAATTCTGTAGCTCCTTGAGACTCAGTGAGTCCAAATCTTCTCCCATATAGTGCCTGCAAAAAATTGCAAACAAAACCCTATGTTTCTCGGATTTTTAAAATACTAATATCTTGTATCCATATCTAACACTAATCCAAGTATATATATAACATAATATATATTGAATTATACCTGTGATTTTTCTGCAAGAGGTCAACCTTTGCCTTAAGTCTATTATACTCCATGGACCAGTTGCCCTGCAGATTTGTATACCATAACATTAACACCCATTTTTTTTCCTTTATGTTATGTGCTATATATATATATGTATATGTATAAGAATTATATACCTGAGGTTGAGATTCAGTAGCAACAAGCTGTCTTTCAGCATAGGAATACCTTTCATAGCGTTCAAGTATCTTTTCCATACTGAGTTACATGCAGAAAAAAGTTCATAAATTTGAAAAAGAAATGAAATTTATTTTTTTCCTTTTAAAATGTCCATCTAATCATAAGCAAAAGTCAATCCAATTATTAAGAAAAATGTAAAAACAATTTTAGAACTTGTAAACCCTAATTCACAATTCCATTTTTCAAGTTGCAAGGAAGGATCCAAACCCTAACAAATGTGAAGTTTACTTTACTTCTACAATATATTATGCAAATATTTGCTCTAATTTATTTTTATAAAAATAGATTTAAAAATATTCGAATCCATTATTAAAATTTACATTTATAATCAAACAATCTTTAACATGTACATCGATCAAGAAAAAAAATCACTCAATAAATCAAAACCAATAAATTGCTACTACTTATAAATGTTCATTATTTATTATTAAACTCTATGTAAATATTTTCTATATTTAATATTTTATTAATTGTAAAAAAATTAAGATATAAAATTTCAGGTATAAATAAGGAAATTTTTTAATATATATAAGTAATTATTTTAATTCTCAATAAAATTTTTATAAAAAAAATTGAAATTCTAAATTAGTTTAAAAACCATAAATAGATCATTAAAAATATATATAGCCATATATACACCTCAAAAAATGGAAAAAAATAATAATAACAATTAAAGAACAAAAAATTTGAGAGAATTTTCTGTGTCTTTTTTTTCCTGGTAAATTAGCTAAACTTACTGAATATTTAACATTTTAAAAAATATTTTTTGGTGAAAAATCTTTTTTTGTTCAAACTATAAAAAAGATGTATCATTTTTTAGGGTTTTTATCTTAGGTGTGGGAGTTTCTTGAATTAGAAACAGGAAAAAAAAACCAGAGAGGGTTTAGGTTACAAGAGCTGCTGAAGAAGAAGAAGAAGAAGAAGATATATAATTATAACCCCAAAATAATACAAAAAAAAGTGTTTTAAGTAAAAAATTAAAAAGGAAATGAGAAAATGAAAATAGGGTTTATTTAAGTATCAAATTAAACATTTTTTCCCAAGAGAAAAATAAATTATAAACAACATATAAACATAGGGTTAGGTTTTTTTTTTTCTTATCTTTTATTTCTCGGTATAATTTAGTTCATATAATAGATTTTTTTTTTTGTATTTTCTCCTAATTAATAAAGTTAGACCATTTGAACATGAAAAAAAAAGAATCATAAAAAAGGGAAAAAAATTATTGTTCTTCCATTGGTCAATAACTTCCTTAACCGGATTTGACAAAAAATTCGTTCTCACAAACTTGGTCATTCATTTTAGTACTTTCATGATCCTTTTATATGTTTTTCATTACACAAAAACATGTCCTGTTACCTAAAATGTTACCTAAACATGTCTTAAATTCTTTCACCTGCATGAAAATACATGAAAGAAGCAATAAAAACCGAAAACCGCAAAAAAAAACCCCAGATTTTTAAAACATGGATCTGCTGTTGAGATATGAAACAAAAAAAAAAACAGAAATGGTATTGTTTTTTTTACCAGGAATCAGTGGAGTACTCAAAGAGTTTGCCTTTATGGGAAAAGACAATTAAAGCAACTTCAGCATCACAAAGAACAGAGATCTCATGAGCTTTTTTCAATAAACCAGCTCTTCTTTTGGAAAAAGTAACTTGTCTGTTGATCTTGTTTTCAATCCTTTTTAATTGAACCCTACCTCTTCCCATGATTTTTTTTTAAATATACCTGTAAGAAAAAAAAATTGTTACACCAGAAACAAAGGAACAAATAAACCCAGATTCTTTAAAACCAAAACGATATATATATATATGTTTGTGTGTGTGTCTATGTGTATATATATATGTATGTATATGTGCTGTGCGTACCTAAGTTGGGGAATTTTGTTGTTGTTAGTTAGTTTATGTTTTGAGTTCTTATGATTTTGCTAAATATGAAGTGGTTTTCAGAGAGAATGAGAAAAAAAAATAGAACATATATAGAATTGGGAAATGAAGCAAAACTAGAAAGTGAAAACCAGAAAGTAAAACAAAGAAGAAAAAGAAAAAAAAATGGTTTTAGGGCAAAACCAGAGTGGTTTTTTGACAGATGTGCTGTCGGGTTCTTATTGGTTGGAATGGCTGAGCAGTCGTTACTATCTTCATTTACTTTATTACATGGACGTCTACATGGATCTACATCTGTAGTTTGAGTTGTAAAATTACTTGTTATTTTTACTTTTAATAATTTCATTAACACGAAACCAAAATATTAATTTTACAATTTTAATCAAAATTACATTTATTTTATATAATAATTTATTAAATAAAAATTTTCACCCGCATTATAGATTAAAAAATTAAAACGGATTAAAAATATAATAATATAAAAATATATTTTTTAATTTTATAGTGATGTAAATAAATTTTAAATTATTTTATACTTCCCAATAATTTCATCATACTAAAATAATGGCACCTATATATAACTTTAGAAAAAATAGGGTTTTGAGCTTATAGGCTACGGATGCTATTACCGTCAAAGACCGACCCACCACACTGCCACACACTTGCTGTTGTTGACGGCGGTGCTCCTGTTTCCCTTCTTATTTATAATCCATAAATATTTTTTATTGATATTTAGGTTTAACGTTGTATCTGAATTATTTGAGTTTTACTTTTAGGTCAATTATATTATTAGTCACTTAGTTATTAGTGGATTTGTGTTTTGGTCACTAAATTATAAGATCTCTCAATTTCATCTATAACGTTTTTGATTGATTTTGTTTTGGTTACTCTATGGTAAATTGTTAACAAAAAAGATGATATTATCCGTTTTAACTGGTATAATAACATAATTAATCTACTTTTATATTTTATCAATTTGATCCTAGTTTTAAACAATTCAACAAATTTATCATGTCACGTATACATATTTTAGTCATTTGATCCTCAAACATATCTTTATAAAGAAAATCAGTTTGATAAGTGCAGGAAACAAATACTAAACACCGATAAATTAGTTAATCAAATCAGGCTCCTCCTACATTTGCGAGGCCGTTCCCAAAGAGCTAACCATCTATTATTCAATACATACAAATAATGATTTTAGTCATACAGCTCACTAGTAACAGTCTCATGCTCATCCCCAAAAGCTTAGCCGTAAAATCAAGTGACCCATTTGTATTTGTATTTGTATTTTATTTACAAAAATGCACTCTTAGATAGATTCCTCATTGAACAAAATATAGGTGATAACTCTCTTTGCTTCAAATTAAATAAGTATGTCATATATAAGAGTTTATGACTTGCTAAGATAGAAGTGAATGACAATTAAATTTCCATCAAAGTAGCCATCCAAAAAGGACTCTAATTATACTAATATTTTCTAGATTTTCTTCAATCAAGAGCACAATTTAGTCTCAATGAATCAAGGAACACGAAATTGCAAAGAGTCTCGATCCAATCATTTGCAAAGAGCCAAAGTGTGTGATTATTCGAGGAATGGTTCATTTTCTCACGAGTGTTGGGAGATATTTTTTTTATAAATAAAAATATTTATTAAATTAATATGAAAATATAATAAAATTCAGTTAAATAATTTAGTCAAAAAGGTAATTAATTAAAGTTTAGAGATTAAATTGTAAAAGTCCAATCATTATAATGCTTTAATTAAGAAAAGATTTTGGGACCTAGATGGCAATTATTAAAAGGGCCTAAATGATTAATAACCATTGTTTTTATGCGGTTGGTGGATGATAATGATTATGCGATTTAGTTTGAATTAATAATTAAAAATATAATAAACCTTAATTAATCTAATTACTTAATGTTAATTGAAGGTTAATTATACTATATAAAGTGCTATAGAGGAAAGAAAGATGATTTTTCATCATCTTCATCCACCGTTTAGAAGAAAAAGAGAAGAGAAAAACTCCATGGAAGCCTGCATTCGGCCAAGCTAAAACTTAAGTTAATTTAAGCTTTTTTTCATGTTAGTTTTATGGATTTAATGCCATGGGAGCTTGATTTAGCTAGCTCATGTACCAATTTGAACAATTGTTAAAATTTTAGCAAGTTGTCATTGTTGAAAAATTGATGCATTAGGTTTGAAATTGATAGAAATTAAGCTTAGATTATGAAAATGACTAAATTGTAAAACTTAATAAGCTTAGTTGTCAACTTTGTTACATTAGGGATAAAATTGAACAAATTGAAAGCATAACCTAAAAATATGCTAAGAATAGAAACTACAGGTACCTAATGAAAGAATGTGAAATCGAATTTTGATCCGAAGCTAAATATCGAAAGATATGTTTATCCCGAGTTTAGGGACTAAATTGAATATAATGAAAATACGTGTGTCTTTGTATTTGGATGTGGATTGAATGAAATATGACATTGTCTTATTTATTAATTATCAATTGTAGCAAAAGACGATGTCAGGTCGTCGAGTGGGAAAAGAAAAGTGAGAGTCGTTGACGAGTGACACGAGATTTCGATTTGCACTTTTATGATTCGAGATCAATTTTTTTGTTTGTATATTCATGTTAATTGCATGCTTGAATATCATTGTGAGTATATAATTGCCATGTGAATTGATTTGTTGTAATTGATATTGATTATCGAGATAATGGACTGAATTGAAGAAAATGGAAAGTAGTATGATTTAGTGGAACATGATTTGTAATATAAGAATGGATTGAAACATGCTAGATAGTATGAGGTATTGTGTGTTGATGATGAAGTGGAATATGATTCTGAAATTATATATATATGAATTCGATTGAATTGAAATGAAATGAAATAAATGATTTGTAACAGCATAATTTTTAATGGTGTCGGAGACGACAATTTTGGAACCCCATTTTCATAAATTGAGTTCATAAATAGTAATATTTAATATTTATGATGCTAGTATAAAAGTTTATTAAAGTTTGGTCTAATAATTTTGTTAGATTGATAGTTAATTAAGGTACAGGGATACAATGGAGTATGGTTGTGCCATGGAATGATATCGACTGGCTCGCTAGAATGACACCGTGACAACAATTATCGACAGGTCCTTTTAGGCAACACTGTGATAACAGTTAATAAGTTCCATAGAGTAACACCGCAACGACGGTCTACAGGCTCTATGGGGTGACACCATAATGACGATATACAAGCTTTACGAGACAACACCTCAAAAGAGGTTAAAAACTCTCGGAGTACGTCAGTAAAAACGAGATAGTTTACAGGGATAGTCTGCAGGGATAGTAAACATGGAAGAGTCCGCCAGGACAATAAACATGGAGTTACTTTGTGTAAGACCAAATCTTGACCATGGCATCAAATCAAGTCCGCCATAATGATGAATCAGGAAAAAGATAAGGCAAGGAAAGGGAAATCACTATAACATTCGCATAGAGAGAAGCATAATTGGATGAGTCGGCGTGCCAAATAATGCGGGTAAACGAGCTTGTAAAGGAATCCGCCCAAGAAGTACGGAAAGGAGGGACTAGTCTATGTGGCCTTAACAAGGCAAAGATAATGGATGAACTACCCATGGTGAGGTATGTAGTAACCATCATTATTAGTTCGCGGCTGGAAATATAACCTCAGGTATAATAAGAGAGTTAATGAAGCAGATTCTTAGCCAAACGATTTGAACAGTAAGTCCGCTAGTAACTTATTGAATAAGAGTATGCCAGTTTAAGATCTTGTAACGTGAGGGCTAACGAGTAAGAAAGTCCGCGGGGGATTAATTTGAGTAGGGGTCTATCAAGACCATATAGCACAGAGAGGACCGCGTCAGTGTTATGAGATAATATATATATTTAATGTGATAAGTGTCCCATTTGTTTTTATATATATTATTTTTTATTATACCCTATAAGACACATATCAGATCAAAACCCAGTTGAGGTGTCTAAGAAACTCCATATATTGTGTATGAGATAATTTTATTTATTTATTTATTATTATAGTTAAAAAGTAAATTAAATATATATTAGTGGGTTGTTTTTTCAAGAGTGGTAGTTTTGTTCAAATGTGATATTTTTATCTTTATTTGATAAATATATAATAATAAAATTTTAGGTTTTTTTAGTAATTTCACTAGTGACACCAAACTCAATCAACCTATTTACAAATAGTACGTATGGATAAAAGAAAGTAATTGAGTGAAATTCTTTTTTTAATAAGGTTACAATTTTCTATTAATTCTTGTAATATGTGTAAGTTATGAATTTAGTCTTTATATTTTTAATTTACTATATTTAAAATCTTATATGACAGACATATTATCACATGTGTAAGGCCACATTTATTTGTTATTTCCGTCTATTACTCGCAAAAAAAAAGAAAAAAAGCCAATTAACGGATTCAACTTTTGTCATGTGCGTCAAGTTAGAAATTCCAAAGTTCAAAAGGTATTGAAACTAAAAATGATCAATTTCGAGAGCATGGATTAAATATACAACTTTTTCGCATATTACAAGACTAATAACATAATTTAACCAAGTGAATTTAACTGCTATGATTTGAGTTATGATTAAAATTTTAAAGCATAACGATTAAAATTGACCAGTTTGAAAAAAGTAAAAGACTAAAATTGACCAAATTAAAATATAAAGACTAAATCCATAACTTACACATATTACATGAACTGACAGCAAGTTTTAAGTGGATAAGGTTTTAGAAAGTATATAGTTTTATTTTATTAAGAATTTTGTATAGAAAATTTAAATGACATAATTACCTTTATAGTAATATTTCCTTTTTTTTAATTGACCTTTTAATCATTTTCCAATTGAATTGATGTTCAGTTTAGTCCCTTTATTATAGAGACGGGATCAAATTAATATCTTTATTATTAATGGATCAGTTTAGTCCATGTATTATTAAAAAAGATAAAAAAAGCCTAAATTTCAACAGAGTTAATAATTATTATTAAGATACTTAATATTTTTAATTTTTTTTACGATTCTACAAAGGAAATCATTTTTTAATACTATATGTCAACTCTGTTATATAGTTTAACATTATTTAATTCTTTTTAATAATAAAAAGACGAAAATGATGTAATTAATTAGTAGATGGACTAATTTGATATCATCTCTATAATAAAAGGGACTTCTCAAGTATTTTCACCCACAAAATTGCCTTCAATTTCGCCGACAACATTCTCTTAGAATTACCATGCATAAATCTCAAAATGAATATTTTATTATTATTATTTTGTCATTTTCTATTACTTTGCATATGCATTTTGGTCCTTGAAATTAATATTTGAAACATTATTGTTTTAAGTTACATTGCATTTCATAAGTAGGGCATACAAGTAAGCTACAACTAGTATTAAAGGTATTGTACCCAAAATGGCATTTAACAGAAAAACAAAATTATAATACGCCTACATTCTTTTTTTGGTACCATTCAAATGAAAACCAAATGTGGAAAATCTTATTCTTGTATAAAACATATGAGGTAATTTAATTAACACCCATATTTAGACATCATTTTTTAATGCAAAAATCGGATTAAACTGATTAAACCGATTGAATCGGGTTGGTTTCGATTTTATATTAGCTTCATTAATCTCAAGCCAACTAATATAATGGTGTAAAGCCCAAAATTTTGCCCGGGCCCAGACCATAAAAACCCAAATAGACCAAGACTAATAAAGAATTAACAGACCATTACAAACCCAAAAACAGACCCAATCCAAATGCCCAATAATGATAAAAACCTTAGAGGCCCGAATGGCCCAAAACTATACTAGTTTTCAACCAAACAAAAAAAACCCTAGCCTCATGCTTTGTAGCTGCCGCCGCTTCACCTCCCCTCACGCATGCGCGCCCTCGCCCCCACGACGCCCATACCGTCTAACACTCCCACCACCATTGTTGGCCACGACCACCTGCAACAAGAACAAACACAACAGCAAAGAAAGCATGCGAATGATGGGGGAAGTAATAAACAAAAGGAACAAAAAAAATATATTGGCTTTAAAAGCCGAAATCTATCATTTGTAAAGGGGAGGATTTTTTATATTTCAAAGGAGGGGAAAACAGATTGTATTTTGGATGAGGGATTTGAGGGGAAACAGATTGTATTTTGGAGGGGAGAATCGATTGTATTTCGGGGGGGTTTAGAGATACTACATACTCATATTGAATAATAGAGTTCAAAAGCAATTTTTTGGAGAAGGTGATTTTCGATTTAAATCTCTGTATACTTTTTTTTGGTTCTTCATTCTTTTGGGTTCATCGTTTTTATGTTTGAAAGCAAATAAAAGAGAAGAAAGAAGTTCATACCTGGCAAATACACCATAAATCTCCTTTTTGATTTGTTTGAATCGAAGCCAAGAAGAGATTTCAAGGCTGAAAAATAATTCCCCAGGCTTGAATGTGTAACTTAGTGTTTGGGAGGGGAGAGAATCGGCAGAATAAGGGGAAAGTATAAGGTATTAGGTTTTTTGCCTTAATTGTTGTGGCTTGAAGAAATGGCCAATTGCCATTCAATTTCCTGCCATTTTGAAATAAATTGAAACAGTGGTGGTTAAGGGTGGGGACCACGTGTTGACCCATGCCATGACCCAATTGTGCATTTGTATGTCAAATGGGAAATTTCCATGATTAATCCCTCACTTTTTGCACCACATTTCAGCAGACCCCCATTGGCATCCATGTGTTTTATTTTAATTTTTCCCCAAAAATTTGTACACCGTTTCATTTTAGTCCACTCCAAGGTGCAGCGTTTTGGGACCTGGATTATTTTCAGTCCTTGTCCCTATACATTTATATACTTTGCACTTTTTATTTTTTTTAATTTTTTTTAAAACTATCTTATTTGTAAATTATTCCTTTTATTTTAGGTTTAATTTTAATCTAGTCTTTTATTTGTATAATCTGCTTGTGACAGCCCTAATTTGGCCCTAGTCGCAAAGTGGTTTCGGGACCACAAAACCGAGTCATAAAAATAATTAACCGTTATAATCTATGCTTACTGTATATGTACATACTTTTCATTTATTATAAATATACTTTTTATATTTTTATATTTCATATTTTTATGTATACATAGATATAGGCATAAATACATACATCTTAATTCATATATATGTAGATATATACTTAAATATATTTTTCATATTTCATAATTCTTATATACTTACATATATTTATGCATATTTTACATCATATACATACTTATATATATTCTTTATATTCTTAAAAATGCTTTTTGTATATTTCACATATTTTATAATTCACATACATATATTTTATATTATCACGATTTGTAAATATATATAAACACATATTTACATTTTTATTTTTATAATACTTACCGATTTTTTATATATGTATATATTTATCTATGTTTTCATATTCTATAATTTATATGCATTTCTTATTTTATGGCTTAAAATTATATATGCATATACATTTTTACATAATTGTATTTATTGTCATCATTGTTATTTGTTGTTTGTTTATTTATTCATGTACACTTGTGCTTTTTCTAAAATGTTAGTTCTATTTATTTATTTGTATGCTTTGTAATCGCCTCGTCATTTCATTTTGCCTATTGTACTGTTGTTACTCATTTTACTTTGCTCACCTTGTCGTAGTCGTTATTGTCTTGTCAAGCATTGACACTAAACATCAAAAAGAAAATTTTTTCTAAATGAGGCAATATTTCGCGTTTGGAAAATCGAGAAAATGTGCCCTAACGTGCTGGGTTTCGATTTCTCATTCGACTAAATAGCCAAATATCCTCTTAAAGCTTCAAAGTATGGCTTCAATAAACTATAAGGTGATCTTGGTTTCGATGGTATAGAGTATCGTGTCCTAACGTGCTGGATGTGATATTCCTTCGGAACAAGAGAATCTTATATTTCAATTCACGTTATCAGAGTTTCTTTTAAGGATCGTATTTTTTAAAACTCTTCAAATTTTTAATTTTCGACACTAAGACACTGATTAATCAACTAGGTACCAATTTTGGGCGTATCGAGGGTGCTAATCCTTCCTCGTGTGTAACCGACTCCCGAACCCATTTTTCTGAATTTCGTAGACAAAAAATCGTTGTTTTAATAAAATCTAAATCGTTTATTAAAAACAACCATTTTACGAGGTGACCCAATCACACCTCATGAAAAAAGATTGGTGGCGACTCCCATTTTTCGTTTTATTTTCAAAATCCGAGTTGACCCCGTTTTCATCCAAAAAATGGTGTCAACAGCTTGGCGACTCCACTGGGGAAAATAAGAGAGTCAAGCCACGTGTTGATTATTTCTTGTCTTTTTGTTGAAAGTGGAAAATTCGATTTAAATTTACGATCCTCTCATTACACCTCTTTTGTTTTGAGTTATATTTTTTTTGTGTTCTGTATTTTATTTTATACCTCTGCACATTGCATTGCATGACCGCTGGTCATACCCTTTTAAGTGGGAGTGAGAAACTACGCCTTCGTGAGGTTTTCACCTCCGCATGGGATAGTGAATCGCTTCCGGGATGCATCCGTACCTATGTCTTCGTGAGATTTTCATCTCCGCATGGCCATAGGGAAATGTATTCCCCTGAACTGAACTCGGTCCATATGAGCCTATAATGGGTGAGGATCGAGGAATCTGCTGGTTCAGGTACCCTTACTTTAGAACCAAACCCCATGTAGTGAACCTTAGGAGCCCACCCTAGGTAGAACCACTTCGAACCCCTAGTATTCACCCAAATAGGTGTTCTATTTATTCTTGCTTGCTTTTGCTTTGTACTAACATGTTTTCTTTTTGTTATGATTGCATTGCATTTTCATCATAAAAAGAGGTGTTGATTCACGTTCAATTGCTAAATAGAGAGCTTGTCATAAGAAAATGGGTTTCTTGATAAAGTGGATGACGATACGGTTGTCCTAATACGGTCCGAGAAGATATAACAAAAGAAGGATGATAGTTCAGTAGAGGACTATACGACTTTGCCTCGTTGCCTGAAGACTCAAGATGATAAAGATTATTCGAGAACCGCTAAACTTTTTAAAGAGAAGCCAACGAGCATCACAAGGATGAATGAGTAACGAGTCGCGGCCCAGATGAAGAAAAAAAAGATAGAAGGGATGTCCCTTTTGAAGAGTTTGGGAGATTTATCTTAACGCTCGAATGAAGAAGAGGATCGAATGTCCCCGCCTATGACGGCAAAGCCGTATATATATCTGCTTTATGTAAATAGATTTGTTTTCTATTCCAGTTGTTCTAATAGAATTGAACCGAGAATCAACGTTTCTTTTGGCATTCATTTCATGCATTTGCATTACATTGCATCATATGCATTAGACTTTCACGAAGTGACCCTAACTAGGTAAAATTATTTCAGTTACCCTGGAAACCAACAAAAATCTAATCAAATATCACTACGGTACTCGTCGCCAAACGAAAGCAATGGATCAAAGGTTGGAAAGATTGGAACAGTTGCAACGAGAGATGCAAGATCAGATGCACGAACGACTGGAAAAAATCCAGCAAGACATGTTAGAATCCCAGAACACTGTGATGAACCAATTAAAGCAGTTATTGACTGGAAGGAATGACAAAGGAAAAGGCCCTTTAGTTGATGCTGGGGATGATCACGATGACCCTGCCTATCCTCCAGGTTTCACCCCAACTAACATCCAAGCGCAACCAGAGGTGTACCCGCAGAGGGCACCTGTTACCATTAGATCCCAATACCAGGTTGGTGCCCCGGCATCGATGAACTTTCCAATAGGCTCGGGTTCTAATCCCGGTGATAATCCTACCAACCCCGTGTTTCCTGATCTCGATAACATGGCAGAGATAGAGAAAGCGAAAACGGACTTGTCAAAACAACTTGAGGACCGATGTAGATGGCTAGAGGAGAAATTTAGAGCCATAGAGGACACCGACTACCATTGTGGAGTCGACGCCAAGGACTTGAGTTTGGTACCTGATCTAGTACTCCCTCCCAAATTCAAAATGCCGGAGTTTGAAAAGTACAACGGGACTAGTTGTCCTGAAGCTCATATAACTATGTTCTGTCGAAGAATGACAGGATACATCAACAATGATCAACTGTTGATCCACTGCTTCCAGGACAGTCTGATCGGGTCTGCAGCTAAGTGGTACAACCAGTTAAGTCGCGTCAACATCCATTCATGGAAGGACTTAGCACAGGCTTTCATAAAGCAGTACAACCATGTGACAGATATGACACCCGATAGAATCACATTGCAGAACATGGAAAAGAAGCAAAGTGAGAACTTTAGGCAATATGCCCAAAGATGGAGAGAGGTCGCGACACAGGTCCAGCCACCTCTTTTAGAGAAAGAAACCACGATGCTTTTCATCAACACTCTGAAAGCACCGTTCATTAACCACATGTTAGGAAGTGCTACCATGAGCTTCTCAGATGTAGTGATGTCTGGTGAAATGATTGAAAATGCAGTAAGAAGTGGGAAGATAGATGCGGAAGAAGGCATCAAGAGATCAACCCCAAAGAACAAAGACAATGAGGTGAACAACACTAAAAACTATCTTATTTTATTTTCAAAATCCGAGTTGACCCCGTTTTCATCCAAAAAATGGTGTCAACAAATGGCATTATGGATTATTTATTTATTTGTTTTCATATATAATATTCATTTAATATACATTATAATAAAATAAATAAATATTTTTCTATTTTAATAAAAATATAAAAAATTAAAATTTTGTGGCATACGAAAATGTTGCTAGGTCAAAACGAAGTATAAGATTAATTTTTAGTTAAATTAAAAATTTTAGATCTATTTAGTTAAATTTAATTGTTAGTCGTATATTATGCATAAATTTATAGATTTGGTCAATAGTCTCCAATTGGATTATTCTAAAACCCTATATTTTATTCGAAATTTGAAACTTTAGTCTCAACACATATAACAATCATTAATTCATTAACCGGTTTTTTGTGGGAATTACGTAGAGATAACAAATTGAGATGACATTATTCATATAATAATATACACCATATTTCAAAAATTTAACACTATTTGAAAAGTTAAATTACCAACTCCAAATATAAGAGTCCTATGCCGAAATCTCAGGATACCCTCCCATGCATGTTAGATTCCTTGAACCAAATTCATCCTAAAGAAAATATCAAAACATGTTATGATGCATGTTGTAAGTCATAAACAAAGTATAATATGTTAGTTGCGTGTGAACTCATTCATCATCTCCATAGGTCAAAGAATCATCCGAGCAAGGGTTTTGCACTAAAACATGACATGTCTAAGGCTTATGATAGTGTGGAATAGTATTTCTTGCATGATTTTACTATTTGTATGAGTTTAAATTGTTATTGGATTAGAATTATTGTAAATTATTTTACTACTATTTCATATTTGATAATAATTAATAGGACGTTTTTTATGCCAAAAAGGATTTTTCGTAAAAGTATTATGGAGGTTGCATTTTATCTTCTTTATTCAAAAAAAGAGTAAATTAGTTCATGTACATTAGATCAAAGAACAAACCAGTCCTTTTTGTTAAAAAATTTCATCAATTCTAGAATTAACAACTGGTCCTCGTATGGCATCATAAAGTACACACAGCATGCCATTCTTGTTATTTCGTAAGCTATGTTGGTTTTTAAAGATAGAAATGGTTAAAATTTTTAAATGAAATAATCGATTTACTTTTTGATCTAACATACAATGATTAATTTGTAAACTTTTTAATAAAGAAGACAAAATACAATTTAACTTATAATATAATATAGAATTCTCCATAATACTTTTGTCGAATACTTTTAACCATTCCCATAGCTGATGAAATTATTCATGCCTTAGTATGTCTAAATTCTAAAGCACCATATGGGAAGATTGAATGATGTATTACTTAATGTCATGTCTCATGGACATGCATGGTTTTACTAGTTTTATGGTAATGATCTCATGGTAGAGGCCAGATTTAGTGCGAGTTGGATTTAGTTGGGGTTTTTGAATTTTTTTGAATTTTTAATTTCTTAGATATTAATTTTGGGTTTTATTTTATGGTTTTTAAAAATTATTTAGTAATATTTTTTTAATTTTTTACATAATACTATTATTTTCTTTTACCAAAATATCATTGGTTTTTAATGCTTTAAATTGTGAGTGTACCAAAAAACGTTGTCAGATCCAATCACAATAATTTTCTCTATTTTTTTCCCATTTTCCTTTTATTTCACTGTTGAAGTTGCAAAGAAGTATCATATTACTGGGACCATATTACAAAAATAGAGAAACTGGGAGAATCTTTCCCTCGTGGGTTCAAGCAATTGAAGCCATTGATAATTTCTTTACAAGGACAAAAATGAGTCACCTCATATACCCACGTCTATTCGTACGAAAACGATTAATCTGGTATACGATTAATCCGGTATGTACCACACAAATCCTTAATAATTTATTAAACAAATTGACGACTCATATTTTTTTGTCCCACCAAATAAACCCAGTTAACGCTAAAATTTTCAACCCTTTTTACAAGATTGGAATTTGAGATCTTATTACGAGAAAAAACCCCAATGTTGGAAAAGAATGAAAAAAAGAAGAAAGAAAAGTACTAATTTAAAAAATACAAAGAAAAATGATTAGGTACTTGATATGGTGAGATACAAGGAATGGGAATGAGATGAGGTTCATCATGTATTTTACTTCTTTATATAAAACAGGTATAGGTTTATAATTAGCTTTAACAAATAAAAAAAAAGGGGGTGGGGGAGGAGGGGGGAAGGAGGACCACTACTTTTTAGTGAAAGGTAATACTTTTTATAGTGAAAAATATATGGATATAATTGTTACATGAATGAGAAGGAATTGCCACAATTGAACCATGTCAAACATATTTTATCCCATTTTGTCAATTACTTTGATTTGTGTATTTTGCATATCACATCTTTCAATGAGATAAACACATGCAAATATGAATACATGTGCATCATGAGACCTAATCGTTGAAATTATCTACTGGTGATGTATGTGACAATAATTGAGAGACTTGTAAATGTAGATTCGAATTTTAAATATTAGTAAGGATTATATTGATGAATTCCACTGAACTTTGAATTCTAGACGTAATTTTAAGAATTTCACTAATTAAATTATATCATTTAATTTATTTTATGATGCAATTTTAACCGAATTACCTTATAATTAATAGAAATAATAGAAAATTAATATATGTGTATTCAATAAAAATAAAATTGCTTTATGTAACACCCCAAACCCGGTCCAGACGTTATGGCCGGATCCGACATGCCACATCGAAGCGTTCAAAACATTTTATATTGTTGATCTAGAAAAAACCTACTTAGTGTTTTAAAAGATAATTTCATTATAGGTTAAAGTGAATGGAAGCTGTGCACCAGGTAGGAAACCGGAAAAGAGGAGGTGAGTCTATCGGACTACTTAAGTACCAAGCTCCCTTCGGATCCAATCCTAGACATGCACACCGCCATTGCCACACCTTAACGTCATGTATATTTCTAAGAAACCGATTTGGTTAAGTCATTTTTAGGAAAAGTGATTAATTTTGGAAAATACTTTCATTGCGGAAGCTTTGCTTGTTGTCATGTTATTTTGAAATCAATTGTTATTTTTTTTTTGAAAACGCGCCCTAAAGCTATCCAATTTCAATAGTTAAAATAAGTAATACCTATCTTAGTAATACATATTAAAACCATCAAAAATAATTAAGCGGCCTCATTACATTTAAAAACCCAAACCTCAACGTAAATAATAGGATGTCCAGTTCACCAGAAGAAAACCAAACTTTTAGAATGGGTGGCCACTCCGAATTCCCTCACAGCTCCAAGCCCACTATGGTTGGGGATTTCCTGCGTGGATGAAAATAAAATGGGTGAGTTTGGGGAAACTCAGTGTGTAAGGAAAACCCATTCAAAGCCCAAGTCAGCTCAAGCCTATTGGGCCTAAGCCCATTCAGGTAACAGTGGTACTGGACCAGAGCCCTTTTCAGATTACAATAAACTGGGCCTTAGCCCCTTATTCAGATAACAGTATGGCCCATAGTCCCATTTCAAAATACATGCAACATCAATAACATATGCAAGCCCATTTGGGGAGACTACTTAACCCACCAACCACTACACTCCACCCGTACCAGCCCTACACTCCATGTGGGGAATAGCTCAACCCACCCAGCCCAACACAAGGCTCAGTTAACAGTAAATTGAGGCAAAGCCTCCAGTACGTGGACAAGCCACTTTCAGTACTTCCTCCGTCAATATCCCAATCCCTTGCATCAGATAATAACAACATGGCATGCAGTAAATAACAACAGTCAAACATGCATTTAGGTCAATTTAACCCTAGGGGTATTTCGGTAATTTATCTACTAGGGGTAAAACTATAAATTTTTCACTTTTAAAGGTATTTCAGTAATTTATCTATTTTAGGGTTTTTCATGCATATTCCTACTTTTCACGTACTAACAGAATCACGTACCGAGTGTTCTTACCGAATTGAGCTTGTTGGCTCATCATTCCAATTTTGGCCCATTAAGCCCAAAAATATCGAGGGCACAGAAATCATGCACTTTGCAGTCCAAATTTTGCAGTTTACCAAAAACATTAATCGATTTACCTCACGAGCATTCGCACACTCGCAAATCTACAAAATATCGGTTTTCGGCATTTCGGCTTTTCAACTTTTACCGATCCAGACTAAGAAAGAGGGTGTTAGTTACACACCTATTTGCGACGATATGCTGATGAGATCCACACACAAACTGCCTACAATTGGATTACTAACACATTAATCTAACTATTCAAATACGAACTACGTATTAACCCCTTACAATATTCGGCCAACCACACCTACAGATCATAGTAAGCTTATAAGAAGTCAATAAGCAACTCATTAACAAATTTTTGTCAATGTTTACCACATAATCATAATCTCACTGTAAGCTGTCTTCCTGAACAACAGTCACTAAATCATTTATAATTGGAGCTACGAAACTCCAAATCAAGTTCCGTTAATTTTACCTGAAAATAGACTCACATATCTTCTATCCATAAAATTTTCAGAATTTTTTGTTTAGCCAATCAATACCAGAATTTTCTTAAAGTTTCCCATGTTTCACTGTTTGACTAATCTGACCACTCTTCATTACGAATCAAATTTCTCATTGTACAGAATTCAAAATATGTTCTCGTTTATTCCATTTGAAACTAGACTCATTAAGCTTTAATTACATAATTTATGCAGCTTCTAACTCATCTCCCATGATTTATGGTGATTTTCCAAAGTCACGTTACTGTTGCTGTCCCAAGCAGATTTATTACCAAATCACTCTTTCACACCTAACTTGCATGCTTGTTATTTAAACATGTATATCACCAATCAATCATCACATATCTATGATTTTACTTAAGTATAATCTCAATTTCATCATTTTAAAGCACAACATGTTAGCTGATTTTTCCCTTTAACATCTAAGGCACATGCATGCTCATTTGTTTGGCTCAACTTCACCTATTTTCCATTTTTCATCAAAAGAACATGAAACAACAACCATGTCCTTCATTTTAATTCATGACTAAATGCTCACAACACAACTAAAAACCAAAATATGCTTCAAGAGTTAAGGTAGAATCAAGAAGAACTCATAAACATCAAGATAGAAGCAAACTACCATGAACTTACCTTCAATTTTCTTCCCCAAGTGACCGAACATTCAAGAGCTTTCTCCTCTCCTTTCTCTTCTCTAACTTTAGGCTATGATGAACAAATATGGACAAAATTTTGTTCTTTTCCCCCCTTTTTCTTTTAATAAAATTTCATATTTCATCCATTTAATTCTTTAATACAAAAGACATGAAATGCCCATCATAGAACATTTACCTAAATCATTATCATGGAAC
Source organism: Gossypium hirsutum (assembly GCF_007990345.1). Lineage (NCBI taxonomy): Eukaryota > Viridiplantae > Streptophyta > Magnoliopsida > Malvales > Malvaceae > Gossypium > Gossypium hirsutum. Next base: position 88,982,825 of record NC_053427.1, read on the forward strand.
ATTTACCTAACCCATTATCATGGAATATTTACCTAATCCATTATCATGGAACATTTACCTAACCCATTATCAATTTATACCATGAATTATGGATATCAAGTGCTCATATTGTCTACAACAACATGATGGCTGGCCACTTCATGTAAAATGGGAGGTATGTCATGCAAATCCTCCTATTTTGCACTCCTATTTATTTGGCCACTTCAATTTAGCCTATAGTATTTTCAAACATTTTCACATAGGTTCTATTTCATAATTTCACCCCCTTTTTCTTATGAAACAAAAATTAACTAAAATTGTCGGGTTCTATCTTAAGCTTGGCTTTCTAGAGGCCCACTAACATAATTAAACTTATGCCAACATTCACAGAATTCCCGAAAATTGAGGCGTTACACTTTAAGAGGTGGTATTGTTATTATTATAACAATCAAGAGGACGTGAATTTAAGCGTGCTTATGCGTGATTTTCCTCTGATTTAAAGGTTAGGTAAGGAGTACGAGTAAAAGTAGTTGCCAATTGTACTTAAGTAGTGTTAGCAAGGTTGAGGTCGTGGACTTTTATGTGCAAATGTCATGCGTGGTTCTCTTCTTGATTAGTTCTATTATGGGTGAGTTTTGTCTAGATTTATTTTATTTTAGGTCCAATTATATATTAGCCTTCGATCTATTGAGTTTTGTATTTAGTTAATTGTATATGTATTATTTATGATTTTTACCTGTAGTTATAAATTTTGAATTTTTCTTTTACAAATAAGAAAAAAATAAATTGTTAAAATGTATTCGGTCACAAAATCGAAGGCTGATGTAGCCTTCTTTTGATTGCTATAATAATAATTTAGCCCTAAATATTTTACATACTCTTTTAATTTGATTCTAATTCTAAAAAATTAACAAATTAATCATCAATGTTTACACATTCTATTAATTTAATCCTAATTTCAAAAATTTTAAAAATACATAAAATTATAAAATACTTTTTAACAATAAAGTCACGTCAACATTCCGTTTAATGACTAAATACATTTTAACAATAAAATGGCTAGAATTTGAAATTAAGTTAATGATAGTGAAAATAAGAAGGCCCTCAAAATTGAGTGACTATAATGAAAAATTTACCATTTATTAAGAAATAAAGGAAATATCATGATGAAGTTGAATGATGATGTGCCAAGGACTGTTAACCTTATTATGGTGATTTGACACCTCATTTTGCTGAAAAGACAAAGACTACCCAACGAACTCTGGGAAAACATATTTATTATATATTTTATTTATTAACAAATAATTAAATTAAACTTATTGTATATATATATTTTAACATTAATCTCGTTATAAATTCTTATTATATCTATATTTTTTGATACAATATCTAGAATTACCCATGACTTCTCCTTAGCTATTAAATAGAAGGATAATACACTTCAGCGTACTCAAACACTTTCTACATTGATAACAATACAAATATCAATCGACCAATCTACAATTATTTTTCTCCAACAAAACAACTTTTAGAGTTGTGAATATCGTGTAAACTGTATTCAGGTGAAGCAGGAAATTATTTTAGGGTTCACAGATGAATAATAAATATTTTTGAGGATTAAAGTATAAATTTATTATTATGCTAATTTATAATTTTTAAAATTTTGAAGAAGTAACAAAATAATTTTACCATTATTAGGATTGTTTAATTCTATCGGTAGCCGAGAAGCAAATGGTATATAGATGTAAAGGTGGAACACCGTTGGAGTAGGAGGGGACTTCGCCTCTCCAACATTTTGGAAAATTTTCATTATACCCTTCAATTTTTTTAAAACTTTAATTAAGCTCCTTCAACATTTCTAGAAATTCTAATAATGCCTTACAAAAATTTAAAAAATTCTCTTTAATCTTCTCAGAAATTTTGAAAATTTCCATTAAGCCTCTAAAATTTGTAAACATTTTAATTAGATCTTTAGTTTTTCTTTTAAATCTTTATTTACAACCCTAAAATTTATTAACACATTCCGCCACTAGATAGATGTCTTAACTTAGGTGGATGTCGACCAATCTGATATGTTCATGGCTTGGTGAGAGGAGGAGGAAATAATCTAAATGCTACTCAATTTTAAACTCAATCTTTCCACTGTGTATTTTTAGTAAAAGTACATGAAAGTTCTTGTATTAGAAGTCAAATTGCAACATGTCCCCTTTACTCAAAAAATGGGTAAATTAGTTCTTGTACATTAAATCAAAAAGCAAATTAATCATTCTATCAAAATTTCTATTCATTTCTATGAGAAATTATTTTATGGACCTTCCACCATATCATCCATAGTTCCTTTTCAATTATTTAATGATATTTTAGTTTTTTTCATGTCATTGATACATAATTTTGGTAATTTTTACCCTAAACCCTAAACTTAGAACCCTAAACCCTAACCTTTAAGTATTGAATCTCAAATCTTGAACCCCAAACCCAAAACTGAACTCGAACCCTAAATGATTCAGGTTCAAGGTTTGGAGTTCGAGATTCGAATTCAGGGTTTATGGTTTAAGGTAAAAAAATTATCCCTCATTCTACTAACCCTTTTCTATATTGTTCTCTTAATAGTATGGTTGCAGATGATGGCTCTTGGAAGTTTGATTTTTTCCGACCTTGGGTTCCTGAGGAGATTATCAACAAAACAGTAAGCGTTCCACCACCTTATCCTTCATCAAGTTCGGATCGGATTCTTTGGGGAGCTACCTCGACTGGCTCATTTTCTTTCAAAAACGCTTATGAGAAGGTTCGTGAAGGGACTTTTAATTTAAAAGAGCGACTTTGGGAAATACCATGGAAGTATCAAGGCCCTCATCGAATTAGATTTTTCATCTGGTTGGCTCTTAAACAAAGTCTCTTCACAAACGCTGAGAGGGTAAGACGAGGCTTTGGGAGTAGCAGTGCATGTAGCCTTTATGGATATGATTATGAAAATGTTTTGCATATACTCAGATATTGCAATGCTTACAAAGGCATTTGGGACAAGCTTATTCCACAGTAAGATCTTTCTGTTTTCTATTCCAAATCTTTTCTTCACTGGATGAAGAACAATCTTCACAGCTACTCTTCTTCTTGGGGTGGAATCGATTGGCCATGTCTCTTTGGGATTATCGTGTGGCGTATTTGGAAAAACTGGACCATGTTCATTTTTCAATGCATCACATGGCGTGCTGACGACATTATTAAAATCTCTCACAGTTGGGCGAGGCAATTTTCCTCTTTTTCAATGATTTCATCTCATAAAGCGCGAAATCATATTCAACATTGGCATTTACCTAACAACTGGGTAAGTTTGAGCACAGATGGTTTGGTGAGGTTTGATGAAGGCTTCGCTGCAGATGACGGCTGTGTGAGAGATCATAATGGTGAATGGATCATTGGGTTCGCCAAATACTTGGGCAATTGCACGTTCTAGAGGCAGAACTTTGGGGAATTCTAGATGGGCTAAATCTTATTCTGGATAGGCGTTTACAGAAAATCCTATTCCAAACTGATAGTATTGAAGTTGTTAATGTCATCTTGGAGGACTCTTCAAAACTCTCTCGCTCTGTTTTGGTTAGGAAAATTCATCTTATTTTGAGGAGGATGGATCAGTGGAAAATTCAGTATATTCCCAAAGAGGATAAGTACTTAATTGCTGATAGTCTAGCTAAGTCAATTCATACTAAGAGCCTAGATTTAAGATTGTTTGAAAATCCTCCTTTGAGGGTCTAAGTTATTTTCTTTGTATTTTTATTTTTTCACCAAAAAAAACCAAAATTATGCATTAATGACATAGAATAAATTAATGTTATTGAATAATTGGAAAAGGACCATAAATGATGTGTTGGGAAGAGTACATAAAATAATTTCTCCATTTCTATTGTTAAAAACTAGTTTATGTACACTAGATTGAGGTATTTCATCAATCATATCAGTTTTTAATAGTAGAAATATATGTAATTTTTAATAAAAAAAAGTTCAATTTATTCTTTAATTTAACATATAAAGACTAATTTGTCAATTTTTTGAATAAATGAAGTAAGATATAATTTGACTCAAAATACAAGGACCTCTATGATAGTTTTTATTTTACGCATGGTATTGTTGCTGTCTAGTATAGCTGGTCCTGTCTGTTTGAGGCATTGTGCAACTAGTTTTTTATTGTTGCCTAAATTGGACTTTATTGATAAAAGAATAAATAAATTGTCCTTTAAAAATGATATAAAAATATAATATGAAAAAATTACCCACTTTTCCATGCTGCATTGAATTTCATCGCAAACTTTATTCACGCTTCCTAACTTCACATTTTCTTTAAGTCTACTTTCAGTTGAAAAGACAAATACCTGAATCACCTTTTTTAGGTCGACAAACAAATATCGAATTATTACAAGATTGGATTTTTAAACACATGAAAAATCTATCTATCTATATATATACTTATATATATATACATTCTCCTTGCTCATCATATTAAAAGCTCCTGCAAATAGGGCCCAAGTCTGGAATATGATATTGGGGGCCAAATGTCAAGACTTAAATTAAATAATTCATAACTACAATGGACTAAAACTGTAATTTTACCCTTCAGCTAAGGGAGTGAAATACTAACATATGAAAGGTTGGTAGCATATACATTATGAAAACTTAGGTTTCATGATAATAAAAATCCAAGAAATTATTACAAATGGAGCTTTACCCCAAGCATCGACCACCCTTTTTAATAATTAAATACAGCCAATTTCTGCTATTTTTTTCATCACTATAGAGAAGAGATTATACATGGATTTATTTGATTAAAATGTTTTAAAACTATTAAAGCATCCAATCAGGGATGAACCCACTTGGTGCTGAAGTTGTAGTAGCAATGTTTTCATGTGTTAGATCAGCTGGAACATTGTAACTGCAATAAACACACACACACAAATAAAAAAAAAATTAAGTTGAAAGGACTAAATAGAAATCCTTTTGTTTATTAGGGGACTAAAAAATAATTTTCCCATTTGAGTGAGGCTAATGCCTCAAAATGGTAAATTTATCTTTTAATCTTTTTTAAAATTTATAAAATTACCCACTTATTATTCAATTTTTCCTCCCCTAAAATAATTTTCTAAAATCGAATATATATGGGCACATGTTTATATCTATGTCTTGAATTGGAATAATGGAAAAATTAGGGTTTAGGTTAAGTTACCTAATCTGCATAGAAGTGGTGCATTGTAAAGGCTCAAAAAATGGAGGACGCTGGAGGTTGCATGGAACACTTTGCTCCCCAGTTTCCCATGTTGATCTTAGTGTTGAAGCATTTTCATCCAACTGGGAACATGAATTCCATTTAAGATCAAATGATAATAAGTGAAAAAGACAGTATCCAACCCCAACATGGTACGAAGACATGATCCTTTAAATACATATATATTTTAATATATATGTTATATCAAACACACATGGTTAAGTGTGCAAGTAAACTTGTATCTACTTTTCTTAAAATATTTGTTATAATAAACGTCAATAATGATATTAGAATGATAGCAAAGTAATAAGAAAGAAAAAATAAAAACACATAAATTTTATGTGAAAAACTCTTATCAGGAAAAATTACGGACAGAGGAATAAAAGTCCACTATGTTTGAAAACATGCTATACAAATGGAATTTGAGTTGTAGGGATTCAACTTGCACGACATATGGGTCACACAACTCTAACAATATTTATGATTTATATTTATATAAAATGCATGGATAAATTTCAACATGTGTTGGGCGCATATCTGTATTGGAAACTTATTACATCAGAACATTTAAAAATGAGCAGGTTTTTTACCTTCCTTCTCAGGTTTCTGTTGGTTTCCAGTAGCATTTCTTCCTGTGTATACAAAGAATACAAGCATGATGATATCTAGAAAACACAAAGTTAATAATACATATACATATACATGTACATGTACATATACATATATACCTTTCTTTCAAGTTTGGAAAGCTGCTCAACCATATGCTCCATCTGCATTCATTCAAAAAGGGCATAAAATTCAGCATAAGATAAGCATTTTTTCTCAGCAAAATGTTATCAATAAAATACCACTCAAAGATGAATAATTGTATGGGAATAATATACAAAAAAAAATGATGTAAAATTAAAATAATCATATTCACCATAGAGAACCCTAATTGAGAGAAAAATACCTTTAATGACCTGATTTTCTTCAAAGAGAAGTCCAACTGATGCTCAAGCTGCTCAAGTTCCTTAGAGCCCAAGTCTCCTAATTCTTCCCCCAGAAAATGTCTACAATATATATATATGTTTATACACACACATATAGATACTATATATACAACTTTGTTTTGCTTTGTGTTACCTTTGTGAATGTTGAAGGACCTCAACTTTTGCTTTGAGCTTCAAATAGTCCTGGTAGTTTCTCTGCTTGATGACATGTACCACTTTTAGATTTTGTCAAACTTAAATTCATATAACATGATATCCCAGAGTGGTTTAAAAAAACGAAAAATTTATCATTTAACCCTTTTAAAATTTATGAAATTACAAATTAATATAATAGTGAAATGAGTGGTTGGAACTTGGACCTCATTTGGCTTCACCCATGTCTACTCCTTGGACTAAAGTTATATATATAGAGAGAGAGAGAGAGTGAATCACAGGTATGAAATAACCTGTGTCTCAATTTCTGTTTGACCAGGTTCCAATGCTCCATAGGTGCACCTGTTGTACCTCTCTAGTGTATCAGCAATGCTGCATACATAGAAGAAAATTAGTACTTTAATATACTAATTTTATTGTTATTATAAAAAAATTAAATAAGGTACCATTTGTACATCGATATGGAAAAAGGTAATAATGTTCAGTCACAAATTTTCATGGGTGCTTCTCTAATTGTCACCAAAATTATACTTAATTTTTATTATTAAAATTTAACTAGTCTTATGGTACACAAATAATAAAAAATAATATGGAAATAAAATAATGTAAAATTTTTAATTAAAAAATTGAATGAGTAGAAGTAAGAGAGTGTTTATTTTTATTTTATTTTATTTTTTAAAAAAATAAATCATTTATTTAACAATAACTCAATCACTTTTCTCTTATAAATTTATTTCACGGTATCGATATTCCGTTGATTTATGAAACTAAACTTAATTTATGACACTAAAATTATAATTATATTTTAAATTAATTTTAAATTATTAAATAAAATGTAATTATTTCTACTTAATATTAGTTTCCTAACTATGATCTTTACAAAAGTATCCTTTGATTATTCTCATTAAACATCGATTGATTTAATCCCTCATTGCTTGCAAATAATGTGAATATTAGATTCATTAAATGTACATTCTTGGAAAATTATTTTTTAAAATATTTTTTATTTAATTTATAAAGGGTATTATGATAAAAAAAAGATTAATTTATATATAAGATGTCCTATCCATGGATGAATGAAACAATGGAGAAAGGGGGCCCTAAATAAAAGCACAAATTTGCAGTAAGCTTTTATAGAGAAAGCTGCACATTGATTTATATGAAGACGCATATAGAAGACCATGTATTAATACGTCAAGTACTGTCAATTAATTCATTGATAAAATTAGATGAATTAATCCATGCATTTTTAAAATAAATTATATATACACACAAAGCAGTATGCATGTCAATTCATCATTAGGTTTAAAAATTTGTACTTAATTGTATTATCTTCCGATTTAAGGGTTTTATCGAAAATCTTTAAAAATAGTGTATAAATTATAGATTAAAAAAAAACTACTTTAGGGTTCTTTGAAACTTGGTAAAATAAAATCGAAACACAAAGATGATGAAATTTTGTGGGGGTTTTAAAAGATCTCTTGAAAAGAATCCAGAAGAAAAACACAGATTCAGATTTTGTAAGGAAAAAAAAAAGTTACCTGTTGGAACTGGAAAATTCATAGAGTTTACCACGATTAGAGAAAATGATAAGAGCAACCTCAGCATCACAGAGGATGGAAAGTTCATAAGCTTTTTTGAGTAAACCATTTCTTCGTTTTGCAAATGTGACTTGTCGATTTATCTTGTTTTCGATCCTCTTCAACTCCACTTTTCCTCTGCCCATCTGTTTATGTATTTTTGTCAAAAATAACTAAAAGAAATAAAAGCTTTTATGAAGGAAGGAAGGAAGGAAGAAAAACAACCTATGTTATTTTGAGAAACTAGGTTGTTGTTTTTTGTGTTTGGTTTTGTTGTTCTTAGGGTAAAGAACTAAGAAGGTTTGTTGCTTCTTCTTTTCTTTTTTTTCTGCTTATGAGTCTATAAATTCTAGGTGTTAGGTTTTCATTGTTCCTTCAAATAGAAAAGATGAAAAGGAAGTGGGACAAGACAACTACATATGGTTTTGTTTTTGTTTTTTTTTTCTTTTTTGATAATGTATGTGGTTGATAACTCCATATACTCTCTCTATATTTTTTATATCGAATATTATTTTTTAAATATGCAAATAAATAAATTATAGTCAATAAATTGAGATTAATTGTACATGATCGAATTTAAACAACTAACTATATAATTATACATAATAAATTTCAAACTTAAATATATAAGATTCAAGACTTCTGTCTTTATCAATTGAGTTAGTGTTATATTGTATTTTTTTAAAAAAATACTCTAAAATTTTGATATTATAAATGAGGTTATTAAAATAATAATAATTACATACTTTCAAAATAATTAACTTTAATAAACATAAAATCGACATGAATAATATGTTAATTATGAATAAATAAGTTTTAGAAATTTCTTAAAATTTTGACTAAATGACGTCAACATCAATCTTAATCTTTAATAACATTCCTGACTTTAAGTGTGTTTCTACGTGTCGAAACAACTGTGGAAGCTAAGAACACTGGTTGTGTTTGGACAATTATATTCCCACCTCTATAGGCATACCTTTTGTTTCCAGCTTGAAGAGATAGGGGTTAGAAATGTAAATTTGGGTGAAGAATCAAAGAATTTGGTTCTGAAAATGTTGCGACATGGGGAAGGGATCATCAAATCATGTCATTAGCGTAAATATATAAACTCAAAAGCACAAAAGCAAAGGTTACCGAATGATGTTTGGTATAATGGAATGTTTTTTTTATATCATTTTCATCTTAAATTTTAACTTTTTAATTTGAAATTTATACTTATTCGATAATAGCAGTAGAACGACCGTAAAGAAATAAAAAAAATTAAAAAAAAATATAAGAATATATACAGATTTTACGTGAAAATCATTTGAGTAAAATATCACGGGCAGAAGAAAAGAAATTTATTAATGTTGGAAAACGAATGATACAATAGAAGTTTCGACTATTTAAGAACTAAAAAACTTTGCTCTAATCAAAGTATAGTTCTACACGGACTCAACTAGGTCACACAATCTCTAACAATTCTATTGCTGGAGTAAAAGTTTGATTATTTCTATTAAAAAACATGTATAAGTTTGATTAAGATTATAAAAGTGTCTAAAAATAAGGTCTAATTTGAATCTTATCCCTTTAATTTATCAATATTAAAAAGTTAATCCCTCTAGTTTACTTTATTAGAAAATACTAAAATTTAAACTTCAAATTTTATCACGATCATCGACGGAATAGACAAGGGACAAGGCCATCCCGAAATGAAAAATTTACCATTGACGCTTCAAAATAAATTTTGTAGCTTCACTTGGAACAAATTTTTTTAAAAGATTGAGATATGAATCATCAAATAATTGAATTGAGATTTAACATATAACCAAATTTTCTCCCACTAAAAACCTAGTCCTTTGAAAGGTGAACTTTGCATTAAATTTAGACTAGCAAGATTCATGGCACTAGCCTTTTCTTTAGGGTACAAAGATGATAATGCGAGTCACAACATGTCTTTGGTCAATTACCCAACATCTCAAGGGAAAAAAACAAAAACAAAATTACTTTCTTTTTATTATCAAGCTCAAGTCAAATCACATTTAATTTGATATTTAAAGTTCGGTTTAAACCCTTAAATTTAAAATATAATACGTATTTAAACACATTTAAATATGTGTTGTTTATAATGATAATAACACAAATGAAATTATAATACGTACTTTTACTGGAAAAACAAAAAGCATCAGTCACGATCAACATGCAGGCATACAGCAAGATAAGGACACGTGTCGATCTATCATTGTTCACATCTAGGGACAATTACGATACTTTAATATAAATACTTTTTTTTAAATATCTAATATAAATGATTTAATTTTAACAAAATTATATAAACATAATGTTTTTAATATAAGTATAGTGTTTTTAACGGATTTAATTTCTTTGTTATAATTTGATTTTTTATTTTTTTCTATGAATCATAAATTCCATTAATTTAAGAAAGCAGTTAAATTATTGTAAAAAAAAAATTTACAGTAATTTTAAGCTCTACAAATAAATTAACCGATGATATCTGAAGAAATACAAACTGAAGATCAATTCTTTCGATTGGTTTTCCTCCTAAACAACTTAATCTGTACCAAAACAACATCTTCAATCAAAAAAGATGCACCAAAATACTTTTTGATATAGCAAATACGTACTCAAAGCAAGCTCGAGTATAGCAACAAGCAATGACTTTCCTTTAAGTTTCAATATCGCTTAAGCTAATTTTTGCCTCCAAATTCTCACGGCCTTATAGAGTAAAGACGAACAATTTTTGTTTCGGATAAAACTAGATTAATATAACATTTGATACTTATATTTAATTTTAATATTCAATTTGGTACTTAAGTTTTTTTATCTTCATTTGATACCCGAGTTTGGCTTCAATGTTTAGTTTGGTACCTGAGTTTTTTTTTTCCAAAATGATACTTGACTTTTTCTTTTATCTCATATAAGTACCTAAGTTTGACTTTAATGTTCGATTTGGCACTTGTCAAATATTTATATTTATTTTTGTCTCTAGAGCATACATGTTAAATATTTATTGGACCACATGACCATGATGCCGTTGAATCTAAGTATCAAATTGAACATTAAAATCAATTTTTTACTAAATTGAATATTAGAAACAAATATAAGTACTAAAATGATATATTAATCTAAAAAATTTATAAACACACAAATATCAAGATGGGAGGTTGAAAACTTGTTTTAGAGGATAAAAAACCAAAAAGTATGAAAAAGAACATCTTTAAGCACTGTCAGCAGTAGGACGTGTCGATTTCACAACTATTAACCTGAGTTTGAGGTTTTTTTCATTACAGGACTAGGAATCTAGGATGACAAAGCTGTCATCGTTTTCCTTAACAAAACTCACTTAATTTTATAAAGTTATTAAATTGGTCATTAAATTATTCAAAAATTTTCATTTAAGTTATTGTGTCGTTAAAATTGTTATCGTATGGCCTTCTCTATCCGTATTACCTGCACCAATTAAAAGTTTTATTTCCCTTTCTCTTGTATAGTTCATTTTTTTGCATGAAACAACTTTGAACATCATAAATTTGTGAATCAAAATCCAAACGGTTTTCTTTTTTGATCTTTGCCATTGACCGTTAGATTAACCCGTATGTAAGATATATTTTACTACTCGTCAGTGGGTACTTATCCACTATACTGATCATCGAATTATCACTTAGAACTCGTTGTTTGAACTTTTTTTAATAAACAACAAAAAAACTTAACAGCCCAGCGACTTAAATTAAAACTTTCAAATAGTTTAGTGACAATTTTGTAACTTTTTATAGTTGCGTAACCAAAACATAAACTTACTAATAGTTTAATGGCATTGAGTATAATTTAGCATGATATTTAAATGATACTTTAATAATATTAAAAAGAGTTAATTTACTCTTTGATACTTAAATTTGCTTTTAATATTTAATTTGGTACTTGAGTACTTAGCTTGAATATTCAATTTGGTATCGATTGCTCTTTTTCTTTTTTTGTTCCGATTAAATACCTATGTTCTTTTTACTAGAGCACATATGTAAAATATTTATTGATCCACATGATACCGTTTGGTCTGGATACCAAATTAGACTTTAAAGTTAAATTTGAGTATATATATAGTATTAAAAATAATTTTATATGTATCAAAAAATGTTAAATATAATAGTAAGATACATTATATTCTCGATAAAAATATTTTTAAACCTTAAAAATGACAAATGTTAAAAAAAAACAACTACAAACTCGTGAAACATATATTTAAAAAAAAATCGGTGTGTTCCTCATAGTCAATTATTCGCATATTGAAACATAACTCATAAACTATACCATTGAATTATTGTATTAACATCTTTTGTCAAGCCGTAAACGTTGACGATATCTAGTATTTAATTTTGATACTTAAAATTTAAAAATTAAATCTTCTTATTTCTTATTTAAGAATTAAAATCGTTAGTAATTTTTATTAAAATTAAATAATATTTTGTGAGATATGAAATTAAATGTTGGATTCAATATTGGTGTTAGTCTTAAAGGGCAATAATAAGTCCTTTCCTAGCATTGCCTTTTTATCTATAATAGCTTCTTTATGTTACCCACATGTTTAGAAAGGAAGGGACAATAGTGGGAAGTGATTTAGAATGTCAAAAAGAGAAGAAGAAAAAAAATTTGATACCGGGAACAAAGGTGTTTATGAGTTGGATGGTCTGTTCAATACACTCAATTTAGTTCCATTTATTCTATTCTTTAAAAAATATATTTTAATTAAATTTATATATTGTAAAATATGCGTTTTAGGTAGATTAGGTCAAATTCGGGATTGCATTATTTTTAAAGTGAGTAGTGATCCTAAACCCATGATTTTAAAGCATATATATATGTCTTGATTTTACGTATGAATTTGAATTTGAATTTGATATGTAACGTGATATATTAATTTCGAATCGAGTAGTTATATAAATAAAAATTTAATTTAATTAAATTTTATATATTTAAAAATTAAAATTCATGTATGCATGCAATTATATAAAAATAAACTTCACGTATTATATTACATATTAAATAAAAAAAAATTATGTATAGTTTTGATATTTATTCTTATATTTTTATAAAATCTATCGATGGAATAATAATGAAAAAATATTAATATTTGAATGCTTTATAATTAGATTTAAATTAAGAGAAATATGTTTAGTAAAGATTGAGAGAAATTCCAGTTGTTGATTAGAAATAAGATGTAGGGCAATGGCATTACTACAAATGACATAGCAATGTTCCGACAAGTAGACTTTCACACAGTCCTAAATATTAGCTTAGATTAGTAATTTAGTACCCTGTCTAAGTATAAAACACAAATATTTGGTCATTTGTAGGGTCTTTTTATTGGCCTTTTGGCTCTCTCAACTGCAACAACTTAATAGGAGATAAACGGGAGGTCCATCCAAAGAGACCCTTACTAGATATTAACTAGTAAATAGGTAAAGCCAATTTTTATTTTAAAAGAGACTAGAACTATATTGTAAAATTTTGGAGGACTTAAAATACAATTTTATTATGGTATTAGTTTATAATTTTATAAATTTTGAAGAGGTTTAACTAAAATTTTACCATTTTTTGAGGGACCTAACAAGGGTAAAGTCAAAAAAATCATTTTAAGGCCAATTTTGAATTAAATTTTTTTTATCACTAATACAATTAAAACTTTTTTGTTAAATTTAAATTCATTATAAAATAGATTTCAAATTTTAAATTTTATCACTAACACAGTTAAAACTGTTTTGTTAAATTCAAATTCATTACAAAATCAGTTTAAAGTCATATTAATGCCAAGCAATGAAAAAGCTAGAATGGCAGACAAGGCCCTACCCCATCAAATGAAAAACTGCTTCTCTAGTCCCTTGAATAGTTGCAATGTTTTAAATTAATTTAATAATAAAATTGTATTTCGACCACTCATAAAATTTAAAATCTATTTATGCCTTCTCCAAAAACACAAAGTTTATAGTTTAATCCCTTGAAATTTGTAATGATTTACTTTAATACAATGACGAAAGTATATTTTTAGCTATTTAAAAATTTTACAATTCAAATTTGACCCCTTTGAAAAGTTTTCTAATTTCACCCCTGCTTCTAAGTGAGACTTTTTTTTTTAATTTCAAAATGCCACACAACAGATTTAATGGAAAAACCAACATTGTTGTTACAATTGGACTTGAATTTTAAAATTTGGAAAGTAGAAGGACTAAATTCATGGAAATAAAAGTATGAGGACTGAATTCTAAATTTGGGAAAGTACAGGGACCTATGACATATTTACCAAAAAAGAGAAAAACAAATATTTATACCCCTTGAAAGCTACAAAAGAGTAAAGACAGAGATGGACATACATGATACATACATACATACTTTTCAGACAGAATACGTAGTTGTTGTGGAACTCATGTTTTGACTCACTAAAGTCACACTGTATCAGCTTCGACTTCACGATATATATATCTATCTATATATAATAGTAATAATCTTTGTTTTCCATCAATCTCTATAGCTATCTCTGTTTTAGCCTTCATTTAACATTGCTATCTCCTATTCTCCGTGGTAAGCCATACCAAGAATCTTTTTCTTTTTTGCTGTTTGGTTTCCGAGAAACTGTTGGAAAATGAGAGAAATATTGGGAATCTTGCAACATCCCAAAAAATGAGTTCTTTTTGTCCGTTAATCTCTAACAATGGGTAGTTTTGATTTTTTTTTGATTGATTTAGCCTAATGATTCCTTCTTCTTTTTTTCTATGTAGGCATTTACATTATTTATCAGCTGATGGATTCTTGGAGCTATGATTGTGAAGGGAAAAACCTATTTTTTACTGATTTTGAAGCAGAGGGTATGGAATTCAATCAATTCATGGATTTTAGCTTTGATTATAAGAAAAAGAAACCCTTTTTTAGTAACACCAATTTGGGAATTTTTAGTGATGAATTTACCACTACTACTAGTTCATGTTATGTTGAGCAACATTCAAGTTCATTAATGGAGTCCAACAGTCAAGAATCTTCAATCATTGATTATGGAGATTCAAAGGGTTGTAAGGAAACTTCCGTTGTAACTTCGATTCAACCGGTTTTGATATCGAAGAAAGCTTCGATAACAACAAGTTCATGTCCTCAAACACCTCAATGTCAAGTTTATGGTTGTAATAAGGATCTTAGTTCATCAAAAGATTATTACAAGAGGAACAAAGTTTGTGAGATTCATTCTAAGACAGCCAAAGTTATTGTTAATGGAAATGAAATGAGATTTTGTCAACAATGTAGCAGGTTTGTCCCTTCAATTTTGATCTTCTTGTATTTGTTTTTATCATATTAAAGGTGTTTGTATATATGCTTCATAGAGAAACTCATAGTTTCAATGTAGGCAAATGAATTAGCCACCATTACTCGACCGGACCTTCGATTTAAGCTTACTAATGTTGTTTCATGGTGTTTATGTTTTGGCATTGTTTCTGGTATTGAATGTGATTTATGTTCATTTATTAGGTTCCATTTATTGGCTGAATTCGATGATGGTAAGCGTAGTTGTCGTAAACGACTAGTAGGACATAATGAGCGTAGAAGGAAGCTTCATTTCAGTACCCTTCCCGGAAAATCACATAAGTTGTTGCAGTCATATCGAGGTATGAACAACTTTTTGCATCTCTGTAGGAAACTAGGACATGAGCACGACCTCTTTGGTCATGTAATCCAATTGACAATTTGGTAGCAGTGTCACCTATGTAGCAAACTTTGACCAAATTGTCACCTATGTGGCCTCTCGGGTACCAAGATTCTTCGGACTCTTATACTGAAAATGCCTTTTGTTATCTAGAATGCATTTGAAAGTGACTTTGTTGTTTTCTGCAGAGAGATATGAACATGCTGATCAGGTTAAATTCAGAGAGAAACCGGTTTATGATCCTCAGTCGGCAATATCGATCATAAATGGCAAATTGGTGTCAAAGAAACAACACATCCCCGGAAGTTTTTCGTCGGCAACTGAAGCCTTCCATGCTCCTAATGAGTTATCTGGTCTTTCTTGCTCGGATTGTGCTCTCTCTCTTCTGTCAGCTCAATCACGAGACTTATCGAGCCATGCGACCGGAATTCAATTGACCGAGCCCTTTATCAATCAAGCTAGCCACCACCATGGGAGTTGTTTGGAAAATGCCAATGGCTTTTACTCATGTGGGATGAACCCCATGGGAGTTAGCCAAGCAGGATCCTTTCGAGACGCGGGTCTTTCGAGTCCAAATGGAACCACTGTTGATTTACTTCAACTATCAACACATCTCCAAAGAGTGGAACAACAAAGGAGTTCGATGCACGTAAAGCCTGAAAACGAAGACCTTTTTTATTTCCTTACAACTTAATCCAGTATGAGAAGGACAAGGTATGTTCTGTTGTTCTTACAGGTTCATGATATGTTACTCGGATCGGGTTTTTCGCAAGATTTTCGTATATTTTGAATTTCCTTGGAGGATCATATATGTACCAATGTACGGATATGTGTCAAATACGGGTGTTGGACACGAGTACTTCTCGGGTTTTAATGATCCCTATCACTTTTGTGGCACTGAAGGGGCAACTTGAGAGAGGACAAAGTAAGAGTCTAAAGTTAGAATAATACCCTTGTAAAAAAGTTTAGAAAGGAATCATGTAGCACTAACATGTTTTTTTTGTTTTTTTATAAAATCTTTGTACTTTATACTGTGCATAAAACTTTAAGTGGTTAATAGTAATTGGAGAAAAAACATGGTTCTTTGTGGACTACATATCTTTGAATAATATTTTTTTTTGCACCTTTGGTGCTTGTTGATATTATTTTAGTCCTTGGAATTATCCCAAAAGTGTTGGAGTTTTTTACTCTAGGTAGCTTTAATATTAAACTTCGGATTCGAGTGTGAATGTTCAATAGATGTATGTTTTCAATATAAATATGATTATATTTTAATTTTTTTTAAATGTATTTAAAAGATCGTATCTTCATACTCATGTCATGAACAGAAATAATAAACTATTTTTAATATTTTATGTTTTATATATTTGTAAACACAGATTTGTTTTTAGCACTTTGAAGGAATGAGTGGATTGCCACTTCATTTACCCATCAATTTACCTTTTTTTTTATGTTTTGGTCAGTGCTTTTGTTGGACATTGAGCTGTAAATGTCACAAAAATCTCTAAAAGCTAACAACAATGAAAATGAAACCATCAATTCCCCCATAGGAATCTCATTCAAGAATTACAACTTGGCTTTTAATGGTATATTATTTGAATCCTCCTATACATATTTGTGGACCTGTGGTACATGCTTATGCTTCAAACTTGATAATCTTTCAAAAGCTTTTGGTAAAAAATCTTTTCGGCCCCTCTAAAAAAAGTTGAAGTCCCTATCAATTTTAAAAGTGAGTAATTAAGGACAATTAATTACGCCACTAACTTTTCTGCCAATTGCACATATTTTGGCTGGTTTAACTCTCAATTTTACTCACTTTCAAAATTGATAGGGATTAAATTGCTCTGATTTTATTAAGAGAGATCAATTTATTCAATATCAAAATTGAGAGGGACCAAAGAGGGGTTTTGCCCAAAGCCTTTCTTTTAATTAAAAATGATGTCATAGGTGACGTAATGTTCATGGAACTTGATTATATAATTATTATCATTTATCTGCTTTTTTGCACTAGTCTTAATGTCATTTTCAAAATGCATGTCTTTTTGCTAACGTTTAATAGTTGACTTTGAGTCAACCAATAGTGAGAAAGGCAATGGAAAAAAGATAATGTTTTTAGTAGCTTTCAAGTGAAATGATCTTTGATCATGACATTAAGTGTTATGATTGAATTGATAAAATTAAAAAGAGGTCCCCAAGCCCTGTCCATCAATTTTTTAAAAATGGTCCTATTGTCTAATGGCGCTTACCTGCTTGTCAAGGTATTTCCTTTAGAACCTCAAGTTAAATATGAATATACGAGTATGTTATGTCTAATGTCAACATTTTTCACAGTTATAATAGGTTAAAAGAACAATAATAAAGTAAATATTGAACATAAACAATGGGTACTCCATAATATTTTATGATCAAATTGGAATAAAAAAAATTTAGCAGGGTGTTGGGTGGTCATTGTCTGCATGAAAAAAGAAAGGGACATATTGTGTTGATTTCATGTGATTAATCAATGTGAGCTTACATCTATAGATTTAAGATTCATAATTTCGGGTTTAGGATTTCAAGTGATTTTGGATTAAATTTTATTTTAGAATAGAGATCTTTAATTTGCATGTGATATTAAGAAATTTCATATAATTTATTCATTTATGGAGTTAAAATATATCAATAGAGATGTATCAAATAGTTATCCATATATATATTATGATTAAAAAATTAAGTATAAATTTTAAAATTATACATGAACTTTGATTCGATTTAAAATTTGATATATAAACTTTGATATGGTACAATTATATATATGAAATTTCGATTGTAACTCAAATGTATACATGAAACTTTAATGTTGATTCAATCATACATATTTAAAGAAATAAATACATCAATTTATTTTTATATTGAATAAAAAAGGTGGGAAAAAAACATGATTAAACACACACTTTATACCCTATTCGGAAACGAGTTTCGATGCGACCGGCTTGTCCGAAAACCATATCAGCTTCCCTATTGTTGGTTGGACTAACTGTGCAGGCAGCGACGGGCAGTTGGGTTCAATGTTATCGATCGCTAAATGGACAGCTTCGGCTTTGCTCTTGCCTGTTACTACGATTGCTACGTTGGATGCTGAATTGATGACTGGGAAAGTGAATGTTATTCTCTCGGGTGGCGGTTTGGGGGAATCGATGCTGAATGGTTAGAGAATAGTGAGGCAACGTTACCGTCAGGGCCTATGAGCCTATCCCGAGAAGGATAAGATCGAACTTGGGGCAATCACTAATGTCGGGAACACTGACCGTTAGTGTTTATTAGCTAGCGTATAACAAACATGTATTCGTCGGCGGCTTCCTCTGCCGAAACTGAATCGTTGATAGAATGAACATGACTGGGAACAATTGGAACCTGAAAATACGAGGGATAAGCCATAAAAGCATATAATATGCACACAAACTGAAAAATAATTTTTGATTAACCTATCCCTCAAGGTAAGCATCGTTAAATTCGGAACTTCGAAATGGTGTCACCATAACACCAAACGCAGACGGAAAACAGGCATGTTTTAGATAACATTCCGAAAACATAGATGAAAAGAAACAACAAATGGTAACCTAACCTCATAATCAAGCTCAGTTCGATGCTAAGTCAAGTCATTTTCGATAACTAGCAACTCCAAATGGATGCAGTGCATGATCATCGAGCTAGTTAATTCATTTCATGCTTCAGATAACTCACAACGAACGAACATTCATCAAATTTACGTAAGTGAAAACCGATACGAAAAACTTCAGATGAAAGCAAAGAGCAAACCTAGGAACCACCAAAAATAACGAATCCATTAATGAATGCAAGAATATCATAGGTGTTAACATTATGATTAATGGCAGACAATTTTAATGGAAAACAATCCAAGTGGTGCAAGTTTAGCACCCTAAAGTTGACTTTGAAAAAGTGGCATGGGATAATTTTTTTTTGGTCCTTGAGATAATGGGCTATTTATTGTTTGGTCCTTAAACCTCAACTATAAATAGGCCTTCTCATTTCTCATTTCAATTCATCCCAACCAATCTTTCTCTCTTAGTTTTCTCTCTTCTCTCATTTGAGAATTCTTAAGGAATTCTATTTGTTTGTAATATCTTGGAGATAGTAAAGTTATCATCTGGTGTTAGTGCCCGAGGACGTAGGTATAATTTACCGAACCTCGTTAAAACTCTTGTGTTCTTTCTTGTCCTATTTTTCTTTCAATATTTGAGGGTATAATAGTAGTATTTAATTGTGCTATTAAATTACTGTAAAAGGGATATTCTGACTAAGGAAAGACTTGGTATTTAAGAGATCCTTGTGATCCACCTCTCTTCCCTGGGAATTGAACTTTGTGTGATTTTTTAGTACAATAATTTACACGCTTCCGACCCTATTGGAACAACAAGTGGTATCAAGAGCCGAAGGTTAATCGTAGTATGCTCTGTGGTTGCAGTTTAAACTGATCTTCCACATCAGAAAAGATTTCCTTAGGTATATTGAAAGATTATGGAGAAAACGGTTGGTGTAGGAGCTTCAACATCGTCCATGTGGACAAGACCGACAATTACAAATGCAAGATTGGCCGTGGAGATCTTTGATGGCACGGGCCATTTTGGTATGTGGCAAAGTGAGGTTCTAGATGCCCTTTTTCAACAGGGTCTAGACATTGCCATTGATGAAGAGAAACCAGAAGATGTACAGGAGAAAGATTGGAAGGCGATCAATCGGTTGACATGTGGCACAATTCGATCATGCCTTTCTCGAGAGCAGAGGTATGCTTTTTCAAATGAGACTTCTGCAAATAAGTTGTGGGTGGCACTTGAAGAAAATTTTTTAAAGAAAAACAGTCAAAATAAGCTCCACTTGAAGAAAAGACTGTTTCGCTTCACATACGTCCCAAGTACCACAATGAATGATCACATCACCAAATTTAATCAGTTAGTCACTGATTTGCTGAATATGGATGAGACATTCAAAGATGAAGATTTGGCTTTGATGCTGTTTGGGTCACTTCCTGAGGAGTTTGAGTTCCTAGAAACTATTCTACGTCATGGCAGGAGTGATATATCTTTGAGCGAAGTCTGTGCGGCTTTATACAGTTATGAACAGAGAAAGAAGGACAAACAGAAAAACTCAATCAGAGATACAGAAGCTTTAGTAGTCCGAGGTCGTTCATACACTCGGAAGAAAACTCAAAAGGGGAGATCAAAGTCAAAGTCCAGACTCGGGAAAGATGAATGTGCTTTTTGTCATGAGAAAGGCCACTGGAAGAAAAATTGTCCAAAGCTGAAGAATAAGGGAAAAGCTGCTGTAGATGCTTGTGTTGCTAAGCATGATACTAGTGACTCTGAACTATCACTGGTTGCATCATCATCGTCGTTCCATTCAGATGAGTGGATATTGGATTCGGGTTGTACCTATCATATGTCCCCTAACCGGGAGTGGTTCTCTGATTTAGTAGAACTAAATGGAGGAGTTGTTTATATAGGCAATGACAATACCTATAAAACTGTTGGGATAGGTTCAATCCAATCAAAGAATAAAGATGGATCAACCAGAGTTCTGACTGATGTTCGGTACGTGCCCAGTTTGAAGAAAAATCTCATCTCATTGGGAGCCTTGGAATCCAATGGTTCAGTTGTTACTATGAGAGATGGGGTTTGAAAGTGACATCTGGCGCACTTGTGATATTGAAGGGCATCAGGAAAAATAACTTGTATTACTACCAAGGTAGTACAGTTATTGGAGCAGTCGCTGCAGCTTCCGGTAACAAAGACTTGGACTCAATGCAGTTGTGGCATATGAAGTTGGGACATGCCGGCGAAAAATCCTTGTAAATTTTGGCAAAGCAAGGATTGTTGAAAGGTACAAAGGCTTGCAAATTAAAATTTTGCGAGCATTGTGTTCTGGGAAAGCAAAAGAGAGTGAAATTCGGTACTGCTATCCATAATACAAAAGGTATTTTGGAATATGTTCACTCAGATGTGTGGGGGCCTTCCAAGACACATTCATTGGGAGGAAAACACTACTTTGTTACTTTTGTTGATGACTTTTCCAGAAGAGTTTGGGTGTATACCATGAGAACTAAGGATGAAGTGCTTAGAGTTTTTCTTAAATGGAAAACTATGATCGAAAACCAGACTGGCAAGAAAATCAAGCGGCTTAGGACGGACAATGGAGGGGAATATAAAAGTGATCCGTTCTTCGATGTGTGCCAAGAGTATGGTATTGTTCGACACTTCACAGTTAGGGATACACCACAGCAGAATGGATTGGCAGAGCGTATGAATCGAACATTGCTGGAGAAAGTTCGATGTATGTTGTCCAATGCTGGGTTGGGCAAGCAATTTTGGGCTGAGGCTGTGACATACGCTGGCCATCTTGTTAATCGTTTGCCATCATCTACATTAGAAAGAAAAACTCCTATGGAGGTATGGTCTGGAAAACCGGCTACAGATTATGATTCATTACATGTGTTTGGAACCACTGCATATTACCATGTGAAGGAGTCAAAGTTAGATCCGAGGGCAAAGAAAGCTCTCTTTATGGGAATCACTTCTGGAGTGAAGGGATTTCGTCTTTGGTGCTTAAGCACAAAGAAAATGATCTGTAGCAGAGATGTTACCTTTGATGAATCTGCCACATTGAAAAAGGTAGCAGATAAAGATATTCAGACGAGCAATACTCCACAGCAGGTGGAGTGTACTCCCAAACAGGTGGAGTTTGAGCAGATGGGGATTTGCCCAGTTAATAAGTCTAATTCTCCAGCCACAATGGAGGAATTAGAGGTTGAAGAGGTTCTGACCCAAGAACCACTAAGTACACCAGAACCAGTTGCAGTTGCAAGGCCACGGAGAGAAATTCGTAAACCTGCTCGATTTACTGATATGGTGGCCTACGCCCTTCCCGTTGTTGATGATATTCCTATCACTTATCAAGAAGCAATGCAAAGCTTAGAAAGTGATAAATGGAAAAGCGCCATGGATGAAGAAATGCAGTCTCTCCGGAAGAACAATACTTGGGAGTTGGCGCAATTACCAAAAGGTAAAAGGGCAATCGGATGCAAGTGGGTATTCGCAAAGAAAGATGGATCTCCTAGCAAGAAGGATATTCGCTACAAGGCAAGATTGGTAGTTAAAGGCTACGTTCAGAAGGAGGGAATTGACTACAATGATGTATTTTCCCCTGTTGTGAAGCATTCCTCCATTAGAATTTTGTTGGCCTTGGTAGCACAGTTGAATTTGGAGCTAGCTCAACTTGATGTTAAGACGGCTTTCTTGCATGGTGAGTTAGAAGAGGAGATCTATATGACTCAGCCCGAAGGATACACAGATGCTGGTGGTAGAAATTGGGTTTGTAAGCTGAACAAATCGCTATATGGATTGAAGCAATCCCCGAGGCAGTGGTACAAGCGATTTGATAGCTTTATGAGAAGGCAGAAGTACACAAGAAGCAAATATGACAATTGTGTATATTTGCAGAAGCTGCATGACGGATCTTTCATTTATCTACTCTTGTATGTTGATGATATGTTAATCGCTTCGAAGAGCCAAAAAGAGATAGATAAGCTGAAGGCTCAGTTGAATCAAGAGTTCGAGATGAAAGATCTAGGTGAGGCCAAGAAGATTCTCGGCATGGAGATAAGTAGAGATAAACCGAGAGGCAAGCTCTGTTTAAATCAGAAGCAATATCTGAAAAAGGTATTACAATGTTTTGGTGTAAATGAAAACACAAAACATGTAAGTACCCCACTTGCTTCTCATTTGAAACTTAGTGCTCAATTATCTCTGAAGACTGAAGATGAAAGAGAATATATGGCGAAAGTCCCATATGCTAATGCAGTTGGGAGTTTGATGTATGCGATGGTGTGTACGAGGCCTGACATTTCGCAAGCTGTTGGAGTTGTGAGCAGGTATATGCATGATCCTAGAAAAGGACATTGGCAAGCTGTGAAATAGATTCTACGGTATCTTCGAAAAACCGTAGATGTTGGTTTAATTTTTGAACAGGATGAAGCACTTGGTCAGTTTGTAGTTGGATATGTTGATTCCGACTTTGCTGGTGATTTAGATAAACGTCGTTCAACTACGGGGTATCTGTTTACTCTTGCGAAAGCCCCAGTGAGTTGGAAGTCTACCTTACAGTCTACAGTAGCTGTGTCTACTACAGAGGCAGAATATATGGCAGTTACAGAAGCTGTTAAGGAGGCTATTTGGCTTAATGGATTGTTGAAAGACTTAGGAGTTGTTCAAAGTCACATAAGTTTATATTGTGACAGTCAGAGCGCTATTCATTTAGCGAAAAATCAAGTCGATCATTCAAGAACCAAGCATATCGACGTAAGATATCACTTTGTGCGGGAAGTCTTTGAAAAAGGAAAAATTCTACTTCAGAAGATTCCGACAGCAGATAATCCCGCAGATATGATGACCAAGGTGGTAACAACAATCAAGTTTAATCATTGTTTGAACTTGATTAACATCTTGAGAATTTGAGCACCTTTAGGTGTATGGCGCTCGAGAGCGCATTTGGAGGCACTACAAAAGATAGCTTTATCGAATTTGGGGAGTTGAAGGAAGTGTGTGAAGATGTGATTATCCTAATCAAATCTTCAAGGTGGAGATTGTTAACATTATGATTAATGGCAGACAATTTTAATGGAAAACAATCCCAGTGGTGCAAGTTTAGCACCCTAAAGTTGACTTTGAAAAAGTGGCATGGGATAATTTTTTTTTGGTCCTTGAGATAATGGGCTATTTATTGTTTGGTCCTTAAACCTCAACTATAAATAGGCCTTCTCATTTCTCATTTCAATTCATCCCAACCAATCTTTCTCTCTTAGTTTTCTCTCTTCTCTCATTTGAGAATTCTTAAGGAATTCTATTTGTTTGTAATATCTTGGAGATAGTAAAGTTATCATCTGGTGTTAGTGCCCGAGGACGTAGGTATAATTTACCGAACCTCGTTAAAACTCTTGTGTTCTTTCTTGTCCTATTTTTCTTTCAATATTTGAGGGTATAATAGTAGTATTTAATTGTGCTATTAAATTACTGTAAAAGGGATATTCTGACTAAGGAAAGACTTGGTATTTAAGAGATCCTTGTGATCCACCTCTCTTCCCTGGGAATTGAACTTTGTGTGATTTTTTAGTACAATAATTTACACGCTTCCGACCCTATTCGAACAACAATAGGGTAAACTCATAGTAGCAACTAAAACCGGTCCATCCCAAACTCGAAAAAAAGCTTAAAGACCTTATAACATAAGCTAATATTTTGAGATTCCAAGTGCAGATCAATAGACAATCCTAATATTTAACTATCGTACTATATCCCTAAACTAACGGATCCATTAACAAATGCAGGGTTCCATCCCAAACTAGCTTATAATGAATGCTATTGTTTCGAGATGCAAAGAGCAACCGGATCAGTGCAATGAAGGAACTAATCTATATACTACACATCCTAGTAAAGTAAGATACTGATTCATTTTCTTATGGAAAACATAAAAAAAGACGAAAAAATTTGAAATATTAAGAATCCAAACCTTGAAAATGTCTTTTGAAAGCTTATAATTACTATCAGAAAGGTTTTTATCCATAACACATTCATCAGCCAAAAATAGATGCCGTTTTGACCAATCTATAGTCTTGTTATAAGGAGATTAACAAGTATCGTCTTGTATACTAAGAGTTAAATTGCATTTTGTACCCTTCACTTAAACATGCATAAATTAGTCTCCGTACATTGTACCAAAAGCAAATTGATCTTTTTTGTTAAAAATTTCATTCATTTTTACTATTAAAAACTGATGTAACTGATGGAATATCCAAACGGCATGCCATGTATGCATCATGCTGACATATATAGACCAGTTTTTAACGGTAGAAATTGATGAAAAATTTAAAATTTGATTTAATGTGCAATTGTATACATGAACTTTAAATTTGGTGCGATTATACACGTAAAATTACACAAAATCAAAGTTCATGTATACATTTGTACATTAAACCATAATTTATGTATAATTTTGAGATTTATCCCAAATTTTAACAAAAAATAAAATTTACTTTTTGATCTAATAACTAATTTACCAATTTTTTTTAATAGGAACAAAATGCAATTTAACACCTTCAAACGAACATTAGAAAAAACAAATCAAATAAAGAATCAATTGTAACATGAAACACAATTCAACCTTTCCTTTACTGCTGCTTCTGATAGCTCAGCAATATAATCAGCCAAATCTGACTTTAGTTCATCTAAATTTTCATGGATTCTTAATTCGCCCCTGAAGGATACTCATTTCTTCAATTTGGTACCTAAACACTTAATGAAGAACAGTAAAGCCATTAACTTTTTGCAGCTCATATGCATTAAAAAGAATCTGTCACTTGAAAAATAGCCAATAGCTAAATGACCTTTAATTGAAGCAAAGAAATTAGATTGTTAAATTGAAGCAAGAGGACAATCCAAGAAAAGGGTATGATCATCATAAACTGAATATTTTTAACAAATTTGATAAGTTTCAAAGAGATCAATTTCATGGAGAAATATACAATTTTTTTCTTACATATGACAAATAAAAGTAAAAAAGATAAATGGAAAATACTTACAAAGGAGAAAACTATGACAGAAGATGCTGAAGGCTGAGGAGCAAAAACAGAGATGAAGATGGAAACTGCAATATAATATTACACACACACACACATATATAAAGAGTCAGAGAGAACTTACATTCTGGGTTTCCACGTGCAACCAATGATATTGAAAAATCACCCAAATAAAAAAGATAAACTAAACTCTGTTTCTTGCTCTATTTTCGTATGTGAGAAAATGAAAGGCAAAAAAAAGGATAAAAGACTGAGAGAGTTTTTATAAAATTATTATTAAATTATTAGAAAGTTTTTATTTATGTTAACGAGCTAGAGTCTAAAAACAATCAAACATTTTGTGTCAATGGGCTAGATTTTTAGTTTGGCAAATCGCGCGGTTTTAATCCTGTCTAAGTTAGTATACTCTCGGAACTTTGAGTAGATGCTCTCAATAGTATTATAACTAAATGAAGAGAATGCCTCCATTTATAGTTGAGCTCTCTCAAAATCAACTATACAAATTGAATTACATCGATGGTCGAAATAAGAGCCTATTTGCAATCGAGAGTCATAATGATTTAAATTCTATATAATCTTATCCATTTAAGATGTATACTATTTACCTTGATAACTCTAATGACACTAGTTTATACGTGTTGAATGAGTCATATTTAATAAATTAACCTTAATAGAACGTTTTATGTATAATGATCACGGGCATCAATTCGCAGCAAATGACTTCTTTTTATCTTAAAAACTAAAATAATGATTTTTCTTTTATTTTTTTAATTACTCTATTTTATTAAACCTTTCACTTTCTATCTCAAATAAATATATAAATCAATTTTATTTTACTAAAATAATGGATTTTCGTAGTGATGTGCATGAAATGTTAACATTAATTGAAGCAAAACATTGAATCTAGTAGTAAGGAATACTAGAAAGCATAAGTTGGTTTTAGACAAATTGGTTTATTTTTTTAAGATAATCATTATTGAATTTCATAATTAAACTCATCAGTTTAATTGGTTTAATATCTAATATTTTTAAAATATTATTTTAAATATATTTATAAATTAATTAATTAAGTGGCTTAAATAAATATTTTATATCAATCAATTAATTAGTCAAATTAACCAACATTAAGTTGATTTGATTAAGTGGATTTATACTATATAAATCACGTGACTGGTTCAATTATTATATATGATAGATGGTAAAGCTAAAAGAAAAAAAAGAGGTTGAATGAGAGAGTAATTACGGAAGAATCAAATACAAACAAGGGCAAAACTTTCAAATTAACCACGTATAATTCAATAATAATAATTTTTTAGTCAAAAAAAATTATTCAGCTTTTCAAGGAAAATGAGGTGGCAAACGAGTTGTATTTCGTTGTGAATGATGTAGTTAAATGGCCCAAAAAGAATTTGATTTTCGATTTTTAAACCAATAGAGAAACGGGGAGACAGATGCCTTTGTAGCATAGTGGTAGTGCGTACGCTTCGTAAGCGAAAAGTCGTGAGTTCGATCCTCGCCAGAGGCTTTTTATGTTATACTTTTTAAAAGGTTAAAATATATTATTAATCCTTATATTTTGATAAAATTTGTAATTTAGTCTCCTCAAACTTTGTTTAGTATAAGTATTTTTATCAAAATTTGTCAATTTTGTATATCAATTAAGTTGCCATCATGTGATATTATATATGATTAATAAAAAATAAACATATTAAGTTGAAAAAATTTAACGGAAACTATCAACGATAATAATGATTGGACTAAGAGATAATTGAATTTTAATTTTTAAAGTATGTGGATTAAATCTCAAGTTTTATGGAAATACATAGACTAATAGCATATTTTAACCTTTTTAAAGTTATTCAAGTGTTTTAAACTTTTCATTTGTGTTTATGTCATTCAAATTTAAAGATCAACTAGGTAAATGTAAAATATGAAATACGGGAATACTTAGTTTTTTCATGTATTCAAAAGATCATATTTTTATGCATATTTGAAACATTCACTCAGACTTATCGAACCTCACAAATTCGCCGAAAGTTTTGCTAATTGCCGATACAACAACGAGAACAGAGGACGTAACCAGGTTCATGCACTACTATTCAGCTATGTTACTTGTACTTGACACAGGTGACTACTATACTTGAAAATTGTTGTTGCAGTCATTCTTCGAGATTACTTCAGATGGTTATTTCGATTCCGTAAAGGCATATGTCGTTGGAATCGGACCCTAGAAGGAAACATTTGTACCATCAGTCAATAATGACTTAAGTGAAGCCGGTAGGCCTTAGCACTGATCTTGTAGCCAAAGCAAATGCTCATTGCCTCCAGGTAAAGATCGGTCCTAAAGCCGACACGGGAGAGACATCCCAGAACCTATTTTCATTACATATTTTCAGGTCGGAAATGGTGAAGTTGATTATATTTTTGTACCCTTTTTTTAGATGCATCCGTACACTTTTCGGAACGAACAAACAGGATCCATATGATTTGTTGATAAATAAAATGAAGGTAGCCTTAATAATTTCCAAGAATGGACCAACTCCCATTTGTCTCTGCAAAAAGGCAATGACTTCTTTTTATTTTCTGGCCAGTGAAGGAGTTCATTAATTAAGTGCTTCGTAGAGGAGCTTGCTTGGTGCATGTACAAAATATATGTGTTATGTGTATTCGGATATGAAATAAGATTTAGTTAATTATCTTTGGGTTTGATCTGTTCATTGTATATTGTAATTGTAAAATATCTTAACATTCTAACTTGCAATCAAACGGCTGGAATAGCTCAGTTGGTTAGAGCGTGTGGCTGTTAACCACAAGGTCGGAGGTTCAAGCCCTCCTTCTAGCGTTGTATTAAAATTTTTGAAATTTAAAAATAAAACCTTAAATTTTTCAAAAAGTATATATTCTAAAAATTTGTAAAAATTATTATTTCAAAATTCAAAAATATAAAAATGAAAAAGGTTAACTTTTAATGTAAATTGAAAAAGATAATAATTAAATTTTTAAAAATAAAAAAATATAAATAAAAAAACTTAAAATTAAAAATATATATTCTAAAAATTTGTAAAAATTATTATTTCAAAATAATCAAAACAATGAATATAAAAATAGAAAAAGTTTAACTTAAAAAAAACTTGATGTTAGAAATTGAAAAAGATTAATTAAAATTTAAATTTTAAAAAAAAAAAATATAAATTAAATTTTTTTTATTTTTAAAAGAAAATGTAAAAGTTATATATTTTCCAAAAATTCTAAATTCTAACGATTCAAAACAATTGAATAAAATTTAAAAAATAGAAAAAGTTTAACTTAAAAAAAACTTGATGGTTAGAAATTGAAAAAGATTAATTTAAAATTTTAAATTTTAAAAAAAATAAAAATATATCAATTTTAGAATTTCTTTTATTTTTTAAAAGAAAATGTAAAAGTATATATATTATTTTTAAAAGTTGTGAAACTTTGAAAATATTTCAAAGTTAAAGAAAAATTCCTTAAAAAAACAGGTGATGTTGGAAATGAAAAAGATTTTTAAAATTTTAATTTTAATATATTTTTATTTTTATTTTTTAAAGAAATGTGCCACATGGAACATTTTTATTGGTGTCGTGTGTTCATGGTTTTTTCTTAATGTCGTTAAAAAATAGGTTGAACCGAGTAACAAAAGATAATTTAAGTATCAATGTGAGATGAAAAAAGTTTAGATATCAAGGTAGGAAAATAAGTATAGTTCGAAGGCCAAAGTAGGCACTAAATTGATATTTTTATTAATTGCATCATAGGCCCCTCAACTATGGCTCAAACTTAAACATCTTCTAATTTAGTCCTCAAAGTATTGTGCCAATTTTAGTTTTTTTATTTGATATATTATAGTTTTATTATTTGCACCACACATCCCTAAACTATGGCTCAATCTCAACATTATCTAATTCAGTCCTCAAAGTATTTTGTCAATTTTAGTTTTTTCTATTTGATATACGGTTAAAGCATCATTTGCCCCTGAAGTATATCATTTTTCTTGTTTCGGTAGTTCCACTTTTTTTTTGCCCAAATTGATACCTAAAGTTATATTTTATTAATCGATTCAATCCATTGTTAAAAAAATCGATTGAAATGTGATCCAATTAGAATGTGCCACATGACATTTCAATCTAATAGAGAGTGCCACATGGCATCAATATATATTGAGACAGGAAAAACAAATATGACCATTGGAGCCTAAGTCTAGAGACAATTGCTCAATTGTCTCGAGACAAGACTCACCTGAAGCATACCTTAGCTTCAATGTTGGTTGTTTTCAAGATAATATGGTTTTTGTCTCGAGAAAAAGTTTCATTTGAAGCATTTTTAGTTCCGATGTTGGTTGTCTAAAGATTGACATTCTTGTGTCTCGAGACGATATTGAAAACCTTAAAAAATGTAGCTTGGAAACAATTTAAATGATTCAGGGATTCTCAATTTTATTTTTTTTATAAAAAGTTCAAGTCGTTCAGAAACTTTATTTTTAAATTTGCAACACTTAAAAATATATTTGAATAAGATAAAAAAATAAATTATACAAATTTAATTAAGAGATTTTATAAATACGTTTATTATATCAAAACAATTGAAAATAAAAAATAACAATACTATTAAATAAAATATTTGATTAAATAATATGTATTTTATTTATTTTTATTTCTCTCCCCACCATAATTATTATCACTTCCCCAAAAAATAAAACTCTTGTAATTTTAATCTTAGTTCGATTAGTATGAGTACTATTGTCAACGTAGGAACACATAGGTTCGAGTGCGTTAGAGTGCATAATCCTTCTATTTAAAGGTTGGGGAGGGGCTATTGATAGTTTTAAATATCGTGTCAATAAGAGTAGATATGATCAAAATCTATAATAAAATTGTTTTAAAAAAATTTACATTAAGCCTCACTGTTTATTTATTAAATAATTAAATTAAAAAATTGAATCTCTATTAATTACTTATTATTTTATTTATTTGCAATCTCCACTCCTTTTTCAGTAATTTTTAATTACAAATAATAAAAATTTAAATAATTAAAAAATAATTTTAATTAGGATTAAATTACATTATACTTTAACATAATTATATATTAAATATAATATATATTTTCAAATTAGGATATAACAGCAACATCAATTTAATCAAAACTTTACATGATAGTTAATTCATTTAGGGAATTTCCCTTCTGTGCTTACTAATATATATATATATTTAGTAAGTCGACCTTAAAAGGGTTTAAGTGATTTTCTGCCAAATAAATCTTTGCCTTTTATATATATGAAAATAAAATCTTTAATTAATATTTAAAAATTAAAACAAATTTTACTATATTTATAAAATGGGATAGTATTATTTTTTGTCAATTTAATCCTTAGTCAAATTTAATTATTAGTTTTTCAAAAAGATTCAAATCGTTTTTAATAGAAATATTAATTAAATTATTATTATTTTTTAATAATGTTGATATGATAACCTGCATGATAGTCCACATGTACTTCATAATGACATTATATCATGTCAACAAGTAATTTAAAATTTATAAAAATATTTTAAAAAGCTGATAAAATTAATATAAAGTGAAAAATCAATTACATTCTTTTTAATAAAAGATTGAAGTTTTAAAAAATAAGGATTAAATTGATAAAAATGTAAATTATATGGGGTCTGCATTATAAAATTAAAAAAGTGAAGAAATAATAACCCTGGTAGAACATGCCTCTCCTTATTTATAGCACAATGTGTCCTTCATTTTTCATTTAAAAATAAAAAATAAAATACCGTTTCTTTTTATTATTATTCAGAAAAAAAAATTAAAAAAAAATTTGTTTCTCTCCCTCCCATAATTATTATCACTTTCCCAAAAACAATTTAACCCATAACCAAGAAATGAATGCTTCACCATCAGCTTCCATCCCCGCAGACCCTCCCCCCCCGCCCACTGTGCCCGCATGGGCCCCCGCTCAGCCTTCTGTGGTCGAACAACCGGCGGCGGCGTCCGCCGTGCCTCCGGTTTCCGACCACCCTCCTTACTCAGACATGATAATCGAGGCCATTGGTGCTTTGAAAGAGAAGAATGGGTCAAGCAAAAGGGCCATTTCTAAGTACATCGAGTTAGCTCACAAACCGTACCCACCGAGTCACGACGAGTTGTTGACTCAAGATTTGAAGCTCCTGAAAAGCAGCGGTCAACTTGTTATGGTAAGGAAATCTTATAAGCTTGCTCCCTCTGCCGGATCTGAAGTTCCGGTGCCGGATTCTGCTACTTCTAATGTCCCCGACGATTCTTTGGCTCCAAAACGTGGTCGCGGGCGTCCTCCTAAGGCTAAACCGACGGTTTCGGCTACTGATTCAGGGTCTCAGCTGGTGGATGTTCCGGTTGCGGGTGAAGTTAAGAAATCCGTCGGTAGGCCTAGGAAAAATGCACCCATTGGTCAACTTGATGCTAGGAGGGGCCGGGGTCGGCCACCTAAAAGTGGGTCTCGGAGACCGAAGACGGTTAGGTCAGTGGTGGCTGGTGGTGCTAATGCGGTGAAAAGGGGCCGTGGACGGCCGCCTAGGGCCGTGGACCAGGTACCTCAACAGGGTTTTGTGCCGATCCAGGGTCAACCCGTGGCTGTTCCCTATGCTGACGCTGATCCTGCTGCCCCCGTTGCTCCTAGTTTACCAAGGCGCAGAGGGAGGCCTAAGGGCACGGCTCGAGCCACCGGCACGGTGGTCCCCGGAAAGCGGAGAGGTCGACCGCCCAAAGTTGGCAGCAATATTGCGCCACCGCTAGCCACTATGGCCAAGAAAACCACTGGGAGACCGGTAGGCCGCCCCAAGAAGGTAAACCCGGTTTTTATGCAGTACATTTCCTAGTATTACGTATTAATATTGCAATTTGGGCTATACATTTATTCTTTCTTCAAATATATCAAAAATATATGGAGACATATGTAAGAGAATGGTACATGTTATTTTCAATGATATGATTACACGAGTAAGCGGGTGACCATTCAAGTTTCTTTTCGGTTCGACTTGATCAGCTTTTCAAATTTAACTCATCTAACTAGCCATTTCTAACATGAACCGAACCGACTGATCGCTTACTTGAATTATCCAAAGCGAGTCAATATCGATTGGTTCCGTTTGGTTTGTTGGTTTAGTTGATTAAATCAGTTATAACTGATTTCCGCTCCCCAATGCATGATGTGGAAATACACATCACCTTTTTACTGTTATTATCTAATTTTACTGCTAAAAATTGACATCAATTATATGTACGGTTTTATATGCACTTCATGTTGATGTACATTTATGTTGACGTATATTGATCAATTTTTAATGGTTGAAATAGAAGAAAAATTAAAAAAAAATTAATTTACTCTGTACAAAAATATAAGCAAAATACAATCCGTTTCTTTTTTACTCTGTTGGATTTGTTTGTGTTAAATCTAATGTGACCTATTTTTGGTTGATAACTAGACAACTGGTGGAGCATCAGCAGCTACATATGAAGATCTTAAGACAAAACTCGAATTCTTTGTAAGTCTTGTCGGAAAGTTACGATTATGCGTATTTGGGATCTATGCATGTATGTATCATATGAATGAATGATGCAGGGACAGCACTCTGGCCCCTCGGAATGATAAATTATCATTTAGGCCTTGCTAAAGATGAAAATTTTTTAATTTAATCCTTTTAAAATTCTAAAATAACAAGCATAAAATTGTACTTTAATTCCTTTAAAATTTTGTAATTTAATTTGACACCTAAAAATAAACTTGTGGCTTTGTCCTGGAATGATGTCTGATTGCAGCAATCAAAAGTGAAGCATGCAGTTGAAGTACTAAAGACTCAGTGCATCAACAACGGAACAGGCGCAGGCGCGATCCAAGAATTAGAAGGACTTGCAGAAATGGACATTAACGCACCATTTCGCAGGCAAGCTCAGCCGCCGCAGCAGGTGCCAACACAGCCACCGATACTACAGAACGAAGGACAAGGGCCTTGATGTTTTTCAGTTGCATGAGGAGAGAGATGTAGGAAATGTTTTGACTTAGGCATACAACCATGATATATGTCTGTAAAGGGAAACAGGGAAGTTGCAGATCTAAATTTTTTTCTTTGTTGTTGTTGCTGAGGTTGTCTGAAACATTTTTTCTTTTTTTTTGGAGAATGACTTTGATTCGGCCATTTTTCTCTGTAGTGAAATTACTGATTCCAGAATTCCAATTTTTGGAGTACGATTTTCTCATGATCTGAACTTAGCTGGAATTTATTCATAGTTTTGTACTTGAATGGTAGTTGTTATTTACTGCACTTCAGGATTTATGTGTGATTGCTGAATTCGGGTATCCGTAAATTTATTTATTTTAAATGAATTTTATGTATTTTGGGAGTATTTAAATGAGATGGTCCTATGTACTAGGCTTTTTCTTCTTATCCAATATCCACTCTCTTTTTCTTCCCATGTTTGTAAGAGTAGGTAGGTTGGTAGTGGAAGTGATTAATAATGGTAAAAGTATCATAAAGGTCCTATATTATAAATTAGATTAGATTTTGCTCCTTTATTATAAAAATGAGTAAATTAGTTTTTTTATATTAGATTAAAGAGTAAATTTGTTATTTTTATTAAAATTTTATTCATTTCTACTGTTAAAAATTGACAATAATAAGAGAAAAATCATAAAGCTACATATGATGTGCTACGTGCACCTTATATTGACGTATAGGAATTAGTTTTTAACGGTTAGAATGGATTGAATTTTTACTTTATACTAATTTACTAATTTTTTTTAGTAGATAGAACAAAATGTAATGTAACTCTTACTATAAAAGTTTTCATGATATTTTTATTGTGGTCGACACTTAAAATAACAAAAAATATATATATATCAGTGCACTAATAAGTATGTATTTGAATGTGAATATTACGAGTCTATTCGAATTTTTAAAGGTGTTTGGAAGGAAAATGGAGGGGCCAACCATAAAGTTTTACAGTTTTTTTGCATAAGAAGGATCCTTTTAATGGTGGCAAGGCAAATAAAGGAAGCTGAAAGCAACATAAAGGGGTTGGAGATTCTTGTCCTTTAACTTATATGAGCTTTGCAAGCAAAGACAAAACCTTTCTGGATGTCTCTCACAGCTTTGCTAGTAAAAAAAAAAAAAAACATTTTTGTCAACTGCACTCAGTGAGTCGTTCTCACTCTGTTGAGGAAATCCTTAACAAAGCCCAGAAATTCTTGACCGTTCAAAATCATCGGATGATTCTCATTTGATTAGACGTGTTGTCTATCTTTTCTTTCCCCTTTAAAGCATTTTGCTTCCATGCATGTAATTGTAATTCCACTTCAACTACAACAATAAAACAAAGGGAAAAGAGAGAGAAATGAAAAAAAAATAAAGTATTTGGGTTCTTTGCTTCCTTTATTCTTCTTATAGGCCTTTTCATTGCCATTTTAAGTCACCCCCATTTACTGTGAAGTTCTTATTTTTTTCCATTTCGGAAAATTGGGATTTGAAGAGTCTGTTTTTGGATCCTTTTAAAAAAGAAGAAACTTTGTGACCTGTTTTCTATGCTATCATGAAAAAATGCAGTCTCTTTGAAGATTGAGGTGAGAAATGAGCTATTGATACTATGTTTGCTTATGTTTCCTTTTTTAATGTTTTTGAATGATCAGTCTCCATTGAGTTTTAATGGCAAAAAGTCGAGAAGGAATTTGTTTGTAAGTTTTGTAACAAGAGAGATATCGATGTGGAAAGTCGTTAGGTGGTGACATAAGGACTCATATGAATTTTGCTGAAGTTGAAGGATCAGCTGAAATCTCCATTAACAGGCGAGCTGCTGAAGGTGAAAATGATGTTGGTGGTGGTGGTCAATCCCCATGTGGTTTAAGGGTTAACCCCAAAAAGACCAACAATTTCTCTGACACAGGAACACTTGTGTACTCAAACGTTGTAAGGGTTTCCATTCATTGAAAGCTGTTTGTCGTCACATGGCTTGTCATTCAAGAAACAGTGACACAACTGGCGTTTGCTGAAAGAACTCAGTCACTTTGGCAGATATGGGGGATGAAGAACAAGAACAACAAGAGGTGGCTTTGTGTTTGATGATGCTTTCAAGGGGTTCTGCATGTAACAATGACTTGAAATGTGCTTCTAACGATGGTCAGTTTGTGTAGAAACAAAGAGATCATTTTCCACATGGTTGTTGAAAGAAAGAAAAAAACAAGGGGCACCAAAATTTTCAAGTCTGGCCAAGCATTAGGGGGTTGTTGGAAGTTTGGAGGAAAAAACATTAATGATGAAAACAGGACTCAACTGAGATTCCATTGCCGAGTCTAATTTATCTTACCAACTCCTGTTGAGGATGATGCTGATGAGTTCATGCCATGGTACATATTGGAAAAAGCCACATTAAGCTTTCAATCTTGCTGCTGCCATGGTGGGTTTTATCTGTAAATCTCAATTTCTGGGCTTGTCGGTTTTAACCTACGTTACTCGGACTTGGACTTGGACGTGAGTAAGTGTTAAGTGTTGTTGGAGACGGAGCCAGTAGGTTGTATTGCAATCACAAGTTATTTTCTTTTCAACGAGACATTTAAATATTATCAATTTAAAATGATAATTATATTTATTTTATTAATAATATATGAAATCGTATATTAATATTATAGTTACTTTTAAAAAAATTGGTCTCATTAATCACTACGAGCACTAAAAATCATATAATAATTACAATAAATAAATGATTTAAAATTGTAATTAATACAA
Organism: Gossypium hirsutum; assembly: GCF_007990345.1. NCBI lineage: Eukaryota > Viridiplantae > Streptophyta > Magnoliopsida > Malvales > Malvaceae > Gossypium > Gossypium hirsutum. The sequence goes on from NC_053427.1 coordinate 89,019,857, forward strand.
TATATTATTATCGATTAATTATTATCATGAATCAAGTGAGAAGATAAGAGAAAAAGGAGGAAGATATTTAGATAAGTATCCAACTTTGATAAGATTCTGCTTCAAACCCTGGAGTGTTAAGAAATGTTGTTTGGAAAAAAATTTAAAATAGGTTAAAAATTGCATATGATAATCCACTAATATTAATATCAATTTGTGTTATTTATTTTAATTTTTTTATAAATTATTTAAACTATTACCTATTATTTTTGTAAGAAAATATTATGTGGTGGATAATTCTAGTATTTAATTTTAAATTTAAAATATATTTAGGGAAAAAAAGTAAAAAATGGGGGCATAAATGGAATTCTAAGTGTACATATCGGCCGATCTGATGGCGCGATTGAACATCCTTAGATAGATTAAAAAAAAAAAAAAGGAAAAAAGAAAAAGCTTTTAGGTATCTGAAGCGTGGACTTTTTTTGCTACGATTCAGATCCGCAAAAAGAGAAAGAGGAAGGAAAACTTATATAATTTCAGAATCCAGACAAGCTAAAGCTTTGTCTTTTTTCTTTTTACACGTTTTAATGGCGGATGAGATGCAGGAGCAGAAGCCGCCGTCGAAAACAGTAGCTTCGTCTAAACGGCCAGTGATTACTCCACCACCACGGCCGTTCTCGGAGGCGTTATTCAACGGTGAGGCAGGCTTGATGGGATTCAGTCCAGGTCCCATGACACTTGTTTCCAACTTCTTCTCCGACACCACCGACGATTCCAAGTCATTTTCTCAGCTGCTCGCCGGTGCCATGGCGTCTCCAGCAGCTCAAAAGCTGACCGAAGAGCAGGCTGAAGGTGGAGGAGTTAACACGGGGTTGCGGTTCAAGCAGAATAAGCCGGCCGGTTTAGCGATAACTCAACAACCGTCGTCGTTTGTGATGCCACAAGGATTGTTGAGCCCTGCGAGCTTATTGGAATCTCCAGGATTTAGTGTGTTTTCTCCTGGTCCCCAGGTAATATTAGCAACTTAAATTTGATTTTCTTTAAAGGAGTTCCTTCCCTGTTTGTTGTTTTGTTTGAGAAAATCAATAGTATAAAAGGAATGCTTTTAAGATTGGAAATAGAGTTTGTTCCAAGTAAATAGGAAAAAACTTTTATGTATGTCATCTTTTTAACTTTCTTCCAAATATATTGTATTATATAATACCCCATCCTCGCACTCAAAATAACATTTTCTTCTTGTAGACTCTTGTTTTTGTTTTCATATAGCAATAAAGGAATGAAATAAAAATGAAAATTTGTGAAATTAGGACTTGAGTGAATTTACTTCATTTACGCAACCACCTTTCATATATTTAAAGAGTCAAATTGCATGTTGTTATTTCTACTAAAGAAATAAATTGGTTATTTCTTTTAAAGATTCCATCTTTCTATAGTAATTAGACACTAACACATGTACTTTATGTTAATGTACAAGAAATAATTTTGAATAGTAATATAAAATTAATTTGCTTTTTTATATAACATAAAAGGACTAATTTATTTATTTTTTAGTATAGAGGTCAAAATTCAACCAACTTCTACTACGAGTGACTTCGTAATACTTTTACTTTTACCTAACATTTGCAAATCCTTTACTTTATCTCAAGTTGTAGACTCCTTTGGATTGAATTGGATTCTTTAACCATTTGATTGATGTTAAAGTAAATGACAACTTGTAAGAATGTGCCTCTTGGTTTATGAGTCTTATATGAGTGAGGAGATAGATATAAAGGAAGCCATGGATGGTTGCTTATGTTGTTGAACATATCTCTTGTGTGATTCGCTGCTTATGTTACTTCGACATACCCGTGTCTAATTCATTGTCGCGTTAGAAACGAGCATGGATGACTTAGAAGCTTTTGTTGTTAGATATATGGTTTGATACATACACTCGACATAAAAACTTTTCAGGTCCATGCTTATGTTGTTGAACATATCTCGAGTGTGATTAGTTGCTTAAGTTACTCGAACATACCCATGTCTAATTCATTGTCATGTTAAAAACGAGCGTGGATGACCTCAACGCTTATGCTGTTGGATATATGGTTCGATACATTCTCGTGTCTGATTCATTGTTACATTAAAAAGCTTTGTCAATGTGGGGTGTCATTGTAGTGGCAGCTCGTAGTTTTATAACTGTTGGTGCTTTCGATTCACTGCCAATATCCTCTGTTTACGAAATGTATAGGGACCTTTCGGAATGACACACCAACAGGCTCTAGCACAGGTCACGGCGCAGGCTGCACAAGCTAATTCGCATATGCAAATACACGCCGATACGGCAACCTCGTTGCAAGACTCTAGTGCTATGATTAAGCAACCGTCGGACGTATCTCAGTCTGATCAGAGATCCCAACCTGCTTCTGGTAAGCATGCCAGTGATGGCTACAACTGGCGGAAGTATGGGCAGAAACAGGTGAAAGGCAGCGAATTCCCAAGAAGTTATTATAAGTGTACGCATCCCGGTTGTCCCGTCAAGAAGAAGGTTGAGAGATCACTTGATGGCCAAGTCACTGAAATCATCTACAAAGGGCAACATAATCATCAACCTCCTCAGCAGAATAAGCGTGCAAAAGGAAACGGAACTTCGAATAATCGGGGGAATTCCGAATCAACTTCTCAACTTCATAGTACCAACTTGAACATAATTAAAGAAGGGACATGTTCTTCAATGTCTAAGAAGGATCAAGAGTCTAGCCAAGCTACAACCGAACTTCTTTCCGGGACGAGTGATAGTGATGATGAAAAAGATGAAGATGAACCTGATACCAAAAGGCGGTATGCAAAGAATTTCCTGTGTTCTTATTATATGCACCACCACTGAATCAGTATTGAAATTCCCTATATCCAACAAAACTTGTTTCTTTATATGCAGAAGTACGGAAATTAGAGTTTTGGAGCCATGTTCGTCGCATAGGACCGTTACCGAACCTAGAATTGTCGTGCAGACAACAAGCGAAGTTGATCTATTGGATGATGGCTATAGGTGGCGCAAGTATGGACAGAAAGTTGTCAAAGGCAATCCTTATCCAAGGTAATGAGTCTCGGTTTTATTTACTCACTGTTTATCCGTAACGCCGGTGTTAGCTCTTGGAACAAATGTGGATACTGGAATGTTTCATTTTCTGTTCTGTTCTTTTGTGGATGGATGTGGAACATTCCTAATGCATGTTTTTTGGTTCTACAGAAGCTACTACAAATGTACAACCCCGGGATGCAATGTCCGTAAACACGTCGAGAGGGCTTCGACTGATCCCAAGGCTGTTATAACGACATACGAGGGAAAACATAATCATGATGTACCGGCTGCCAGAACTAGCAGCCACAACACCGCCAGTAGTAACGCAACACAGGTAAGAACACAGAATATAGTAACCGATAACAACCGCGGTGTAGATAACAGTGTCGATTCTACGAACGATGGGCAACGACCGGTAGCACGGTTACGGTTAAAAGAAGAACAGGTAACGTAATGTCTCTGAATTGCAGCATGAGTACAACATGGAAAATCTGTCATATTTCAGGCAAATGTCTCGTATGTAATATTCAAAAGTAGGGGCGAAAGCTTAAAAGGTTGTACGTAAAGTAGTTTAGTGCGTGTATATATACTGTAATTTGATTCTCTTATTCCATGCATTCTTTTGTACATGGAACATGCTGAATTATGTTGTTTTTATGATTGTTGGCCATTAATATGTTTAAATAAAAATAATAAAATTCTGAGTAACCGTAATTTTTTCAATTTTTTTACTGTAAAATATTAATGGAATTTGAATTTTGTAAATATAAACTCAATTGGTAGATAATCTATAAATAAATGCTATTCACATGTTTGTGTAAAGTTGAATAATGAATGACACCCACCCATGACCCGCTCTTTTGACCCAAATATGATGGGAGAAAACAATGCCATTAGAAATGATTTCATTTAATTTAATTATGGTTAATCAATTAGATCCTGAATTTGATAATTATTTTCGCATTAGGATTGAATTTTTTTGACCCAAATTGTTTTTAAATTTGACAATTAGTTTTAAATTAGGGCCTGAACTTTTTTATTTCCAAGTTAATCCTTGAATTAGACAATTATTCTCACATTAGGGTTTAAATTTTTTTGTCCAAATTAGTTCTTTGTATTTCCTTGAAAATATTAAATTCAAACTCAATACGAGAACAATTGTCAAGTTTATGTGGGCTAATTTAAGTTCAAGTCTGTGAAAACAATTATCGAGATTAACTTGAAAAAAAAATACTCAAACCCAACTATAGAAGTTGTTGCTAAATTTAGCCAAAAAGGAAGACCCTGTAGCTTTAATTTCATTTTAGTACCTCCCAATTTTTTGAAAATTTTAAATAAAGTCATCTAAAATTTTTGAAAATTGAATTTAAAGCTTGCTTTCTATATTTGCACCCACTAAAGAGAATGGTTAGTAATGAATACATAACTAATCAAACAAATTCATATTTATGTTGCGGAAGCGACGATAATATTAATAACAATATTATCAGAAATATTTAGATAATTATTATGCCAACAATTATACTAAGAAAATTCCCAGTTAAATTGGAGGGGTCACAATGGTCCCGCTTAAAACCCAACAACTAGACAGAACTCACTTAGATATTTATAGCAATAATAACTAAATAAATATAACCAACATAAAGCTATTAAATATAAGCAAACAAATAAGAAATAAAATACCAGAGATTTAACGAGGTTCGGCCAATTTAGCTTACGTCCTCGGACACTACCAAATTAATATTTCCTCTAGAAATATTACAAAGGAGAAGATTTTGGGATGATACAACCAAAGGGGAGGGGTTCTATATATAACAAACCAAACCCCCTCCATTTCTATCTTTTCCTAATGTGGGATATTGCCAATATTCAACAAATCTCCACCTTGGCGATATTCCACATCTTCGAACATCTTCTCATAACACAAACTTCAATAGTGTCTTCAAATTTGCAACCAATCGCCTTCTTCCCTTTTGGTAGTTGTGCCAGCTTCCACATCTTGTTTTTCTCTAGAGATTGCATTTCCTCTTCCATTGCACCTAACCATCTATAATTCTCTAAACTCTGAATGGCTTCGGTGTAAGTGGATGGAATATTATCAACAACTGGAAGTGCATAAGCTACCATGTCAGTGAAACGAGCTGGTTTCTGAATTTCTCGTCTCTGCCTTCTGACTGCAATTGGCTCTGATTGCTGTTGAGGTTCTTGGGTAGAAACCTCTTCCTCATCTGACTCTGCATCTGCCAATGAAGAATCACTAGTGGTACCTTCTGCTGGAATTACCACACTCTGCTCAAACTCCACCTGCTGCGGAGTACACTCCACCTGCTGCGAAGTACTACTCACTCCTTCTGGATTTACCTTATTCAACATGGCAGATTCATGAAAGGTAACATCCCTACTGATTATCGTCTTCTTTGCCTCTAGACACCACAAACGATATCCTTTAACACCAGCATTGAAGCCCATGAATAGAGCCTTCTTTGCTCTTGGATCTAACTTTGATTCTTTCACATGATAATATGCAATAGAACCAAAAATGCGTAAGGTGTCATAATCAGTAGCAGGTTTTTCATACCATTTCTCCAAAGGAGTCTTGCCATTTATAGCAGATGATGGCAAATGATTGATGAGATGTTGAGCGTACGTCACAGCCTCAGTCCAAAACTTTCTATCTAATCCAGCATTAGATAACATACATCGAACTTTCTCCACAAGCGTTCGATTCATACGCTCTGCCACCCCATTCTGTTGCGGTGTTCCACCTACGGTGAAGTGCCTTACTATGCCACAATCTTGGCATATCTTCAGGAAAGGATCGCTTTTATATTCTCCACCGTTGTCTGATCGGAGAACCTTAATCTTCCTTCCTGTCTGATTTTCAACTTTAGTTTTCCACTTAAGGAAAACTTCAAGCACCTCATCTTTGTTCTTCATAGGAAACACCCAAACTCGTCTGGAAAAATCATCAATAAAGGTGACAAAATAACGTCTTCCTCCAAGTGATGGAGTCTTGGACGGTCCCCATACATCAGAATGCACATAATCCAGAATACCTTTAGTATTGTGAATCCCAGTGCCAAATTTCACCCTTCGTTGTTTTCCCAGAACACAATGCTCGCAAAATTCAAATTTGCAAGTCTTTGTACCTTTCAATAATCCTTGCTTGGCTAGAGTTTGCAAGGATTTTTCACCAGCATGGCCCAAACGCATATGCCACAGCTGTGTTGCCTCAGCGTCCTTCTTGGTACTCGTAATTGCTGCTGCTGTTGTCCCGACCACTGTACTACCTTGGTAGTAATACAGATTGTTCTTTCTTATGCCTTTCAACATCACCAATGCTCCTGAAGTTGCTTTAAGAACTCCATCTCGTATTGTCACAACTAGGCCTTTAGATTCTAACGACCCCAAAGAGATGAGATTCTTCTTCAACTTTGGGACATATCGTACATCCCGCAAAATTCTAGTAGATCCATCATGACTCCTCAGTTTAATTGAACCTATCCCGGCTATTTTACATGTGTTATCATTACCCATGTAAACAACCCCTTCATCTAGTTTTTGAAATTCAAAGAACCATTCCCGAATGGGACACATATGATAGGAACAACCAGAATCCATGATCCACTCATCTGCATATAATGTTGAAGATGTCATACTAAGAGAAAAGTCTGACTCTGCTTCACTATTGCATTCTGCAACATTTGCATCTTGCGGAGTCTTCCCTTTTTTCTTCAATTTTGGACAATCTTTCTTCCAATGTCCTTTTTCTTTGCAAAAAGAACATTCATCTTTGGCAACAGCTCGACCTTTGGACTTTCTTCTCTTCCCCTTAGACTGACTTTGCTGACGACCTCTTGTTACCAATGCTTCCACTGCTGCTTCACCTGAACCTTTCAACTTATCCTTTCGGCGTAGTTCATAGCTATACAATGCAGCAGTTACTTCATTGAAAGTTACTTCCGATTTTCCATGAAGTAGAGTAGTTTCAAGGTACTCAAACTCCTCAGGAAGCGATCCCAACAACATTAACGCCAAGTCTTCGTCTTCAAAAGTCACATCCAAATTCAACAAATCAGCCACTAGCTGATTAAAATTGGTAATGTGCTCGTTCATCGTGGTACCAGGAACATAACTGAAACGAAACAGTCTTTTCTTCATATGTAACTTATTTTGACTGTTCTTCTTCAGAAATTTCTCCTCCAATGCTTTCCACAATTTACTTGCAGAAGTCTCTTTACTGAATGTATACTTCTGCTCTCTGGAAAGACATGATCGAATTGTACCACATGCCAATCGGTTGATGGTCTTCCATTCTTTATCATCAACCCCTTCTGGTTTTTCTTCCTCAATGGCAATATCTAGACCCTGTTGAAAGAGGGCATCTAGAAGCTCGCTTTGCCACATGCCGAAATGACCTGTTCCATCAAAAATTTCCACTGCAAATCTCGTATTTGCAGTTCCAATCCTCGGCAAAATGTACGAAGTGGAAGTTGTTGATATGGATGGTTTTTCTTCTGTCATTTTTGCCATAGCTTCTACTTAATAGCCACCAAATGCAGAATACCCACAAGCTTTAGGAAATGTTTCTGATGTGTAAGATCAGACTAAGCTGCAAACACAGAGCATACTACAAAACCTTGGCTCTGATACCAATTGTTGCGGAAGCGACGATAATATTAATAACAATATTATCAGAAATATTTAGATAATTATTATGCCAACAATTATACTAAGAAAATTCCCAGTTAAATTGGAGGGGTCACAATGGTCCCGCTTAAAACCCAACAACTAGACAGAACTCACTTAGATATTTATAGCAATAATAACTAAATAAATATAACCAACATAAAGCTATTAAATATAAGCAAACAAATAAGAAATAAAATACCAGAGATTTAACGAGGTTCGGCCAATTTAGCTTACGTCCTCGGACACTACCAAATTAATATTTCCTCTAGAAATATTACAAAGGAGAAGATTTTGGGAGGATACAACCAAAGGGGGAGGGGTTCTATATATAACAAACCAAACCCCCTCCATTTCTATCTTTTCCTAATGTGGGATATTGCCAATATTCAACAATTTACACCCATAGCTGTGTCTATTTATTGATAGAAAGAAAGAGGGTGAGATCTTCAGCACCCTCTTCCTTTTTGTATAATAGATAATGTACAAAAATGAGACCACATAATATGATATGATAGATGGCATGGCATGGCATGGCTTGCTTAATATGTTAGACAATTACATGTCTTTTCTGTATCAATACTTTGCTCTCTCTCTCTTCGCTACATTGCTTTTCCACTGTTTTTCTTTCCTCTGTCTCTGTCCCTTTTTTCTAGTTAACGGTTTTCAGTCATGGAACCAAAAACAAAAAAGCATTAAAAGGAGACAGCATAAGGTCGAAGTGGAGTTAGGTTAGTATTATAAATTTGTTGATTAAATCTTAATTTTATTAGTATTAATATTATTATTAATATAGGAGAACATGAATATAAGTGTTTTTAAGTGGTTTTATCCTCTTAATAAGAATTATGATAAGTCGTGATTAGTTTGAGATTATTGTTAAAAAAAATTAAAAATAATAATTATATCGGTGAATTGACGTAAACTCTTGGGTCTAATATCTTAGAGCTTTCGCCATATGGTTTAACTGCCTTGCCATCAATTCAAGAATGGTAGGTGTTTTGTTTCCTCTAAAAATGCATTTTATATTTTTTTATTAGCTGTTACAAATATATATTTCTTTTCATTTGGTAGTTGTTATAATAAATATCGATAATGACAGTAAAATAATCGTTAAGTAATAAAAAGAAAAAAAATAAGAATATAAATTTTACGTAGAAATTTTTTGAGAAAAAAAATCATGGACAAAAGAGGAAAAATTTATTAACGTTGAAAAATTTTATTCTATTTGAAGTCAAAAGAAGAAGAATAGTTTTATACAATCTTCGATCTTTTATTCTTACAAATCCCTCTACTTTATTACTGTATTTATTTTCTTAACAAATGTTAAAAGTCGAATCATATAATTTTTAACAGTAAAAAAAATAAAAAAAAATAATAATTTATTCAATAATAAAATTGAAAGTTGATTGGTGGGGGGTGACACAAAAAATGAGGAAAATGAAAAGATAGAAAGGTTAACTAATGTTGGAAGCAAATGAGAATAAAAATAAAATTTATTTAAAAGAAAAAGAATTAATTGATTGATTTGTTGTCTTTGCGCACAAATGAAGCAAAACTTATATTTGATTATAATCATTTTGTTCCTAATTGCTTTCGGCTATAAAGCTGTATACTTTATTTTCGGTCCACTTCCAATGTTCCATCACATTTTATGTGGTAAAAATTTTTTTGACTTGGAATTTCAATTGTATATAATTTTTATTATTTGAATAATTTAAATTTTTATTATTTTTAAAAAGATTAAAATATAATTTTATTATTATTAATTTAAAAAATTATAAATTATAAAAAACCTATATATACATTTCCTCGTAAAAGAATAAAAAAGGAAAAAAGATATGATTGTGATGAAAACATTAGAGGAGGTGAGGTGGTCATTGGCCTGTCACGGGTATCAATATGTATCAATCACGTGTGTTTCTATTATACCATGCTCACTCACGGGTCATTTCACACTTTCTTTTTTTAATAAAATAATATTTATTTTTATTTATTCAATCTTACCTTAATTAATATAAAATTATTATTAATATTAAAATATATAAGTTTAAACATGCTTAAATTTATTTTTTTCTCAAGTTAGACAGCAATAAACATAAACAAATAGTTTTTTTTGGGGTAAATTATTAAAATAGTTATTTCTATTTTAAATATTTCGTTTTAGTCATTTATATTATCGTGTTATAATATTTTAGTCCTTAAGCCGTTAATTGCTGTTAATAGTATAACGGTAAGCTGACGTGGCATATTAAATCATCGTTTTAAATAAAAAATTTTAAGTAAATTTATACAATTAGTCTATATTCTTTTTTTGTTTTTGAGCAATTTAATTTGTTTATTTTATGTTCTTTTAATTTTCCTCTTCTTCTTTTTTATTTATTTATTTTTCATTCTCTTATGCTTTTTCTCTGTTTTTCTTCCTTCTTTAATTCTTTTAACATAAGTTTTTTATATTTTTCATTTGTTAGATAAAAGTAGAGGGACTAGTTTTAACAAATAAAAAGTATAGAAAAACTACGCTAAAAAAATAAAAAGGGAGCAAAACAGAGAGAGAAGCAGAAGAGAATAGAAGATAAAGAAAAAAAAAGTTAAAAGAACAGAAAAAAAAAGAAATTTAATTGCTCAAAATGAAAAAAATATATGAACTAATTATAGAATTTAACCTAAAATTTTCGTTTGAAAAGATGATTTATTGTACCACATTAGCTTACAGTTATACTATTAACAGTAATTAATGACTTAGTGACTAAAACGTAACGTTTTAAATAAAAGTGACAATTTTAATAATTTATCCTGTTTCTTTTTACTTACTTGAAATGAAACCGGAGAAGATACCAATTAAGACATTCCTTTGACTTAATGTTCATTGAAGTGGGAACCATGTAATGGAGAGCCTCGCCCATGCAGCTAAAAAACAACAATTAACAAAATAAATCATATATTTAATTAAATAAAGAAAAGCAAAATCAGAGGGTAGTGCTTATCGTCTCTTTCATTTTGTCTTATACTTGTTGTTTCTATGTCAACCTCTCTCTTTATGTTCAGACATTTCATTTAATATGTATAATATATATTAATTTGTCTTTTTATATAGCTTCAGTTAAAATGATATATATATAATTCAATTATATTAATAAAAATTATATAGGTTTGGTTATAATAAAGAAATTTATTCATTAAAACTAATAACCTACATCAAGTAATACAAAATGTGGGTGTTTTAGGAATATTTTCGTATTATGGAAAGTATTTTATACCCTTTTTAGGATTTTATTTATCGGTTTACTTTTTAAGATTTTAAATTTTGTATTCGTTATTTTAGGTAATGTATGTTTGGTATTGAGGTTTATGTTTCTTTATATTGTACTCTCTTTTGTTTACTCATTTAATAAAAATGTAATACCTCTTTTAAAGGTTTTCTATGTAAATATTTGTGTTTATTATTATTTTTTTACTATTTTATTATTTATACAAACCGATACCCAAGACGAAATTTATACATTAGTCATTGGTCTTTGAAAAGACAAGTAAAAAGATTTACATGCTTCTTCCATTAGATAATTGCCAATATTTCCTCCCTCTTAATTGTATTTATAATTATATATATATACATACTTATGATTATGATCAACTTCAGGTTGGTTTGCTTAGAAATTTTTTATTAAATTTGAGTTTTGGGTCTTTGACACTTTATTTTAATAAAATTAATTTATGTTGAGGAAAATTTTCAATTTTTTAAATATTTTTTAATATAAAAAATTATTTTAATCATAAAAATAAAAAATTAATAAATTAAATGAAACAAAAATCGACTCGAAGAATCATAGATATTTAATTTTTAAAAAAATCATCTAAACACCACGATTAAAATCGGTTTTTGATTTTTTTCCTCAAAATTAATTGTAATGTACCAATATATATATTCATTCATTAAAGCACTTCAACGATACCTCATGTCTCACTATTAATTCCGATATTTATACTTGCATACGATATATTTTATGCATTATATAATCAAATAATTAATACAAATTTTAAAGGATAATTATTATTTTCTATTTATTTAGGTTACAAATTAATATTATTTTTCTCATTTAAGTACATAATTTTTATTATTTAAAATGATATTTAAATTATCAAAATTTAAAATATTAAAATAAAATTTACATTTTAACCTTCCAGAATTGTCCATATATTCTGACACCTCCTTTAATTACCGTAACGCCGTTTTCGTGTATGTTTTTATTTTATTACAACTGTGACTCTTCCCGTCAACTGGCTGGCCAGCTGCCATTGTTTTTTCTTGGTGTCTTTACTTATTAAATAACTATTTATTTATTTGGTATAACCAAGAAAAAGGGAGTCACAAAGTCCAAAAACTGACAATAAAATGCCAAATCTATTTCTTAAAACACCATTTGCAAAAAAAAAAAAAATCAGCTCTTTTTCCTAGTTTATTCTTTTCTCTGTTACGTGACCATTTTTAATATAATAAAAGTTAATTTACAAATTGGGTGATTATTGACTTATACAACAATAATTTAGTTGGTTTAGAATCATTTTTATTTTAATTACATCATTGACAAACTTGGTCTGTCACTAGTTTCAACTTAACCACCCTTACTCGCCGTTCAAAACTATAATCACGTGAAACATAGCTTAAATTGGATTGAATCAAACTTGACGTACGTACCATTTTTTAGTACATCCATGGGATACGAATTTATTGTAAATGGAATAAGGATATGTAAATTTAAGGGTTAATTTTATTGAATTTTGGATTTATAAATATTGAAGAGCTAAATTTGTTAGTATGTCAATAAAAAAACTATATTAATATCTTTTTAGAGACTAAAATGTTAAATTTCGATAATTTTAATGACTAAAATAAAAAAATTTAAACTTAAATGACCAAAATTAAAATACGCTAATAATTGAATGACTATTTTTATGAAATTTCCCTTGAAAAATAAATATTTTCAAATAAAAAATTAATAAAAGTTTTAATTTGAAATTTCATCCACCCTATACAAATTATGTGATAGGGGTATGAGAGCCATTGAGGCTAGAGTTTGTAACACATGGTTTGAAAAATATAATTAAAAGAAAAAGTCGAGGTGTAATTTGCCCAACTTTACCTTTGAATACTAAACGAAAGTAATTTCGGAATAAATCTCAAAATTACGTAATTTTATACAATAATTTTATTTTTGTGTAATTTTATATATAAAATTTTTATTTGATTTAAATTTCATAATTTATTAACATAATTATCGATATAATATCAATTTATGTTTATTTTTTTGCATACACAAATAATTATATTTATTTCATATAAAACAAATGGATGTATTTATTTCATTAAATTTGTGTATAATTAAATCAAAATTTTATATGTATAAATGTACCAAAACAAAGCTCATGTATAAATTTAAGATTTGTCCCATCAATATTATTGATTGAACTTTAAATTTCAAATTAAACAAAATCGAGAGATTAAATTTTAAAAGTACGAAAAATATAGGGATTGATGGCAAAATTAAAGTTTAAAGTATAACAGGGACCCTTGTATTAAGAGTCAGGTTGTATTTTACCTTATTTACTACAAAAATTGACAAATTAATATCTATATATTAGATCAAAGAGTAAATTAATATTTTTATTAAAAAATTAATTAATTTTTACTGTTAAAAACTGATCTTTATACGTTAGCATAAGATATATGTGTGTATCTATTTAGTTATTATGTCAACTATGTTAATTTTTAATAATAAAAATAAATAAAAAAATTAAAAAAATATTAATTTACTATTTTTTAAATAAAAAAATATAATATGAATACTAATACAAATATCTCCATGTTACTTGTACCAGAAGAAACCATGCATTTAACGGCATCAGGTAAAGACAGGTACATGAGTCGTTTCTACAGAAGAACCCTCATTTCTAGTCAAAACACAATAAATATTGAGTGGGTCATATTTTTTTTTTCTTTTGGGGTTAATTGCATCACAAAAAAGAACCAATAACAATTTCAATTGATAAAACTTTGTTTATGGGATATTTGGGTTTTGTGTTTTGTTGGTGTTAATCTTTACATTTTTTTTTTTGGTATTTAAAGTGGGAAGGGATTTTAATGGCTTTTAATGCAATGAGTAAATGTGTTTGCGACCTTGGGGGACCAAATTTTGAAAGACAAATGGTTGGTGAAAGCAATTACAAAAAGTGGAAACCAAACAAGTGTCTGTTGCATTGGGCCTGTGACACATGATTTGCCGCAGTGAAAAAGGTCATGGCAGAAACAAATTAATAAAATAAAATATAAAATTAAAGTAAAAGTTGGGTTGGACTTTGGACTTGAATGGTAAATTTAATAAGTTTATAGTCATAGAAAAGATAAACCAGATTTCATTTCCCACTCTTTGTTTCTCCTTGTTTTTGCTTAGAAAACAAAGGAAACCCCCGAAAAAGACCAGACTAGCCATTGTTTTTCTTTTTTCCTCTGTAGGGCTATGATTAAGTGAAGCTCTTCGTCAACTTCATTATTGTTGTAGTGAAAAAAAAAGAAACAAAACATGGGTAATGTTGCTTTTGTTTGGTTAGTGATCCAGTGAAAATGGGTTATCCTTTTTTTTCCTGGAAAATGAGGGAAAGTGTGAGAAAATAAGAATAAAGTGGGAAAAAGAAAGGAATACCCAGATTTTTCTTTTCCTGTTTCATACACTTTCTTTCTTGTTCTTTCTGGGACTAAAGCATTTGAAGAGGAAATGAGGAAGCATGGATGGCAGCTTCCTTCTCATCCACTTCAGGTAACTTTTTTTTTATGTAAAAAATCGAGCTTTTTTTTGTTTTAATTCGGGGTATTGAGTAAAGTTTTCATTTTTGTTGTTTGTGAAGGTGGTGGCTGTTGCTGTGTTCTTGGCACTTGGATTTGCTTTCTATGTGTTCTTTGCTCCTTTTGTTGGGAAGAAAATGTTTCAATATATTGTGATGGGAATCTATACCCCTCTTGTAAGCCATTTCAAACAAATTTCCTTTTTTTTTTGGTACATAATTTTAGTAACATCTTTGAGATCTATGTTTTGTTTGTTTCTTTTGATTCATCTGTTTGGTGTTTTTCTCTTCGTGTCGTTTTTTTTTTCAATCAACATGTCACCTCAGTTGATAAAGCAAAATATGTTGCTTGTCTTTTAGCTACTGTTTCCTTTGATTCTGTACTAGAATTTCAAATTTTTGTACATCAAGATTGTTAATTTATCACTTGATTTGGTTGAAGATTGTACATTTAAACTTCGTTTAAGGATTAGGAGATGACAGTTCCTGGTATGCGGTTTAGTCTCGGGTTTGTTCTTTTAGGATAAAGTAGGTTTAAGTTATTTGTGTTGATTGAACAAGTTTAAGAACAATTGGACTTGAGTTTCAAAATGCAGTTGATTTAACACCGGAGAAGGTTCTTTGTTTTGCTACTAGAATCTCGGTTTTTTGGGGTTCTATTGATATCGGAATCTGTTAGGGGAAGTGTGTGTTTATTACATGGAAGTATCAGTAACAATGTTTTTCATTTTAGATTACTTGTTGCTTTGGCCTATATATTTGGTGTGCGGCGGCAGATCCTGCAGATCCTGGAGTTTTTAAGTCTAAAAAGTATCTTATAATTCCTGAAAGCGGAAAGTATTCTGGACCAAAAGACTGTAAATTAGGTGGAGGTTCAGCTACAACCTTGCATGATGATAATGATGCTTTGGTTGGAGGAAAAACTGCAGAAAAGGACACAGCAGCAACTGATGAAACCTTGAAAGACGGTGCTGTTGAACTTGAGGGAAACGATGGTTCAATGAAGCAGTCTTCTTGTTTGCTATGGATTTTCTCTCCTTGTGCTGTTATTTGCAAATGCTGTGGCTCGAATGAAGAATCTTCCGAGCAACAGATGAGTGAAGATGGAATGTTCTATTGCAGTTTGTGTGAAGTTGAGGTACGGATCCCTTTGGTGCCTTTAAAGTTTGATTGTTTGTTCTTCTCTTCAATGAGATGATTATTACATTATGATCTCAGGACTTAGGAGGGGAAAAAGTAGCTCCACCGTCCATGCTTGTCTTGCATTCTTTTTATGCTATTGCCATTCGTTTTGTTGTCATAAGTACTTTATTCCTGGCAGGTTTTCAAATACAGTAAGCACTGCCGAGTCTGTGACAAATGTGTCAACCATTTCGATCATCACTGCAGGGTACTGCATGATCTTCATTCATTGAATACTTTATCTCGGTTCTTCATCAGAAACTCTACTAATACTTATTTTATTCCCTCGGTTTCTTTTCTGTAGTGGCTAAACAATTGTATAGGCAAAAGGAACTACCGACAATTTTTCACTCTCATGGTGTCGGCTATTCTATTGGTAAGCTCGGCCTCCATCTTCCCGTCGTCATATTACATCATGTAATACCACATGTTCATTTGCGATCCCAATTTCCTTTCGAGCCAACCTCTTCCTTACATGCATCTCCGACCCTGATCTACGAGAACAATAACACGAGGCTTCTTGTTCCATGATTCAATTTGTACCTTACAATTAGCCTCTATTATTGTGTTCTTTTATCTTTCATTCTTTCTACCAAATGCCAAATTCACTTCACGAGATCACTGCCATGTTTGCACAATTGCCAGACACGAAGAGAACCGAGAGTAAGCCTTTTTTATTTTTCTAGTCATTTTCATTTTAATTGAATATTGACAGGTATGTACTTGGTTTGTCCACCTTGGGCTTGAGATTGCAGCTTATTCTACAATGGTCAACCGGAATCCTCGTACTTATCTGCTGTTTCGTTGACCGGAAGCAGTTTTCTTTGGATATTTCAACGAAGTTAGGAAGCAGTTTCTCTTTGGTTCCGTTCATTATTGTGGTTGTAAGTATTCATGTTAATCCTCATTTTCCCCCCCGGCATCGAAACAAATCCGTTACTTACTAGTGTAGTTTTTTATGTCCGCAGGCATTGTGCACAATTTTGGCTATGGTAGCGACGTTACCGCTTGCACAGCTATTCTTCTTTCACATTCTACTCATAAAAAAGGTAAGGCTACAATTAGTAAAATCCCAAGGAGTGTTAGAGGGTAAAGAAATAACGAAAAAGCTTGTTTGTTATTTTGGTGATTTCTGAATATGCCTCAGGGAATCAGCACATACGATTATATAATAGCTTTACGGGAGCAAGAGCAAGAGCTACAAGGTGTCGGTGGCCAACAGAGTCCACAAATGTCCCCTGCCAGCTCGCTTACTGGATTAAGTAGTGCTAGTTCGTTTTCTACTTTCCACCGGGGTGCATGGTGTACACCCCCACGCTTGTTCCTCGAAGATCAGGTATTTTTTACGAAACCTACCTCAAATTGTTCATCATACAATGATCCTACTTTTTGTTGAATCACTGAAACTGAGCTGTTTTTTTTTGTAATTGATGTTAGTTTGACGTTGTTCCTCCTGATACCGGATCTGTAAGTTCGTTCGGGAAAAAAATGGTCCGGGAGGAACCGATTAAGAAGAAGAATCCAGGTGCAGTTAAGATCAGTCCGTGGACATTGGCACGGTTAAATGCGGAACATGTTTCAAAAGCCGCTGCTGAAGCAAGGAAAAAGTCCAAAATCCTGCAGCCCGTTGTGAGACGTGATGCCCCATTTGGGTTAGAAGGGGATAATAGCTTTGGCAGCAGTGGCCGACGAATGTTCCCAAGACTGAGAGCTAAGCGTGCGTCTACCCGCAGACCTACCCATGGAGTCCATAATGAACATTTCGTCTAAACCTGCTGATAAAGGTTTCACTGACACATCAAGTAGCTTGGCACCACTTCAACTAGAAGCGCGGAGTGCTTTCCAAACGAGCCGAGCAATGTCGAGTTCAGTTGGGGTTGTTACCTCTTCTCCAGAGAGTAGTTTAGATTCACCAGATATTCATCCATTTCGGGTCTCCTCATCAGGAGCCGAAGAATCAAGACATCGAACAGGTTTACCTCCTTTCAATATGGCTGGTCAAAAGGGATTTCCATTGTCGAGATCCGCTAGTGATGGTTATGAAGCATCCGGTGGGGAAGATAGTGATCGAGTTCCATCAAGAATTGTTCATAGACCAACAAACTGGAACAACATTCTCTTTTCTGAACAGACCGAGAGGGTTGTTAAACTCAAAACACCATCTTCGTCCGGTCCGGTTAACGGTAGAATGCTGTGACACATTCCGAATTTGATTTTTCGGTTTATTCTTTAATTTATGGTCCTAAGAACTCTCAAGTGCCTAGTGGACTGTCGTTCAATTCTTTGAATTTCGGAAGAGGTGTTTGACTGCTGTAGAGTCACGGCTGTAGAGTCTGGTATCCGCCAGGGGCAATGCTGTAAGTGTCATCGAAGAGTCGGTCATTTGGCATTCGGGATGACGAAAAAGGAAGGTTTTTTTGGTTTGTACTAGGTATAATACTCCATTGTACTTGTTGGTTTTGGAGTGAAAAGTGATTCCTCCATGGACATTTTGTTGAACATTTCTTGAGTTTCTAAAAAAAAAAGAAAGAAGAAAAATGTGAAAATTTTAATATGTTGTCACCGGTGCTGTATCAGTTATTTACATCATCCTTGCATTTAAGTAAAAGATGTCCCTGGTGGTGCTATATCCCAACGCCGCCTCAGGAGGTGGCTTCAATAACTCAATAGAATCGAATTGAACTCAACCCTAAATCTCATCTAATGATGAGTCCGATTTTTATTGATCTGAACTTATCACGTCAAATAAATAGTCCAACTTTTGAATGAATTTATTTTAAATGACTTGATATCTAATTTAACTCTCATGAATGAATAATATGTTCTTTTTTGGTTTCTAATCAATCGGTTGGAGCGAGCCCAATGATTAGTACTCTGTGCTCTCTATAAGTTATTTAATAATATGTTTTATTTTGTTTATTAAGGAATAAAAACTGGGGTTAGATCAGTTGATCCCTCTCGACAACTTGATTTAGTTTATATATTAAATGTTAGTTCAGATCTAACGTAAAGAATACTTAAAATATATAGATCAAATTTTAAACATATATATATTAAACTTGTTCATGAGTCGAATTTTTCGAATCTAATTTGATCATAACTTGATATCTAATTCGAACAAAGATTTTTTGACTTTGAGCTAGTTCAATCCGAATACAAATTAAATAATATTAAAATCTTTAAAGGCTTAAATACAAATTTAACCTTCAAACTATACCTCTTCTTTCACTTTATATTTAACTTTTTTGGTCAAACATTGTAATTAAACTATTAATTTTGTCTTATTTACTGCAAATCATGATACCAGTCAATAAAATTGCGACACTTCGTGCTTTCTTTTTATCTCGTACACTCTTGGAGTAAAATGAGAAGAAATTATAGTTTAGGAAAATTTAAGTACTTAAGTGGAAAAAATAATATAGTTTAGGGCTAATTTTGGAATTAAGCATTGTTTAAATAGTGAAATGTTGAAGTTGGCTGAGACACGGGCCGAAGCCGATCAACATATGTAAGCCCAAAACTCTGTAAGGCAAAATTTGAAATCCATCGTCTCTGAAGTTTTCTTGCTGCATAAGTCTATCGTCCCTAAAAGGGCACACGTTTCTGAGTTAAGCAGTGAAGTGTTTGATTGACGAACGGATCGATTCGACTATTTTCTTCTCTGGTTGAAGGTACGATTTTCTTTATTTTTTACTTTTTTTTTCACTTTAATGTTTAGGATTTGGTTTTTCTTGATTTTACGATTTGTTTCTTTTTTGGTTTCCATCAGATTCATGATATTTCTGCTAATTCTCTTTAACTATCGAAAATTTGTTTGCTATTTAGCTCATTTTATGATATTTTATTTGAAATTTTCTTCTGTTGTTCTATTTTGGTCTTTTGATATTCCACTTTGTTACCTCGTATCTTCGTGG
The DNA here is from genome assembly GCF_007990345.1 of Gossypium hirsutum. Classification (NCBI taxonomy): domain Eukaryota; kingdom Viridiplantae; phylum Streptophyta; class Magnoliopsida; order Malvales; family Malvaceae; genus Gossypium; species Gossypium hirsutum. Next base: position 89,039,516 of record NC_053427.1, read on the forward strand.
TTTCCCGCTCCGCTATCGGATCTTCATCCTACTTTGTTTCAAGGTTTTCTGGTGTCGAATCCGTCCAAACCCTAAATAAGTAAAAGTAATATTATATTTCCTTTAATTAAATCCGGCGAATGTGGAAGCATGTTGATTAGATATCACATAGCTTCATAAGTTTCTGCTGGTTAGCTTCTATGGTTCTCAGTGAGTATTAATTTTCCCTTTGGACCATATCATATGGTGGCTATTGCTGTGTAGTTGGGTTTAAATTGTATTGATAATAGATAACGAGGGAAATGTTTTGTTTAGGAATGAAAATGCCACTAGAGTAAACTATAGAGCTTATGCACTGTTCCTGATTTGAAGATCTTAAAATTTGATTGTTAGAACATGCAGCATAAAGTGAAGTAACGAGTACATCACTGTTTACTCATATATTCTCTCAATCTGAGGGACATCAACAAATAAGTGAAGTGTCGGGGGTGATTTAACCGGGTCTTCTAATTTGTTTCACCTCCATTCTTTAGGGAAACAAACTCACTTGTTCCAATATAGGGAATATCAACCGAGAAATATCAACTCCTTTTTTCTTTGAATACAGTGTTATGAGGCTTAGCACTTTGTTTACCGTTTTAGCCAGAAATAAAAATGTTGAATAGCTAATTACTGGAATTTCAATTAACATCATATTCACATTTAGAAGTGATTATGACTTCTAGATTTTCACCCTTTGATTGAAAGTTGTAGAAGTTCAAATATATCATTAGCGCTTGGATTTAATCTTTACATGGCTGTTTCTTCTGTGAGAAACTATATTGACATTCCATAGTTGTTTGAGGTTTATTGAAGTGGAACTCGACTTGTATGTGAGAGCAGGAGATAGTTATTGTTCTTTTGCAACACGTTGATACATATAGTCCAAGGAGTTGCTATTCTGTGCTGTTTTCTTGTGTATATCTGACATATTTTTATGTATATTGTCAAAACATTTCTGGAGACCGAACAATAAAGTGTTTTTGTTTCAAAATTTTTGGATGAATGGTTATATGGCCTAGAAAGTTGCAGTTAGCTTTGTGAGAATGTTTGCGGTTTTGTAAAAAAAATGAGCTGTGTGATGATGTTTAGCTTTTGTTTGAGTGATGAAATAACGCAAAAAGTTGATTTTAAAAAGCCATTGACTTTTGCAATCTTTGAGTTGGTTCAAGTGCAATCCATTTGCCAAAGTAGCTGGTAACTTCTAGGGTTGATTTCCCTTTGTGTCTCTTTGTAATGAAATTTAATTGTTTATGCAAGTTTATCTATGTGAAATTTAATTGTTGATTTTGCAGGATTTGGAATTTTTAAGTATTTACAATGTCTTCATCATACCTCCCTGCAACCACTGATTCAATTGCTCAGGCTCTAGAAGCCGAAACACCATCTGAAGCCATATCAATCCTTTATCGTGTACTAGAAAATCCTTCATCCGCTCCTGATGCTCTGCGGATTAAAGAGCAGGCCATAACGAATCTCTCTGATCTTCTTAGTCAAGAGAACCAAGCAGAGGAGCTTAGAAGTTTTCTGACTCAATTGAGGCCCTTTTTTGTATTAATTCCCAAGGCAAAAACTGCTAAAATTGTCCATAGGTATAATCGACGATGTAGCTAAAATACCAGGAACCTCGGATCTGCAGATTTCTCTTTGCAAAGAAGTGGTGCAGTGGACTCGTGCTGAGAAGCGAACTTTCCTTCGCCAACGAGTTGAAGCAAAGCTTGCAGCTCTTTTGATGGAGAACAAGGAGTATCCTGAAGCACTGAATCTCCTTTCTGGCTTAATCAAGGAGGTTAGAAGGTTGGATGACAAGCTGCTTCTCGTTGACATAAACTTGTTGGAGAGTAAGCTTCATTTCTCTCTCCGAAACCTCCCTAAAGCCAAGGCATCTCTAACCGCTGCAAG